>NC_139006.1:50001231-50530534 GCF_964374135.1 Grampus griseus
CCAATAAAACTCTTGGTACTATACTAGTCTATATACAATAGAACTGTTATGAGGATTAAATAAGACTAAAGAAGACAGCACAGTCCCTGGGTGTAGTCTAAGCACTTCATGCTCCTTACCTATCTTACCTTTATTCTCATCTGATCAGAGCTGCTTCTCTCTTTTTCTTCCTTGGGCTAAATGGCTGTGTCATGGTTCTGTCCTGAGGACCAACAAGGAGAACTAGTGGAAGTCACAGAATGTCGGGATGTTAGCCCTCAAGATCTTGGAAATCTCAGTTCACTGATGTTCAGGCTGGGCTCTCTGGGAGTTCAGGGGCCATGTAGGGGTGTATGAAGAGGAAGAAGAGCTAGTAGCACAGGGCACCTCCCTTTCTTTAACCAGAGAAGTTCTTTCTTAACTGTGTGACATGTTGGGTTTCCATGGAAGATTTCTTTTAAAGAAAATTTTCCACTATAGAACACCAAGGGGGACAAAAAAACAAGTTGAAAACCACTGAATTATGGTCCAAGCTCCCACCATACCCATGAGAGGTGTAGTGACTCACTGGTAATTAGCTTCTTGATTCTGGCCTGTTTGTGAAGCAGGAGGTTGTAAATCAGCCTCTCAGATGGAAAGCCACCCATCCCCCTTGCTCACCAAGTTCACCTTCCATTCCTGGTGCTTCGTTCTATCTTATGGGCTCTTCTGCATTTTGCTGGATGGGAGACTGACCCCTCCCCCGAGAACCTGTGACTTCTAACCTTGCTTAATAGCTTCTAACTCACTTAGGGATAATTTGTCTTACATCGGTCACCCATCCCTTATGGCTGGCCTAATGTTCACCTCAGTACAGGGCAGCCCAGGCCCCAACATCAATAATAGACTGACATGTCTCACCCCTGATAGGGGTCACACCAATAGCACTCTTATGTCACAGACTCAATTACAGTGAATCCTTTTAAAAGCACTTTCCTTCACAAGGCTACCCTTATTCAGATACATTGTTAAGGCTGAAAATATTAAAGAAAAGAGAAAGAATTTTGCCTACCTGGGGGCTTCTCAGATAAATTCAGTGAGAAGAATTTCAGTCCTGGTGAGAGAATGGGGTTATTTAGTTTTGCAAAATGAGCACCATTTATCCTTATTTTTTCCAAGCACCTCTTACTTGGTAGCTGCAGGTACTTTATGGTGTCAGACTGAGATCATAAATAAGTGGAAGATTCATTTTTGTCTCTTAAGCAGTGCACTTTGCAAAGTTGAACACATTACCACAGCATTATATTACTGACTAGAGAGAGTGTTAGGTCCTGGGGAGAACACTCAGCTTGAAGGCTCCAATGACATATTGCAGAGTCTTCCTAGTTTGGATGTACTGGAGATGAAGGCAGTATCCGCTCACCCAGAGCACCCAACTGTTGCAGGAAGGGGCAACAATGTTCCAGGGCCGGAGAGTGGGCTCTTGTCTAACACTCAGAAATGAATTGTCCAAGGAGACACATATTGACAAAGCAAAGAGTTTATTGGGAATGAACGGGCGCCCGGGGTCAGAGCAGCAGGGTAAGGGAACGCAGGAGATCTGCTCTACCACGTGGCTCGCGGTCTCAGGTTTTATGGTAATGGGGTTAGTTTCCGGGTTGTCTCTGGCCAATCATCTTGTTTGGCCCATATTTGGTCTGACTCAGGGTCCTTCCTGGCGGCGCGCGCATCTCTCATCCAAGATGGATTCCAGCACGAAGGATTCTGGGAGATTGGTTGTCTCCTCCCTGTCTTGGCCCCTCCCAAATTCTCCTGGTTAGTTTTTAGTGGGAGCACCATGTTCCTTATCGGAACCTCCTGTTGTGAGACAACTCAGGCAAGCAGTCATCAGTTATCATCGTACCTGGCCAAGGCGGGAGGTTTCGGTCAATGGTTCCCTAACCCAACTAGCTACAGCCAACACCTCGTAAACACAGTCAGGTAATGAGGGTTGGTTCTGCTCCAACACATAGGATGACCCCTTCTTTCTTTGTTCTGGTGGCCCTGTTCTACTCAGATGTTAGATCCTGGACATCCTGGAAGTTAACTGACCTGGGTTTCTTACCTTCCTCCTCTCTCCCAAGAGAAATCTTACAGGAGATCCAGAGGCTGCGGCTAGAGCATGAACAAGCTTCTCAGCCCACTCCAGAGAAGGCGCAGCAAAACCCCACTCTGCTGGCAGAGCTCCGCCTCCTCAGGTAAGAAAAGGAGCCCAAGGCGTCTCAGGAAATACAGGTGTCTGAGATCATCAATAAAGTCTAACAGTGTCCACCAGAAAACGGTCCTCAGCCACCATAGCTGCTAACATCTGTTTGGTTTTTTTTAATAGCACACATCTAATTGCTGGAATTTGCAGGTTTGGGAAAGAGGCTGTTTATTTATTTATTTTTTTCTTTGACACAGAGAAAAGGAAACAGTGTTCTTTAGATCCGAAACAAAATGTTTCACCGGAAAATAGAATTTTTTATAGTACACTCTCTTTATTTAATTAAAGTATAGTTGATGTACAGTATTATATAAGTTACAGGTATATAACATAGTGATGCCCCAATTTTTAAAAGTTATACCTCATTTATAGTTTTTATAAAATCTTGGCTGTATTCTGTGTTGTACACTATATCCTTATAGCTTATTTTATACATAATAGTTTGTACCTGTTAATGTCCTACCCCTATATTGCCACTCCTCCCTTCCCTTTCCCCATTGGTAACCACTTGTTTGTTCTCTATATCTGTCTTACTGGAAAAAATTTGAACTCAACTCTCTTTAGTTATTTGCGCTATCAACAATAGGTTTATGATAAAAGTGATCAACAAAACAAACATGTAAACAACTAAAGAATCATCACGGTTTTTTAAATTTAAAAATTTACCTGTGACCCATAAATTATCTCTAAATCTTGGTCCCTAATAGCTTTGCATACAGATTTTCATACCTTCTTGTTCTACAAATGAATTTAAAGGCCTGGTGTTACCTAGTCTGTCATCATGAAATATTTGAGTTGGGAAGGACCTAAGAAGGTCATTTGGTTCAAGCCCTGAATTTCAGGGCACTTCTCAGGGTCAGGCCGGTAGAGAGTAGTAAGACGTGGTTGAGGACTGTGACCACGTGCAAAAGGAGAGTCACACCATGGGCTCCAATCAGACTTAACCACCATACCTTGAATACGGCACTTACCCAAACCTGTCTGTGTAGTAAACAACACAAACATAAACTCAAAGACATTCCCTCATGAAAATGTCATATGGATATTTCACAAGGCACTTGAAGTTAGCAAGTATAACATTCTTTCCATCTTTCAATTTGGATGCCAAGTATATTTCAGGTAAATCTAACTCTGAGGCATAATTTTTATAATAAGTACAGATGCCTCTTCTCAGAAACTCTTGTCAGAGTTAGAGTGCCACTTACTTCCTCTATACAAAGAGACTAAATTAAGCAGATTCTCTATGGCTATATTTGGATTTTATCAAGTCCCTATTGATTGTAGTCATGGATGTTTCCGGGGGTTCCACTCTAACCCTGCCCTTTGGCCATATTAACATCTGGGCACTCAGCACATCTGGCCAGGGGGCAGGCCCTGCCTCGCAGCTGGGATCCAGTCTCCCCAGGTTTGTGCACCTGGCTAGAGGGGCAAACCCACCAAAGGCCTGAGTTATGGAAAGGAGACCTATAGAACTTGCATCTCGTGGGGGCTGCTTGATGTGAAGAGATCACGTCATACTTTGGAAGAACAAAATAATTTAATGGAAGAAACAGAAATTCTTCCTTTTCAACGTATGGGATTTCTGGTCCTACTTTCACAGAGATGTATTAGAAATTCTTGCACATTCTACTACCATCACCCAGAAGAGATGAAAATGAAAAGAAGGAAAAAGGGATGTTCTACATCCTCCTCCTCAAAGGCATATGAAAGTAAAATCACTGCTTGAAAGCATCTTTTGCCAAATAGGATCATGTAGGCCCTCGAGACTTACAAGAAAGTTAAGTCTAGTGTACACAGAAATATAACTGAATAAACCAACTTAGAAATAGAATAGTCATTCATCTACACCTCAGGGCACCCTGTCTCTGCCTGGAATGTTCTTTATACCTCTTCACTGGCCATCCCATTCGCTAGTGGAAGGGTGGTGACTAGGAATTTTCATAAGCATTTTCACTGGTTCCCCCCAGTTAGCATTTGCTTCCCAAAGTATTTGGTTCCATTAGGATGATACCATCTGGGAAGGCATCTTTATGTGCCTGGTTCACTGATGATGACTTTTCCAACTGATATTTCTTCCCTCCTTGATGTTGCTATCTTGGAACAGACGAATAATTTTAACCATCCTCTGGCCCTGACTCGTGGGCATTCCCATGACCCCAGCCTAGCTCAAAGCTACACTAAGGAGTCTGGTTCTGTGGGGAACTTCTAGACTTTCGGCCCTCACTGTCAGCTGGTGGCCCACACATAAGGCTTGAGGCTTGAGACACCTAAATCCTAGCTGATTAACTTGCCTGCTTCCATATTCTCCACATTTCTTCTGCCTGGAAGAAGAAGTACACTCCCTTGACGTATATTTCTTTAGATGCTTATGAACCATTTATACTGTGCTAAGCACTTTTTAACAATTTGGGGATTTCAAAGATACCCTGACATCCCAGGTTAAGAAAACCTGCTGTGGGTGTTTTATCTTTTAGTCATTTCAGACTTTCAAAGAGTTCCAAAACAATGACTTCTCGCCAGTTACTTTGGCCTTGAGTTCCCATTGAGGGGCGACCATGTGAAGCCGCCAAAGGGACTCCTTATTGTAGCTTTGACAGAGGTCTTCTCCACCTGTTACATCCTTTCTGGGCCTCTTACTGAGAAGCCAACAGGAGAAATGTATTTAGTAGGGGAATGGGGGCAGCAAGATCAGAGCTTTGCTTTTCATGAACGCATAGTTTATTTTTATCTTAAGGGCATCATGACCTTTCTAAATGATCATATTTCCCTTTTTACTTTAGCCACAAGGAAGTGGAAAGCCAGGTTTGCAACCGAGATCTGGCAACTGAATAGGATTATAGGATAGACATTTCTGCGTGCTAATCTGACACTTTCTATGCACTAAGCTCTACATACACTGTTCCATACAGTAGCTGTAAAAAACAAAATCCTGGGAGCTGGACATTACTATTATAGTCTTTTTATAGATAAAGAAACTGAGATTCACAGAAGTTAAATAACTTGCCCAGGATCCTGCACAATGAGCATCACAGGTATATTCTACCTCTGTTCCTTGGGTCTTAATTATCTCCTGCCTGTACTATTATAGTAAACACTTTCCTAATTCCCAGCCTCCGGTCCATCTACACTGCTATCACATTTATCATCCTCCATTTTATTGTTCATTTAGTTCATTCATCTTGAGGATATTGCTATCAATCCTACAATAGGAAGCCATTAGAGGATGAGTTACGTATCAGGTTAACACAGTGGATTAGATTGTCAAGTCAGATTCACATGATCTTACTCTAGTATTGAGCTTTACTCATAATTTCAAGAATACAGGCAATCAAGAGGCACAGATGAAGCAGAGAAAGGGCTGGAACATTCCATGTGGTTCCCTAGGTCTTTCCTTCCCATATTGGATGGAGTATCTGAGGGAAATTTTGCAAGGTGATCTAGTGAGGCTTCCCACTACAGAACCATTAAAAGACAGCTAAAGAACTATGTTTGCAAAGACAATACCATGTTCTATAATGAAGAAAACATTAATGAAAACTGCAGAAGCAACTTGACACTACA
Source organism: Grampus griseus (assembly GCF_964374135.1). Taxonomy (NCBI): domain Eukaryota; kingdom Metazoa; phylum Chordata; class Mammalia; order Artiodactyla; family Delphinidae; genus Grampus; species Grampus griseus. Next base: position 50,006,996 of record NC_139006.1, read on the forward strand.
AATCTTAAGAAAAACAAGTATAAATTTTCATATCTATCCCTTGCCTAAAAAATAAGCATCATATTATACACGTGGCATTCTTTTCAAAGTATATAAAATTATTCTTCGAGAAAACTTATTAATATAAAGAGACTTTTTTTGTTTTTACCAATTAAAAATGGAATCATAATCTCTGATGCACGTCTGTGGTTTCCAGACTTGAATTTCATTAGACCAGCTTAATTTTTTTATTATTTTGGGGAAACAACATAAAGTTGAGTACTTTTTGTTTTACCATATAATGACATTTTTAAACTACCATCATCTGTTATTGCAAGTTTCATAAATGACAGTATATTTTTCAACTTTTTATTTTGAAAAAAAATGTAAGAAGTGTTGTAAGAATATCACAATGAATTTCCTTCTACGCTTCACCTAGAGGTTGCAAACATTTTGCCACACCCTTCTGCATCTCCCTATATATGCTTATATATGTAAATTACATATGCATTTTTGATGAGCCATTTGAGAGTAAATTGCAGACATTATAACACTTTACCCCTAAATACTTATGTATATATTTTCTAAGAAAAAAGAAGACATTCTCTTGTATAACCATGGTATCATCATCAAATTCAGGAAAGTTAATATTGTTATTTATTATTATCTAATATACAGTTCATATGAAAATTTTGCCTATTGTTCCAACACTGTCCTAAAGAAAGTAGGTTTTAACGCACACACAAAGCTAGAAATAATCTGACAGAATAAAAGGCATTCGTTCAGACGTGAATATTTTTAGCTCAATGAAAATAAAATCACTACTTAGTCCTTGTTTTCTCATTTTTCCTTGGAACAGTGGAGGCTACACCACAGATGTGTTACCCACATTTGGTAACCACTGGTATAAACACTTATAGAGAAGACATTATTAAATGATTTTTTAAAAATTATTATTATCATTATTAAATGATTTTTAAAAATGTAATTCAATCAAATGCATGAAAGAGTAAATGTCATGTTTTGAAAGAGTACTACTGTAAGATAAATGTACAAGTAAGGTTTTTTCAATGTTGGTTAATTATAGATTACTATAAGCTAACTTTTTCTGATAGTTTTTGGATGCTTCTCTTAATATTTCTTACCTATAATATTAGAAGTTTGCTTCAACCTTCTTCTCAAAGAGCTCTTATGATCAAAAGGCCAAAATTTATAGAACAGTATCTAGAAGAGAACTGGAAATAAATCAGAAACATTATCTACTCTTCTGCCAAGCCCTTCTGAGGATGTAGTTGGAACACCATGTGCAGACAAGGTCAAAGAAAAACCAGCTAATGGGTTTGTCATTGAAGAATATTTTCGAATTGGGCAAGACTTTCAAAATTAGAACGCTACAGACCAGGAAGACCAAAGACTAAAATAAGATAGAATTAAAGTCTATAAAATTATGATGTGCCTTGTCCTCGGGATTCAGAAAAGAGGCAATTGTAAAGAAAATCAAAGGAAGGATTGCTCTGGAATAAGCTTTAAATGGCAATAAAAGCCAAAAGTATAAATATTTTCAAAAAGAATGATGTGTTTATAAGTTTTAAATTCATAATTCATTATAGAGAAGGCCTATATGAAAGCAAATTAAAAATGTCTCCTTTATATCCATAACCTGTCCTCCCACAAAATATCTTTTAATTGGATGAGTCATTGACCTCAGTGTGACATTTTTATATTGTCAGTTTTTCATTTCAGAGTCCCTGCTATAGCTCCACTTAATATTGTGTCTGTGCCATTGAGATTAGGCATACTTAGTCATACATTAACACATACGTGGTTAAAGCATCCACACACTTTTTAAAATATAATTTCCAATATTTCAAAATCAGACAGGAGCCTTTGGGGCAAGGAAAAAATGTATATATTACTTTTTCACTAATGGTCATGAAATAATAGATTTGAAATAGATTTGGAAAATATACTTCAGAAATGTGAATCATTAATATTCGTGTCCTTCATTGTTTTCATTCTTGCTGACAGCTGATAGAAGTTCTGCAAAACAAACCAAAATTAAGCAAACACAAACCTTGTAGATTGTTAGAACAATTGTATAGGAACTCCTTTTTTTCTGACCTCACTCTATGCAGCCAAACCGAAGCCAGAAGATTTATATCGACTATAAAAACTATACCACGAATATTTCTCCTCTGAAAGGCACCACACTGCATACTAAGAATTGAAGAGATGAAAAATGTACTTTTCTAAATCTGATTTCCACATACTAAGGTAATCAGTGTTTTCTGTGAGATTTACAAAAAGGTCCTTGGTTTTGGAGGATCTGAGGGATTGGCCTTTTTCAGTGACAATTTGGTTTTTGTTTATTACCTCAAGGGGACCCAATGGCACAGCACAGGGCCCGTGACGTAATAAGCATTCAGAAAAGATTTCATTAAATAGTTAATTCAGGGTAGATGGGGGTAAATATCCAATAAGAGTTTAATTCTGTTTTAGTATGACTTTTAACAAACAAACATACACCCAAGCTATAATTGTTCATTCATTTGACATTTCCCTGCCTGGTAACCTATGTCAGAGACCCAGAGATGCCCTTTTTCTAGCGGTCCACAAGACTGGCAAATGTGATTAGCTCAGTGAATTGAATGCTGTTTCTGATGACAACTGCTTCTTTCTTAGACAGCGCAAGGATGAGCTGGAACAGAGAATGTCTGCTCTCCAGGAGAGCCGGAGAGAGCTAATGGTCCAGTTAGAAGGTCTCATGAAGCTACTAAAGGTAAGATGTTTCAAATAAATGTTTCCTAGACCTACAACTATGGCATTTGTAAAAAAAATTTTTAATTAAAAAAATAAAAGAAATTTGCACATAATGTGCAATGGTTTTTTCAATTACTATATGTGAGTTCCTCCAAAATGTGCTTTCAAACTCAGTTTTAGTATCTCTTCTTAGGCACATCAAATGATAGCAGTCAATTATAGGGCTCATTCTTGTCCATTTCCTGGAACCAGACTACTGAGGACCTTCATGGCACAACTTATTTCCAGTTGGCTCATTTACAGTTCCTTTTGTCCTTGGAAGTAGTAAAACTGGATTTATTTAGAAATATTTTACATTTCATAGCCTTCAGAAATTCTGACTAATCTAAACAGAAGCTAATATCTAATTCAGAAAATGAAGATACAGCCATTAAATAATTTTGGTGATTATAGTTTTATTAAGGGGAGTAACTTTGTTAATTTCAGTAACTGTTGTCAAATCTGTGTGGCTTTAGCAGCAAGTCACATAACTTCTCTGGGTTTCAAATGCAAATTGTAAATGGGAATATCTCCTTAACTTTTCTGCAGGTAGAGCATTTAATAAGATGATCTATAGAAGTCCTCTGCAGAGTGTTATAATAATAATTCTCATTGGGAAGTGGTATTCTTTCTTTCATATATCTTATTCCCTTCTTCAGTATGCTCTAAATTGCATTTCAACCCAAAAGTAGACTAATTATGGCCTCATGTCCATGATTGCCCCAGCAGAGGTTTCAGTGCTCTGTTGTCATCCTGCCTGATGTAAATAAGCATGAACCAGTATGGACTGGAACTGTGACATGCCAAAGGCAGGAACTAAAACTTCTGATAAAAGGACATAGGCAAAGTCTCTGGGACAACTCACTTGTGAGACAAGATGTCCTGCCTTTCAGTCCCTGGATCTCCCATATTCCTGACACCCCATCATTTATTGTTTCTGTATTGTTTTCTTTCTTTCTTTCTTTCTTTCTTTCCCTTCCTTTCCTTTCCTTCCCTTTCCTTTTCTTACTTTTCTTTCTCTCTCCCTTCCTTCCTTTCTTTATTTATTTTTTAATTAAAAAAAATTAAATAGTTAACTAATATTTGTTGGAACCTACTGTGTCCCAGGCACTGATGTAAGTGTAACACTTTTTTCTTTTGTTTTCTTTATTCTTTTATATTCCTTAGTCGACTTTTCCTGCCATCAGTGTCAGGAATGCTTTATCTTTACTAAACAAAATTTACTTTTCATTGTATTAGACATATAAAGTGCAGAATTCAGTTTTTGTTGTACTATCTATGTTAAGACAGGACTAGATAACTAATAACCTCTTGCTGTTTCTGCCCTATTATCTCATTTGATGATATAAAAAAGCTCTTTCTGGTTTTTGTTTTTCCAAATCTACCAAATGAAGTGGGCCCATCCCATCTTTCCCTTCACTGAATGACAGGAAACTGAAAACAGCCACCTGGTTCTACTTCTGTAGCTTCTGTCACTGTAGCAATGGGATAGGAGTCTATTTACCACCAGCTATCTTGGCATCAACGTAGCCTAATTAAGCATAGTCTATGGTATCAGGATGTACCAACAGCAGGATAGAGAGAGAAATCATGTTGAAGGATGGTTGGATGCATGGAGGAAAGAGATGGGTCTGTAGTCTCAAATATCCAAATAGACTTGGAACTAAAGTCACCAGGAGAAGACCTGCCATCAAAACCACATTGAGGTTTCCCCCACCTTCATTCCTTCACACTGTGTACCTGCTCTTATTGGAACCCTGGGTAATCTAACTATTATTGATTCGATCTTTCTGTAGGAAGAAGAATTGAAGCAGGGAGTAAGTTATGTCCCCTACTGCAGGTCTTAACTAACAGTGGAGGGGCCTGCCGTCCTGCCGTTTTTCTCATTGCTTTCGCCTCTAATGTATGTTCATGCTTCAGTTTGGAAAGAGAAAAAAAAAATTATACTAATTTGCTTCCTTTTCAATGTAGTGCTTGATTGGAGACATATAAAATTTAGCATTTTTTATAACTATTACTACCGTCAACATCAAAAGAAGAGCTATTATGTCCTTTAGAACAGGGAACACGCTTTAACTTGTTGGAAACTTTTTAGACCTCCAGGGGTCTAAGTTTCAAACCAGTCTCGTGCTCTTCTGGGTTGTTGATCAGACCCTTCTCTTCATAGAAAGACACTCACCACAATCACTAACATTACACTAGGTAGAATCCACAGCGTCAGAAGCTAACCTCAACATCCTCTCATGCTGTGAATATTCAGTTCAGTTTCCATTTTACTGAAAAGATGTGGAACTTCTTTTTGTAAAAACCAGCCAATTACATCTCCTTTCATTGCATAATGTTTAAGCCCTGCTCCCCACTGCTCACCGTTACGTGCTCAGTCTAATAAGAGAAAGACTGTACTCCGTAACTGTTCACTTCCCAAACCAGAATCCCTACCATTGGTTGACAGTCATCTCCAAAGAATAGGTAACTTTCAGCCTTTCTCGTACCACCAAGCACCTTTCTGCTGTAGGAGTTCACAAGGTGTTACATACATCTTCCCTGGAAATAGGAGCCTTGTGACTGACTGTCTAACTGTAGCCTGAACTGAAGCCCCCTGTCTGGCCATGTAGCCAGTTGCAGAAGCCAGCAGAGGGAGCAGCGTACTCAAAATACAATAATAATAAAACAATGGCAAAATAAAAGCAGCTTTCATTTCAAGTGCATGTACCAAGCTGTGTATAACAATATATCCCACTTACTGGTCTTATCAAAAAGTTATATGGTATTTCCATGGATCCATTAGAACCGCAGCCTATCTGATTTCAACGTACCTTTCATTCTTCTGTATTCTCTTTCCTATTATTCACTGTGCGTGTTTGTGTGTAACAAAAAATGTTTGCAAAATGCTGGACACATTTTTACCCTTCATTCCCAAGGTCTGTAAAGAAGGAAAGTGTAAAACAAATCTGTAATGTCAGACAATAAAGACAATGTATTACATTATTTGTATTTTGTGAAAAAAATTACTTCACTAAACTGAAGTCAAATTTTAATGAGAGACAGTCCCCCTGGGTAAAAGACACACATTTGCTGCCTGTATTATTGCCCATAAATGCATACATGGGGTATTGCTGTTGTACGTACAACACACTTAGATCATGGTAAAGAAAAATGCCATCTCATGGTGCTTCTCTGCAAACAGCCTCTTTTCTTTCCTGTCTCTTACTCAGTGTGTGCATAGAAAAAGGAAATAAGGCTCACATATAACCTTCCTTCTCCTAGTGGAGAGAGTAGGCAACCATCCTGCAGCCAGTCAGCCCTGCTTTAGCCATTTCCCTCGGGGACCCTCTCTCTACCATTTCCAAGGCAGCACATTCTTGAAAGGCTCAGTGGACCAGGAAGTTCATAAACAGATGAATGCATAGAGCCAAACCATGGCAGCGCCCATAAGAGCATTACTGCCTTCTTTCCCTCCAGTTCCTCCCCACTGGGCCCTCAACAGCTGCCACATCTTTGAAAGTCAGCCAGCAGTGGGTACTGCTGCCTAGGTACTTAAGGACCATTATTGGCAACACCCAGATGTCAGCAATGCGTTGTCTGGGTGGGGAGAGTGTTTGCGGGTCTTACTCATTTCTTTGCTTACATAGTCAAGCCTCTCTTCAAAAAGGACCCAAGGCAGCTTACAACTAGAGACATAAACAGTGGCTTCATAAAATGGAAATAGAAAAATCGAAAACTGAAGAAGATGCAAATGTGCTAATCATAAGGGACAGGGTGTCACTCTGACCTTTCTAGCAGTGAGGCAAAAAAAAAGGAAAACATAATTGGTGGTTTTATCAGAACAGAAATGCCAGTTCTCAAGGGACCAAAATTTCTGTTGGCATAAAATATAAAATGAAGTTTTCACTCAGAGCTTTATAGAAGTAGTGAATAATAAAACAGACACACGCAGTAGATTTCGTGTGGCTGATTCTTATACTGACCTTCAGTGAAAATTAAAGACAGAACCCCATATGTCCCAATCCTGCAGAGGCAGTTCTACAAGGAAATAAACAAATGCCATCCAAATTTATAGACTTCTCATGGTATAACATGATCTAAGGAGAGAATTTAGAAGTTTTAGTCTGGCATCTGCTTCTAAATTCTGTTTTTATTTATGAGCCTTTCCCCTTTGGCGACATTCTCTTTGTAAAATCAGATTTAAGACACCACACACAACAAATTGTGCTTGATTTAATAACCTCTACTTGCTTTATCATAAGTCTGTGTGGTTCAATGTATTTTATTATACTGGTATATATAGTTCCTACTTATGCTGTTTCTTGTTAGAGGTAATGCATGAATTTATTCCCCTTGAGGAGAGAACATGAATTTTTTTTTAAAATGGTGCCTGTAATATAATATGATGATTATGGTATCACAAGCAATAAATTTTTTTTACAAACTTGAATCGAAATTATCCTACCCTCTTTCTTCTTTGTGTATTTGTAAGATTTATTGAAGGAACCATAAAAAGAACACTCATAAAAAGTTTAATAACAAAGGCGGCTGGGATATAATAACAGTGACAGCATATTCCAGAGTCTCTGGTATCCTTCCAGTGCCAAATACTATGACCTGGTCTAAAACCAAGTATCCTTTAGTTCAGAAGGTAGGGTCTCAATAATAATTTTCTAAGAAACATTACTGGAGCTAGACCTGAGTTATGGTGGTCCCAGTTCCTCACTTACAACTATAAGATCTTGAATAAGTCAGTTAACTTCCTAGCAGTTTATTTCAAACATACCGATAATACATGGCTCACAGGGTTGTTGTATAGATTTTAAAAGATAACAAATGTGGAACCACTTTGTGAAATACTATATGCAAGTCAAATATAAGCATAAATGTATGTATATATGTATACATATACACAGGAGAAGGTATAAACTTTTCTAATTTGACCCACATTTTACACGCATGCGCACATACACACACTCGCTTCTCTTCCTTACATTAACTTGTTAGTTAATTGTCTCAGTCAAGGGAAGAAAGTCACACATCATTTCAAATTCCATCTACTGCTCCCATTGTCTTCTCTATTTACTACTGGATGGTCCAATTAACTCGGGAAATCATAGTCATTCAGGTTCCTACTTCTTCCAGATATATTATGGAACATGAACAGGCCAGAAAAGACAGATTTTAACAGTTTAGGTTCACCTTCCATTATTTCCCCTGCTCATCCTCTCTTATGGGTATTGTATGGAGTAGTGAAGCGATCAAAAATGAGGGCAGGTGGGGATCAGTCACATCATAAATAATCAACTGCAATATTAGGACTAACATCTGTGTTCAAAAGCATACCTTCCTAGCCTCTGTCTCTCTTTCTCTTTCTCTCTCTCTCTCATACTTCTTTTAAATTAGGAGTTGTTTAATTAATTCTAGAAAAGTAAAAATTGCTTCTGTGCTTAAAAGCCTTAGAAAATGACGCTTTATTTCACGATAAAGACTAAGCCCCTTTTATGACACTGGAGGCCCCCAAACCTGACTCCACCCCTTCTCAGCCTCATCCCACTCCACTCCCCACAGAGAACCTGCTGCATCAACCCCACTGGCTTCCCACTGTGTCTTCAGTGCCCCTCACAATCCCCACGCCTTGCCCTTAATACTCCAAGCCCTGGAATGCTCTTCCCCGCCCCCCCACCCCAGTACTTGCTCTTTTCTGCCTGGAAATCTCTGCTATAAGACCCAGGGCAAATGGTGCCTCCTGTCTGACCAATCAGAATTAGTCATCTCATCTGTGTCCCCACAAGAAGCCCTATGATGATAGTCAGTCAGTGTGTACTGGAAGAAAGGATGAAAAGAGGGTTGAATGTAGCTAAACAGGCTGCTACGTAAAACCAGGCCTGACTACACTGCATTCTCCCCCAAACCTGAGAGGCTGACTTTCGGGGGCGGGGTACCTGGGTGGGGGAGGGTCCATAGTACCGCCTCCTCCTGTCTCATGGTCATCTGCTCTGCCATTTCTCCAGACAGTGCTGGCTCCACAATTAGACATTAGGCACTTCCCTTGAAGCATCCCTCCTTTCTGGTGCTGAGTGGAAACCCAAATACTTCCTGGAAAAAAATCGGAAAACTTATGGATCTTGTCAGACTTTTTAAAAATTGACACAACAGCAGGTTGAGTGGACTCAGAGAATGGAGGGTAGAAATGAATTTTTCATTTATTCTCTAGGAAGAGAACAATTTTAAATTTGCCAAGTATGATGTATGTTTTCCTTCTTCCATAAATCACCCCTCTTCTCGGGAATTTGAGATCTATATATTGATCTGCATGGACCATTGTCCCTTAAGTCTTTGCTCCATTAATCACCGGATAATTTCCAGGAAAGGATGTTCACAGAGATTATTCATTCTAACTCTTCTAAAGTTGTTAGCCGACAACCATGCTTCATGACCAGACCAGAGGCCACCATTCTATAGGGGCCTCACCTGTGAAAATGAAACTCTGTGACATCTTCACTGATCTACCCCAAAGCCAAGAGGCAACTACCATTCCTTAGTGGTTCTGCAAGAACAGCAGAAAAGAAGAACAGAGATGGTGTTCCCAGCAATAAGTCTACTATGCATCAAACTGGCCAGTGTCCTGACAAAGGGTGATGGGGCCCTGATCACCCAGGGAGCCAGGGTTCTACCCCCAAGTCTGGGTAAAGACTGGTCATGACTGGGGAGTCACAAATTGTAGGAAAGATGCAGTGAATCTTTACTTCAGCGTAGAATCTTCCACCTAAATTCTTCATATACTCAGACTGCTTGAAGTTGCACCAGTTGGAGATTCATTTAGGAGTTGGTGGCTATTAGCCATTCACACATTGGTGTAATTTAGACTCCATCAATTGTTTTTCCCTTAACGTGTAACCACAGTCCATTATTTTTCTCTTAACACAAGACCACTGATGGGAGTTTTGAAGACAGGAAACAGGCAGAAAGGTGTAGGAAAAGTTGCCTTTGGAGACAAGGTGTTAAGCAAGAAGAAGTGGGGCCGGTGCGGTACCCAAAGGGGAGGGGGGAACCCCACAAGCACCCTATGCTGCAGAGCCTGGTGGCACAGGTATGAGCAGGGCTGGCCTATACTACAGCCCCAGCACAGCCATCAAACATTGAAAAGCAGGCCCACAGCCTCATATCTGAAATCACTGGGTCCAGAGATCGTCTGGAACTCAGAATCTTTGAGGTTTTAGAAATGCAATACAGTGCAGACACCACATAAGTAGCCTCACATTAATTATGAAGCAACATGTGTTGCCCATTGGATTTCACATTTGCAGATAAGAGACTGTGGACCTGTATTTCTGTACTGGCTGATAACCAGCCTGAAGGTTGCTTGCTCCACCCTGGGCACTCACGCTGCTCTCCATGACCCAGTAACTAGAAGGTACTGCCTGGCCCAGCAGAAAGCCCTAGGCCACTGCTCCATCACCACTCCCTAGTGAGTCTGTGTCCTACACCTTCTGAGTCTTCAGGTTGTTAGTGAAAGTATGTTATGAAACATAGATGGAAGTATGTGGCGGTTGGTCACAGTGCCCAGGAGCAGCCTGGGAAAGCCCTGGCCTTGTAGCCTAAGGTCTGGGGATCCATTTTATCTCTGTCCTTCACTAGCTCAGAGACCTTGGGTAATTATCACCTCTGATCCTAGCTTGCTAACCTGAAAAATGAGAGTAATAATACCTCGTATGGTTGTTGAGAGGATTAAGTGAAGTAGATGGGATTAAAATGCTTTCTAGACTGACAATTGCTATTCAGATATAAGTTACTATCATTCCTAGCACTGATTAGTGGGAGAATAAAACAAAACTATGTATGTAAATTTGCTTTAGAGACTGTAAATTACATACAGAAATGGAGTTTTATCATTATTGTGAATCTATCGCAGAAGAGGATCTGGCTTCCAGGGTTGAGAAGGTAAGCCACCCTGTGTAGCCAAGAGGAGCCTTCTTCCTTCAACCCCTCTGTCCAACTTCCCATCATCACCAGTCCCTCCTCCCAGCTGCACCTGGTTCCTTGGTAAAAAGATCAGATGAGAAAGGGCAAGGAGCTCTGCTGAGGACCCTGTCTTGAAAAGGATGTGCAGGACGGGTTGCCAGGGAGAGGCACTTGATCTCAGGGTACCTAACCAACACCTGTCTCCTTTGAAGGATCCGTCACCAGCCATAGCCCATCCAGGTCCCCCCACTCCAGGGCAGGCAGACCACCTGGGCTCAGGCCCCAGCTCGGACACTCTAGCTCCATCTCCTGGGCAATTCTTTTCACCTCTCTGAGCATTGTGGTCCATAACCGCACATTTAGCATAATGGGACCTACTTCAATGGGTCATGGAGAGAAACCCATGAGGATGTACATGAGAACCTTGTGTGCATGGCAAAGCATGACTCAAACATGAGGTCACCTATTGGTGTGGGAAGCAAGGAAATGCCCAGGTACCTCAGAAGCAGAGGTTTCGTGGTAATGACATTGAGCTGCCCAAGTTTGCTGGGGGAAACCAGACCCGTCCTGGAGCAGGCTGGGGCAAGGGGCTGCAAAGCCTCACAAGCAGGCAAACTTCTCTTCCTTGGGCCCGAAAGGCCACTCCAAGGTACTGTTGCGAGTGAGAGTGGAATCCTCAGCACCTCGAGCATCACACGAGTTATTTTCTGTTTTGCTTCGTTTTTAATTCGGGATTTTCCTCAATTTATAGATTTGACTTTTCTGTGTGACGCTGAGCCCTGGAAAGCTAACAGCATGGCATTTTACAAGATTGATGTTGTGTGTTTTAACTGCAAGTAGCTGAACCCACAGCAAAGACCTAAATCGAATATTCCAGAGCACGGCTCTGGTGGTGCATGTCTGGGGTTTGAATGGGGTGATGATGAACCTCTGGGCCTTGCTGTGGAAGAGTCCTCACTCTCCCTGGCCAGACCCAGTGGACTGGAGTGGAATTTATGTGAATACCTAATCTGTTGTATATGCACTTCTTATATTTTCTTATTCGTGCTGACTTTACTTCCTTTGTAAACTAATTATTAAAACAGGAAATGTTTCCAAGAGACCTCATTGTAGAACCAAGACTGCAAAATTCAAGGTTTGACAGCCTCAGAATTATTTCATGCCAAGGGCTGAAATGAGGAGATAAATGGCTTTGAAGTTGTGTTCTCCTTTTTTCTTTACTCATTTTAAAATCCCACCGTTCTTGCTGCTAGAATACTGCTTTTTCATAGGCAAAGAGGACAGTTCCTACAGGAAACATTACCCAAAAATTAGAAACCAGTATTTCTTTTTTCTCTTCCGCATTTGAATCCCTGAATCACAGAGCAATTCGACAAAGACAACTTTTACTGTAAAACAGGGATTAAACAATTTACACTTCATTTGATTCTTTATTTGAGACTTAACATATGCAATATGGCATGACATGATTGGAACTATAAATTATCCTCTACAGATGATGCCAGGACAAGACAGGTTGAAAGTTTAGGAAGAATGTAAACCACATCCATCCCTAACAGTCTCCGAGTTTATATTTAAAACTTTCTCCTAATGTCTTTTTATTCTATATAGAGCTTCCTTCAAGGAGAACATAAACACACCTTGTAATTATCACTGCTTAACAGTAGCTTCATTACATGGGCAAACATCTCCTATATTACAGAACAATGAATGCAGTACTAATATTCTTAGCTTTCAGTTTGTAACCAAAACTTCAGATCATGTACAGTAAGGTCCTAAATTATCTGCACCTGCAACTCAGGTTGAGAATTACCATCTTAATTACCTAGGATTTCCACCTACTTTGGAATTTCATTGTCACTGTCTTTAACATTTGACTGAGACACTGGGAAGGGCATTTGGCATCTTCTTGCGAAAACAATTAATGACTTGCATTGTCTCTCCAGACCCAGGGGGCAGGCTCTCCCCGCTCCTCCCCCAGCCACACCATCAGCAGGCCCATCCCCATGCCCGTCCGGTCAGCTTCCGCCTGCTCCACCCCAACCCACACGCCTCAGGACTCTCTCACAGGGGTAGGGGGAGACGTACAGGAGGCGTTTGCACAAAGTAAGTGGCTTTATTTGTGTGTGTGTGTTCTGCTTTTCTGTTGCAAATAAGTCGCCAAGGATTGCATGATCTAGAGTTATCAGAGCCTCACCGTGGATGCTCTAGTGTATTCCACAGTTCGTGTCAAAGCCGGGCCTGCGAGACTTTTTAGAAACTCCCTACACTAATCTGTTCTTCCCTTCACCATCTTATCTTCTTTTGGCTTCTCTTGCCCTGCCCTGTTTTTTTATGAGCCTTTGCTCATTAAGGGAAGGGAAATCCTTTCAGCAATATTCCAGGAAATCTTATAAATGTAATCCATTTTAAAATTCCGAAAGATATTTCCTCCTTTCGTCTCTTTACATGAAAGCAAACTCAAGATTGAGAGTAAACAATCCCAGCTCTTTAGCACTGAGGCGATCAAGAAGGATGCTTAGTCATTTTCCAGATGGCTTAAAGAGTTGAATCATTGCCTCTGTGTTATGGGGCTGCGAGGCTAGCTCTCCATAGTCAATAGAAGAGGGCAAAGAGGGATGTGAGATGACAAACAGCAACAAACAGCATTCTCCCACCGCTGCCTCTTCTGCTTATGTACTGCGGAGTGTCGGGGTGGGAGTGGGGTCCCAAAGCAAGTGATCTTATTTATTTGGAAATATTTTAACACTTTATAAAACTTTTTTTTGTCATCACTTTTTAAATTTGTAGAAAATTAGAAAAAAAGAAATCCTCCTGCCGACCCTCAGCCTGCCAATCTCATTCCTAGAAGTAAAGACTATTAAGAGCTTGGCCCTTCTCAACGTTTCACTTATATATAAATATCTATGTTTAAGTTTGCTTTTATGGACATATACTCTTCTTTTTCCACACAAATTCGATCATGCATTGCATTTTGGTCTGCAATTTGCATCTCCCTTGAATTAGCGGTATATGGTGGACATCCTCCCAGGTCCTCACGTGTAGATCTAAGGAAAAGAGCGACATATTCGACTACTAGTTTTAAGACAAAAAGAAACATAAACAGTTAAAAGACAAAAGAATAGACTTGAGGAAACATTTCCAGCATATGTAGCAATCAAGTTTCATAATTTCATTTATACATTAAAGCACACACAGCTCAGTCAGAAAAAGACACTTCCAAAACAAAAATAGGTGAAGGATAGGAACCGACAGAAGAACAAATAGCCCATAAAGATGTTCAATCTCACAAAGAGTTGTAGAAATACAAATTTTAATCAAAATCACCTTTTGCCTAGCAGATTCAAAAAAAATTGTTTAACATCAGTAATATCCAGAGAGACTGAGGAAAAAGATGCTCTCATCCACTGTTTATAGGGGATAAAATCTTACTTTTTTTTTTTTTTTTTTGCGGTACGAGGGCCTCTCACTCTTGTGTCCTCTCCCGTTGCGGAGCACAGGTTCCAGATGCGCAGGCTCAGCAGCCATGGCTCACGGGCCCAGCTGCTCCGCGGCATGTGGGATCCTCCCGGACCGGGACACGAACCTGTGTCCCCTGCATCGGCAGGTGGACTCCCAACCACTGCGCCACCAGGGAAGCCCAAAAGCTTACATTTTGAAGGGAGAGCATGATGTACTTTCTGTTCTGAGGGAAAAAGGAAGATCTATTACAGGGCGTTTTTTCCTGAAAAAGAAAATGATTAAAGTTACACAAATATAATTTAAGTTATGCAAAATAATTTCCTTTTTTTAATTTTTAGAGGGAAAACTGCCCTTTCCCTAAATCTTAAAGAAATTTACAGTATATTAAATCAATTTGAGTTTCCTGTAATAATTATTGTTTTACCTACTTTGATTTCTTAAATTTACATGTGTTTATTATTTTACTTATTTAGTTTTACTTACTAAGAAATCACAATGAAATGTGACCTATCTAAGCAGCCCCAGCTCATCCTGCATAAATTCATCTGTAAGTCAGATATTTGGAATCTTGAGTCTTTTTTCCAAAGATATGATGAATTTGGCCCTCTGTTCTACATCCACCTTGCCCCACTCCCAGTCCAGCCCACAAATACCCTTTAACCCTTAGTGGGATGGAGACCTCATAATAATCTTCCTCTACCATAGAGAAACATGCTGTAAGTTCCAGTTCAGGGTACCAGGCATACATCTGCCCACGTCTTGGCAGCAGGAGCAAGAATCCTCACCCCTTTTCCAAACTCTGGGGACATACAGTGCACAGAGTTCCCATTCCCAAGGGGTACCTGAAATGACAGGGGAAGCTCGGGGAGCCCTGATGGGAGACAGAGGCTATGGTGACGGAGATCAGAATCTGATGTGCTCAGCCACCAGGTAAGAGCTGAAACAGTAGCAGCTGCTGGGAAGGCACAGCTCTCGTGGCAAAACCAGGCTTTTCATCTGTGAGGTGATTCTGAAGGATGACCACACGTGCTGGCTTACCTGGGATCATCCCAGTTTGTGCCAGGTCACCCAGTCTTGTTATTAATACCTTCCCTTTCACTTGTAAAATTGTCCCAATTTGGACAATAAAGTATATGAATCCCCATCCGTTGCCATGTCTTCTTATATCAAAGGCCACTGGCCTGAGTACAATGTTTTTTTTTTCAGGAAATGAACCAAGCACTTCTGAAAAGGAGAAGTCTTGGACGTTTTCTTGCTTTAGGATATCAATGGAAATGATAAACAGCATAGAAATTGGGGGAAAAGGAGAGCTTTGATTTTTTTTCATTATCATTCTTTCTTAAGGTTCAAGAAGAAATTTACGGAATGACTTACTAGTAGCAGCGGATTCGATCACTAACACCATGTCCTCTCTCGTGAAAGAGTTGAATTCCGGTGAGTCCCTGGTCCCCTCCCATTTGTCGTCTCATTGCAGAAGGACCCATAACTTCTGTTAGAGAGCTGCTCATTGTCAAGTATAAAAAGATTTTTTAAAGGTCTATGTGATATTTTGTTGGGATATTAGATTGTTTTAGTACCGTTTATACTTTGCTAATGAGAAGATCATGAATACATGCTCAATGCACAAAATTTGAAAAATGCAGAAAAGAATAAATATTAAAATTGACTTGTAAATACAGAATCCCAAGTTAGCCACTGTTAAATATATCATGACCCAAAGTGACATGATGCTAAAGTTATTTTATAGGGTCAAATGTCTTATTTACTAATTAAGACTTGTTCACTTGGAATGCATGGCTATTTGAAAGAGGCGAAACTGAAATTTACCTTTGCAATATCACTAAAGAAAGATCTGCGAAGAAAATAAATAGCATAAAATTGCAGCACTCTTCATCCTAATACTACTACACAAAGTTTTAAAAACTTTTACAGCGTGAATATGCAAATAAATATCTTATCAGTTACTAATACATCTCGTCTATTCCTTAAAGCCCTCCTAGCAAGATATCTGTTTGAAAGGACTGTGGTCATATAGTTGAGATTACAACAACTATAAGAAAGAAAACTTTAATGCTGTTAAAAAAAATCTGGATTTAAATTTCTTAAAACCTCTATAATTAGAATTAAAGTAATGAAAAGCATTGCTATTATTTTAGATTAAGATTACCAAATAGGATAAAAATGACAGTAGTTAATACATCATGATTAATGGCATGTACTCACTGCCCTAGCAAATGATGACTAAAAATGTTATTCTCATTGTAGGCGTTTCAAGGACTATTAGTTTATACTCTTATAAGTTTTTGAAATATTAAGTGAATGTAATATTTTAGGTCTGTGTTTCCTAAATTAAAGTAATATTAAGCAAAAGTAACAACAGTTTTAATAAAGACTTTTTATATTTTTATTTTATTTTATTGGTTTTTTTTTTGCGGTACGGGGGCCTCCTCACCGTTGTGGCCTCTCCCGTTGTGGAGCACAGGCTCCGGACGCGCAGGCTCAGCGGTCTTGGCTCACGGGCCCAGCCGCTCCGCGGCACGTGGGATCTTCTCGGACCGGGGCACGAACCCGTGTCCCCTGCATCGGCAGGCGGACTCCCAACCACTGCGCCACCAGGGAAGCCCAATAAAGACTTTTATAGAGGGAAAAAACAGATGGCTTCAAGAATTAAGTCAGTTATTAAGACAAAGTTTCCTTATAATATTATTGAGATAAAAAGACAATACTGTATACTAACTGATTTTGTGGTAATTCATGTCAGTATCAATTCTCATTTTGAGAAAAAACGAACACATACTTGACTTACATAAAATAACTGGTCAGTGTTTTAATCAGCATAGGTTGGTTAATGTTAAGCCTAGCCCTTTATTTGCCGATCGATCATAAAAAAGTCTAGGTCATTCTTCACTTCTTCAATTGTACCTAATAGAGGCGGGGAGTGAAACTGAGAGTAACGTGGATTCTGAACTTGCACGGACTCAGTTTGAAGATCTGGTCCCGTCACCAACCTCTGAAAAGGCTTTTCTAGCGCAAATCCATGCCCGAAAACCCGGGTACCTTCACAGTGGAGCTACCCCAAGTGCCATGCGTGGCGACGTGTAAGTATTTTCTGCTTGGGGGTATTTTCTCAGTAACGGAACACTCTGCAGGGAGCATAGGAAAATTAAAACATGGTTGCTTACTTCTTTATTTTAGAAAGGAATGGTTCAGTTTCCTTTTCTGCCAGAAGAGGTAGAAGGGTGCTACATTTCAATTTGTCATTGTGACTTTTCCCCCTAACAATTTCCAGAGTATCAGTAACAAAAACCAACCAGTACTTATTGAGAGCCTGGCTTGCCCAAGGCACTGTGCTAATTGGTTACAAAATAGTGTCAAAAATCTCTCCCACCCTCCCAGGACTCATAGACTAGTTCAGGAGATAAATCATCCTATCTTCTGAATTTACTAGATTTGCTCTTAAAGGACCTGGTGATACTAGAGAGGTCTCTGTTCAAAGTGGGTGTAAACAGCATCATATACGCACTTGTGATTGAAATAACTAAATGTATAAAGTCTCATTATAAAGAAGTCCAATTCGCTTGAATTATTGAATATGTATAAACCTGACCTTCAAAAGACATTTTGCAAAGATTTTTCACCCAATTAGGCATCTGTAGCTTGACAGGACCCAGCAGAATCACTCACGTAGCCACTAGAACTTCTGTGACGTTGGATCAGCTCAAAGCAGTCAGGCAGGGAAAACCAAAGCTGAGAAACAAAGGCAAAAAGCTAGGACAGACCTGCAGAGCCCAGCTTGGGAGGGAAAAGGGTAAAATGAAGGAAGTGAAGTAAGCGGAGTTCTGAGAAATGTGGGCAGGGGCTCACCCAAATTCTGGAAAAGAGAATTGATGAATAGTTCAAAAAAAAACTACAGAAGGGTGATGGTGCTTAATGTGAGAAGAACTGCAGATGAGTCTACAAAAATAAACTATCTGTTTTAAAGACCCAGAGAAGAAACTAACCAGAGGCCTTTCTGGTGTTTTGGCTGTCCATCCAAGCAGTGAGTAAAAGGCCAGTAATAATGGGGAATTATAAATAGACATGGCTTGAAAGCCAGCTGTGAAAAGGCAGAGCGTAAGATCAAAACAAAACAGTTATAATTTTACGTAGCAGGAAGCTGCTGCTTTTAGTTTCAGTTTGCTTTCTTGAACTTTCCTCTATAATTTAGAATTATTTGATCTGTTTGTTATTCAAACTGGTGAATTAATTATCAGTTTAGTCTGATAAATACAAATCCATTTGATTTTTTTTATAACTAAGCATTTACATGGTGGTTACCTAAAATTTTCTTGATCCGATCCTAAGGTCCAAAACTGTAACTAAGGCCACCCCATCTGCTGTCCCTGGTACACTGGTGGCAGGACCAGCTACAAACATGGCTGTGGGGCTTGGGAAGGGAAAGTTCATAGAGGTCTCGTAGACCTATTTAGGCTGACCCCAAACCTCTAAAAATAACGAGGACATGTCGTACAAATATAAATAAACATGAACATTGGCATTTAAGTTCCAACCCAGAAACTTCTACTTGACCACTCTTTTCATTTTAGGGGATATTTTAATATCTGTACTATGTAAACATGCACTGTGTTTTAGCGTGAGAATATTTTAGTCATATGATTTAGGTTGTGAATTTATGTTCAGTCCCAGGAAGAGCTTTATATATACTGGGATGAATAGATGGAGAGAGTCACACATTTAGTGAATGAGATCATTCTTATCTATTTATTTCATAGTGGAATTGGACAATTTAAATGGATTTCTTTTTTTTTTTTTTTTTTGCGGTACACTGGCCTCTCACTGTTGTGGCCTCTTCCGTTGCGGAGCACAGGCTCCGGACGCGCAGGCTCAGCGGCCATGGTTCACGGGCCCAGCCGCTCCGCGGCATGTGGGATCTTCCCGGACCGGGGCACGAACCCGTGTCCCCTGCATTGGCAGGCGGACTCTCAACCACTGCTCCACCAGGGAAGCCCGGATTTCTTAAGTTCAGAGCTAGTATAAATTTTGAAGATCAAGAGCTATGGGTTAGAGTATTAGTCTTCCTGACATCGATTAGCTGATGGGTGCGAGAGACTTGACTCTACCACAGGAATAAAGCAGATGCGTGCGCGATTCCTCTGTACATGCATAAGACAAAGAGCGTTAAATTATGAACAAATGTCCTAATCATTATTTCACTAGAGGGCTTACTTCCCTTACAGAAAGTGTTCTTGGATTCCATTTTTTTTAAGCCCTCAAACTGGAAAAACTATGTCCTCTCAAAGGATAAGCCTACCCTTTTTAAGAACGACAGACATTTAAAGGTCAGCTCATTCCTGTTAACCCTAGGAAAACATAGAGGACACCAGATTGCCATAGAAAAATTGTCTGTGAGAACACCTTGATCATATATTTCTCCAAACTTCCAAAGCTTTTTTAAAGTTTTTTCATTATGTCAAAGAAGAGACAGAATTGAAGTGAATTGAAGCAAAGAAGTGAATTGAAGGACTAAATAAATGTGTGCCCAGAACTACAGCTAACACAGGAATTCCACTCATACTTTCCTTTAAGATTTGCTCCGAAACTCCCACTGTGGTTGATTCCCAGGGTTACAGAAGATGGGGACCCATATGTGCGGCCAGAGGATGAGAACTATGAAGATGATTCTGTCCGGCAGCTGGAGAATGAGCTGAAGATGGAGGAATACCTGAAACAGAAGCTACAGGACGAAGCCTACCAGGTACCAAGAGCTGGCCCACATCCTTTAGCACTCCTGCCCCAGTCCCTCAGTAGCTGGGTCTCTTACATTACTCCAAAATTCGGTGGCTTCTCCTTCCTTCCACACTCCCTTTCTGGAATATTCTGACTGAACTCCTTAGTCCATGAATTCTAGACAGGAAAAATGTTAAATACTTCTTATAGCTTTCACTCACCATGAATTCCTGTGAATTCTGAGTTGGAAAGTAAAAGAGGCCTTCCACATTAGTGGAAACATGGTGACTAACAGTCCATGATCCTCCAAAATCATTAGGAAAATACTTTTTAAGAAAAGATACAGTCGGCCCTCCATATCCACAGATTCAGAATCTGTGGATACTGAGGTTCAACTATAAGGGACGTGAGCCTCTGTGGATGTTGGTATCTGCTGTGTGGGGATCTCCTGGAACTAATCCCCCATGGATACTGTAGGATGACTGTCAGGGAACAAGGCTCAAGGAAATTGACTAAGCATAAATATACCTCCTCCCTTGAATCATTTGTCCTCAGCTTCCCTCACTGCCTGCCTTATATCAAATGTCAAGAAGTGAAAGAGTGACAAACCTCACCAAGAAATGTTAGGGGAACTGTAGGCCCACATTCAGCAGGGTATGGTTGGGCAGATTGTCATATGTACTGGAGCATATTAATCCATCTGAGAAGTCAGTGGACATAACACATGCAATTGGGAATAAGTGTAATTAGCCACTCATCCTTAAGGGGGTGCATTTTCCCCATGGAGATTGTTCTACTGCCATGTTTGTTTTTCTTGTATGTTTCCCTTCCCTGTGTCTTGTTGGGGTTCTGGGAGTTCAGGGGTATTTGGCTCCTTGAGACCTGCTGCCTCCCAGACCCCGGGGGTTATTTTATCATGTCAGGCTTTCTGTCCGATGGCCAGACAAGCTTTTTTCCACAGTCTTAGGTTGGCAGTAGCCCCCTCTTTCTCTATTAGTGAAGGAAAGAGAAGCAGAGAGAATAAGTTATCTTCTCCTTCTCATATGTTTATAGATTGTTTGGAAATATCTTCCCAAGAAGAATAGAGCAAGAGGGAAGCCCACCAACCCCATCTTGACAGTATAACACAGAAGCTTTGCCTCTCTGGAATGTTCCATTAGCCTTTTCACTTTAACAGCCACATTTCAGAAGCAACTACAATGTAGGCCTAGATAAACAAAACAAACAGTGACCAGATACGTAAAGCCGTACTTTACTGCTACAGAAACAAACTTGCCTTGAGTGCAGACCATGGAGGCCGCTCTTTCTTTGCGACTTCTATGGCCTGTCCGCGGAAGGATGTTAGTCTGGATGAAGCTCAGGGTGTCCGTGGGAACTCTGAGGGATGGCATTCCTACTCGTATCTCAGTTGGCTCTGCTGCATAGCGGGAGAGAGAGAGGTGGTGAAATAATCAGTATTCTGGTTCATGCTGTTAGAGGTGCCTATTAGATCTCCCTATTTGAGCCCATATCAGTTTCTGGATTTTGGTGACCACAGTAAATGAAATTCTAGATTTTTTTTTAAAAGAAAGTGAGTCATTTCATATAAGATATTAGATTTTTATTTATTTTAATGACTTAGGAATTTAACCTGATATGACCAAAATGAAAGGAAATTCTATTAATAGCGTCAGCTCCGATTGGAGTTCATGCCATCTCTGGTAGATGTTAAGCTCCTTCTCTCTCTCCTTTCCTTTCCACACCCAGTGACTTCAAGGGAAAGACAAAGAAAAGGGCTGAGAGATAACAGGCCTGTGTGTCCCCACTCAAGATATATGCCCTGGAGAGGGTCGAAGTGGTTTTCCTTGACTGCTCTATGAGCATATGGTTGTTGGATGGGCCAGAAAGTTACTTTCATTCCTTGCACTCTCTCTCTCTATTTCTCTCTCTCTCTCTCTCTCTTTCTGCATGGCTTCCAACCAAATAATTCACCAGCTTGACTACATCACAGACATGACATGTCACCTTTCTTGTTTGTGTCCTTTGTCACCCACAGGTCAGCTTGCAAGGTTGAATGCAATATCCTTTTATCACTCTCCTCTCAAGTAAGTATCCTCTTATTTAGGAGGAAACGTGACCACTGTACACTGGATTCTGATAACTTGTAACCTATATTCACAATCACTCTCTCTTAGGTTTTCTCTATGATAAACTACCCTCCTTCCCAATCTATGAAGCATTTCATTATAATCCAGTGGAGATTTGGCAGGCAACCTTGGGAGTTGACTTTTTACTCTATTAATTAGGAAAGTTGGCACAGAAATTTCAATAATACCAAAGATGCCCCAGAAATTCTTAGCTGTGAAGCCATAACACTGATTCATAACTGCCTTCAAGTTTTCAGCCTCTCTAGCATTTGAGAGAGAAAAGTCCAGCCTTGCTCAGCACTTGCAGAGATGAGTCAGCTCCTTAGTCCTGCTGTATTCAGGGCCCAGAAGATCAAAGTGTGTACCTTAATGAGTGAAAGCAAAAGCATGTGTTATTAAAGAAAACAAAAGAAGCAAAAACAGAGAGGAAACCTTCTACAGCCTTATGGTTTTAGAACAGCGAATTCAAATCCATTGTGGAATTCAGCAAGATATAATTTAATTTCAGATATCATTTCTGTGGCATGTGGTCCCCCAGCTTTAAGGATCTACCTAAATACATGGGAAATCCTCAGTAATTTTTTTAATGTAAAGAGAATAGCCCTTGATTGGCAGGATCACTTCACTATAGTAGTCTGAAGCTTAGGCCCTGGACTCGAATAGACTGATTTCAAATATGAGTTCCATCAAATCTTACCAGCATAATCTTTGACAAACTACTAGACTTCTCTGAGCCTCTGTTCCCTCTGTTCAACATATATCACAATACCTACCTCATGGAGGAGTTGTACTCACTGAGATATAGCTTTTAAAGAGCTTAACATAGTGGCAGACGCACTATCATTTTATTCTGAGCCCACACATACATGCCTAGCACTATGCTCAGTGCTTTACAAGCAATTCAGTCCCTAGGAGTGACTATAATTATTATGTGAGTGTATGAGAGCCCCCGGGACTCAGAACCAGCTTGCTTGCTCTGATTGTGGAAATACGGCTGGGACTCAGCTTCGTACAATGACTTGATATACCTTCAGCTACACTGTCCCGTGAGACTTGATGGCTTCTCTGGCTCCAGCCAATGGCCATTTAGATGTCCCACATTACACTTCAAAGCTAATACACCTCTTACGGTCATCCGGATGCACGGTCCCGAGGACTTGTATCCACTTTAGCTCTACAGTCTTTTCCCACCCATGGAATAGTGCAGTTGATAGGAAACTCAACTCTGGCTGCTAAATGGAAAAAGCGATATGTATCTCCTAAATGACATATCGATTAGTAAAGAATACATTCTAGTTCAAGCACCACTGACCTCCTGTCTTGGTCCTTAGGTTAAGATTAAGCAAGTAAAAATTAAAGTGTAATTGTTATTATGAAATACAATTTTTGAGCTGTGAGGCCCTCTTGGTATAAAAGGGAGGATCTCATTGAGTGCGTTTTAGTCTGCCTCCCTTGGATTTGAGAATGCTACACCACATGTTCTCCTGATTCATGATGACTGCAGTGAAAAATTCCCAGGAGCTGTTTCTGAAAATATTCAGTCCAGTTATAACAAATCTAGTCCCAAAGGGGCAAGCCTTTTCCTTTCATAGCATTTTCTTTCTCTGAGCTCCAGCAATCTGATCATTTTTGTTCTGCACATTATTTAAACATCAGTAGGTAGTGCTTAGAAACATATACTTTTCTAAAAGCCTAATGAAATGCCCTTGACATAAACCCAGATAAAAAATGGTATTCGGTTCTTGTCCATAAACGCCAGAGATTTCAGTACTCTGAAAGTTCTTAGGCCCTTTTTCAATCTTCTGTCGCCAATTTGGCAGTGAAAAGTTAAAACAGTTGTGGCCTCTGCTGCCTACTGCATCCTTACCTACCTAGCTGGCATCCCACAGAACTCTAAATATAAACCAGCCTGTCACTAAATCAGCAAATCAGACAAAATTCATTTAAGACCGGGTAGAACCCTGTAGGAACTAGTAGCTTTTCATCTTTGCACCTAGTTCTACCCTACTGTAGTTTTTCTTGATGTAGCCAAGAAATACAGCTGAAATTGTAGAACGGTTCATCTGTTGAAATCTATTTGTTTGGACTTTCTGGCTACACTACAAGACCAGAAATTATCCCAAAGTATATGCATCTCTTCTGCAAGGGTCCTAGAGCTGATTTCAGCAGCTCAGAGTCAATTAGGCATCCACCAAGCAGAGCCCTACATGACTAAGGGGCAAAAGGTGAAACACCAGAGACATGGCCGACCCATCCTCTGCTCAGGAAGAGCCTTAGGCCTCTCTGAAGATAAATAGGCACTTACCAACACACTAACAAGAGTGAATAGAGTGAAAGCTGACTTATTGCTTTTCAACTAGCCACATTAGAAGAAACAGTACACAGAAAGGTTAGCACTTGAATTAGAGTCCACCAAAATCCCATTCTGGCCCATTGGGATCTTGGGTTGGTCCCTTTTCCATCCTTCTGGCCACACGGTACTCCACGTGCCTTGACCAGCCACATCCTAACTTGAGAAATTGGAGGGTTGGAAGAACAAAGTGGATTTTTTTTTTTAAATCAGCATGCCATTCTGATGGTGAGTCAGTGCTCTCATCTTCTTGTCCAAAGGACAGCACCAATATTTCTGTTTACGTTGCTTTAACCCTCCAGATGCCTCAGGTACCCACTAAGCAAGAGACTCAGCATGGAGGATTCTTGTCCTCTCTTCTTTCAGAAGGTGCAGTAGCCCACAGTGTCCCAGGACGTTCATTCCTGACTGTCAGAGGAAGAAAGTAGAGGGTGTGTGTGTGTGTGTGTGTGTGTGTGTGTGTGTGTGTGTGTGTGTTGGGGGGGGAAGGGGTGATTCTAAGCTTCATAACCCTAATTTAGAGAGCAGTTACCATCTTTAAAAAAAATTACACATTGCTTATTCCCAGGCAAGCTATAGTCAGACAGATGAAAGTAACATGAGAACTGGTGATGAAGGACAGAGCTGCACCCACCCCTACAGAGGAGAAGACGGCAGCCTGGCAGCAGCCTCACCTCACAGAAGAGAGGACCCACTACACGCAGCAGCTCCCAACAGACCCCTGCCCCTAAAGACGTGTTCTGCCGGCTATAGCGCAGCTAACTTTTTGTTCTCAGATTTGTAGTTCATAGATGTGTGTTTTGAGAAGGAAAAAAAAAAAGACTTCTGTTCAAAGCTAACTTATCAGCTACATCTTCTGTAACATGTCTCATCCCTCAAAATAAAAACACAGACTGAAATCCCGCGCTGCTGTTACTCACAACGGCAGTATTAACAAGCATCTTAAACCTTTGCACTTGATATTGAACCTGGTCAGTTTACAACGACAATATTAACACTGTTTATAGCTAGGAGTTTGATTTCTGAATTCTCTGAGATTTTAGCAAAACAATTGATTATATACACTGTACATTTTTTTTTTCCACAGCAGTTGAAGAAAAACAACCACTTGCAATTACTCACTAAGCCCGAAGGATTTGGTTCCCGAGGGTACAGACTCAGAGCCCTAAAGCCAAGAAGGGCCCTTGGCCTGCATGGTCTGCACTTGTCTCCAAGTCTCTGAGAGCAGAGGCTTGAACCAAACACACCAGGAGAATCCAGTCTTTAGGGCTTCTTTCCAACTTGGGGTTGTTTTCTTTCAAGATACTCTAACCAATCAGCCCTAGAGTTTAGTGTAAATACTTTTTTCCAAATAAAGATCATATTCCCCCCCAAAAAATAAAGGCAACATTCAAATTATATAGAATCTAGTTTTTAAAATCAGCACAGATCTTCTTAAAAACTGTGAACTCTGTTTTGAAATACTCGTTACTAAAGCTGTTTATAAACCACAGGTGCCATAAGTTCCCCCCAATGGACTCAAGTTATCTCTGCTCTTCCACGGGCTGGTTCCTCTCGGTTTAGCTTTAGGGAGCATGTTTCTAACAGCACCGCTCATCCGCAAGTTCCCCTATCGGGTCGTTTGGACGCCTTTCAGCTTTAAATGTACAGGCTTAAAGCGCGCTTGCAAACGTTCGCCCTCCTCTTCTTTCTGAATGTGTATTGCCTTAGCTGGCTACCTGGTGTTCTGCATGCAGCCTCCTCTGGTCACATGAGAGGAAACAGGCTCTTCTAAGTGGAGTTGGGGTTTTGCACTCCGTGAAAAGCTAATGTGCAAAAGAACTGACAAGGAAGGGAGAATGAATGACTCTGTCGATGGTCCTTTCTGAGGGCCCTCTTTGGGGAGCACTAAAGACCTCCCTTAGGGATTCTGGGGAAATGAAAAAATCATCTTCTACTCGTTTCAATATTTGATGAAAGAAACATCCTACAACATAGTAGATACGTTATCCTTAAATTGGCAGCTTCCCTGGATTCCTGTTTCTCCTTTAAGAGAAAGAAGAGAACATCATTTTAGCACAGTGGTTCTCACAGTGTGGTCCCTGGACCAGCAGCGTCAATATCACCTGGGAATTTATTAGAAATGCAGATGCTTAGGCCCTAACCCGGGCCTAAGGTATCAGACATTCTGGGGCTGGGGCCCAGTAATCTGTGTTTGAATAAACCGTCCAGGTGATTCTGATGCACGCCGAAGTTGGAGAACCACTGCTTTAGAATAAAGTTGTATAATAAAATCTCTGAAAAGGCCTTATTCAGGATAAGCAAGAAACATTCTGAGTCAACCTCAAAGCTTCAGCTATTCGGTTTTGCTTCCAGGGCTGGCAAAAACCTGCCACCTCCCAGAGTCGGTAGTTGGTGGGTGCCCAGCTGAGAAGAGACATCCTGACATCTTCCAGCTTCCTCTCCAGAGAGTTCTAAGATGTTCATGCCTCTGCACTGGGTCAGAAACCATCTCCTTGGCTGCCCTGTGGAACAAAATCGCTTGCTTTGGGGATAGTAAAGCTCTTGGTTGGCATTAGCAAGGAGCCCAGTCTGCCCACTGATGTACTTAATCATATTCCCCTCGGGAGAACCAGCCTGAAAAATGTCCCTGAGAACAGGCTGACACCAAAGGGACACAACTGCACAGTTCTCAGATTTCTTTGCACAGATGGATTTTATTGCGGATTTTGTTGGTATATCTTAATGTTCATCTCTTTTCCACTGCCCATCCTCTGTGAACCCGTGCCTCTCTAGATGGAGCAGGTGACCACTGGTGCCTCATACTCAGTACTTAAAACCACTACATCCCAGCTACCTACATGGCTGTCAGCTCTCAATCATAGCCGGGCAGTTCCCGAACTCAGAACCCTGACCCTGCAGGTGGTATTCAGCCGCCAACTGGACCGAGCTGACAGATGTTGTCATTTTGTGTTTCCACATCAAAACGTTTGTCTAAGGTTTGAACTGTTCTGCCAATAACCTTCCCCCGTCATAGCATTCATTGCCAACTCCATCACACGGTTGTCGAAACCATCGTACAAAGCCATTGCAAGGACTCTGGAAACTGCTACCAATGACCAATTCCTGACTAACCAGCCACCTTTTCTTTCTCTTAGCTCCACGTCAGCACTGAGACCAGACTCAAGCACCCCTGTCCTGTAACCGAGACAAAATGGCGTGTGTTGTTCTGGGTTTTTGTGGTTTGCGGTGGGTTTCTTTCCTTGGCTCTCCAAATCTACTTTTGGGGCCTGTTCTAAGTGCAAACCCAGCAGGTGCCACCTGTCCTGTCCATTAGATCCAATTCCGTCTGGCGGGGGTTGTTTCTTTCTTGTTCCACGATGAATTGCACATCCACCTCCATTAGAGATGTTGGCCTATTAATGAGCACTGGTCTAACACAGCCAACCCTCCCCCACGGGGCCATGTCATGGAGGGAGGGAGGAGGGTGACATCTACTGTAGGGGATTCAGGAATCAGTTGTGGTTGGTCAGGACGGAAGTCGGGGTAAATTTGGTTGGTCGCAGGGAGATGTGCTGGAGATTGTGAAAAATGGATTCTCGAGTGATCTACTATAAGGCAGGGAAGGTTCATTTGTAAGTAGTGATGTGAACTGAACTACATAAGAGTGTGGCCTTTGTTGTGATATACTATGTATTTTCTTATATGCATGAGCCAGACTGTTGCCTCATAATTTAGCACTAATGTCTGCTTTTATTTTGATCATCTTTGTGCACCCTTATTAGTTCTTGGCTGTTAACTGTAGGTAGACGTTGTAAATCCGGCAGCCTTTGGTCGCTGCAATCACCTTGGTTCAATTCCGCACAAGGAGCCACAAACAAGAACTCCACCGTGTCCTCAGAAGAAAGGGCATTTTTACCTTTGAACCAAAAAGAGGGGGAAAAAAATCAGAAGTATCACATCCTGAGGCTAATTAACTATAAGACATTTTTAATTATGACTACTGTAATTTGACACCATTTGAAATAACCAATTCAGAGACACTAAAGATTTCACAACATTCATTGGTATGTAACAAAACTACTATTGTATGGGTTTTTTGTATTGCTGTTAAGTATTGTTTTGTGTGTATGTGTGTGTGTTGGAACCTCCTGGGGACATGTTATATTTTGAAGTGATTAAACTATTTAATTGTGTGTCTATATTTTGGAATGGAATTATTTCTTCATTAAAAAATCTTTTTAAAAACACTATATCTTGTGTATTTTGTTCCTTTGTTTCAGTGAATTTCCTAAAGCAACATGAGGTTAGTCTGTTCTAAGGAGAAAGACCACAGGTCAGTATTTGCAGCATGAAGCATGGACCACGCATTGAGGATCAAGCAAATGAAGCCAAATACCTCACCTTTTCCTGCCTTTGGGGATGCAGGGTTTTTTTTAATGAGATACTATTCTGCTGCTCATGGAAAGCCTTGTTGTAATCAACATAAACAATCCATACACCCTTGCCTTTCTTCTCTTCCTCTTCTTCTTTCTTCTTTCTTTTCTCCCCCAAATTCCAAATACTGGGAAAAAATAACTAACATTTGTGTAATCCTTTACAACTTTAGAAAAAACCGCTTTATTTACATTTAATCCTCACAATATCCATTTGAGGAGTGCTTAGTCATCCAGAAGTATAACCTAGGGAGCTGCCTATGTTCTGAAAAAATCTGCAGACAAGGCTGAGATGGGAAGAAGACTGGGCATGCCATCAAACAAGAAACAGAGGGAAAACAAGAAATTTCCCACTTCTGAGAAGATGGTGCACTTTTCGGAGGAGTTTCTGAAATTAGGCTTCTCCTTCTATCCAGAGCTATGAAGACTTCACTCACCCCTGCTAGATCTGGCATTGGTCAAGACTAAGATTCATCCAAGGAGTTGTGCTCAATTCCTTGGCTTTGGTTTAAGTCCTACTGCTGTCTTCTGGTTGCCTTAGCAACACATATTATAGTTTGCGAATTTTTTGTTCTAAACATTATCTGAGCTAGTAAAGGAGAACTGGGAGGCAATGGAAAGACGAAAAGAGATTTTCAGTATCAAATTTTTTTCTAAGACATCAGATCCTGAAGCAAGACTGTGATAGACACCAAGAACCAGCACAGCCCAAAACATTCCCCTAAGATTTCACTAGCATAGTCAGGAGTAATGGGGCAGGTCTGGTTGTCCAACACTGGAGCAGCTTACAGCAAGAACCTTTTCCTGGTTTGTAGCCAACTTGGGAACAATGGTCCTCTGAAAAACAAAATACTTTATACTCCTTTTAAAAATGCTGGCTTTCGGGCTTCCCTGGTGGCGCAGTGGTTGAGAGTCTGCCTGCCGATGCAGGGGAAGCGGGTTCGTGCCCCGGTCCGGGAAGATCCCACGTGCTGCGTAGCGGCTGGGCCCGTGAGCCATGACCGCTGAGCCTGCGCGTTGGAGCCTGTGCGCCGCAACGGGAGAGGCCACAACAGTGAGAGGCCCGCATATCGCAAAAAAAAAAAAAAAAAATGCTGGCTTTGGGGAGTTAGTGCAAGAGAAAAGAGTAATATTTCCCCTCTACTGCAAAGAGATCCGAGAAGCCTCTTTGTTGTAGGAGGATTCAAATATTTTAACAGGATAATAAGAAGAGTATAATTTTACCAGAAAACCTAAACCAAAGCTAAGAAAAGATACTGAAAACCGCATGTAAAACATAACTTCCTAATTCTTACTGTCCACTACAAACGAGCATACTTGTTCAACAGCAAAGACACGTTTTTCCAGCCATTGTACAGGGTACAGTACATTGTACAGTACTGTACAGTACAGGTACTGTACATTGTACAGGGTCTCTGTACATACTGTAAACATTGAGTGGTGTAAGGGACAGTCTTCATTTTTTTTCTTTTTCTAAAAAAGCACAAAGTCAGGAGGTGGAGAAAAGGGAACCCTCATACACTGTTGGTGGGAATGTAAACTGGTGCAACCACTATGGAAAACATTAAGGAGGTTCCTTAAAAAACCAGAACTACCATATGACCCAGCAATTCCACTCCTGGGCATACAGCTGAAAAAAAACAAAAACATTAATTCGAAAAGACACATGCACCCCAAAGTTCATAGCAGTACTATTTACAATAGCCAAGATATGGAAGCAACCTGGGTGTCCATCAACAGATGAATGGATAAAGATGTGGTATATATCTCTATATATACAATGGAATACTACTCAGCCATAAAAAAGAATGAAATTTTGCCATTGGCAGCAACATGGATGGACTTGGCATTATGCCAAGAGAGATAAGTCAGACAAAGACAAATACTGTATGATATCACTTACATGTGGAACCTAGAAAATACAACAAACTAGAGAATATAACAAAAAAGAAGCAGACTCGCAGATATAGAGAACAAACTAGTAGTTACCAGTGAGGAGTGGGGGGAGGGCAATGTGGAGGTGTGGGAGGTACAGACTTTTGGGTATAAAATAGGCTACAAGGTATACTGTGCAACACAGGGAATATAGCCAATGTTTTGTAATAACTGTAAATGGAGTATAACCTTTAAAAACAAATTTTTAAGGGCAAAGTTGTTTTACTTAGCATAAAGCTAAATTGCAAATCTGTGATGGTGAATAGTATAAAACTAACAGAATTTATTCCAACACTGTAGCCTCATCCTGGCCTGGCCTGATGAAAGGATTAAGCTTTGTAAATAATTGCTTGGTTACTTGTCTTACCAGACTCCACGCTGGTGGTGAGCAGGGTCCGCATTCATGTAGAACATCACCGAACCCAATGCCTCGTACAAAGTAGTTGAGCAATAAATATAGAAGATATTGAAAAATAAGGAAGACACACCATTCCTCAGGCTACTCTCCTAAATATCAGTAGTCACAGCCAGGACTTTTTTTTTTTTTTTTTTAGCCAGGACTTTTAATGGAAGCTTTGGAAGAGGTGAAAGTCTATCTGGAATAGACTCTGGTAAGCACCGGAAGTAGGAATTTGCAGGGCACGCCTGTGCTCCACAGCCAGATGGAAGTGATGCTCGTTCTGAGAAGTGGAGACGCTGATTTGTATGTTGATCTCCGGGCTGCAAAAGACCTGATAACAGAGCCAGGACTCCTCTCAGAAAGTGAGTCAGCAGTTTGCCTGAGACTGACCCAGTTTTGCACTGAAAGCCAAGAGTCCTGAGAAATGCCTCAGTCCCAGTCAAATCAGAGGGACTGATCGCCCAAGAAAGCAAGCAAAGAGACACTCCAGCATCAGGCAGGAATAAGTCTCGGGTGAATTCTGCATCGTAAAGCCAGTAAGATATTCTCCTACAGTGGGACATTTAGAGAACAGAAAATGCTTATTCTACCAATGAAGGTACCTTTCTAGTCAAAAGTTTAATGTTTAGCAGGACTGTATTCTGATGCCTGATGTCCCTCCAGAATGATATTAGCTGCAGAATTCACTAAAATGAGAACATCTGTGGGTTTGTTCACTTTGGGGGTTTCTGAAATGAGATGACCTATGGATAAGACTTGTTCAAACATCTAGATGCTAAGGAGAATCTGCAAAAATCAAGTTGAATTTTGGCATAGCTGATAGTGAGCTGCTTTTGTTTTTTTAAGGCACTGATTGACTTTGTGAATCCACATATTCTTGAGGCTACCTCAGAAATTTTGACCAGGTCATTAACTTGCCCTCCCATTTCTTTGAAGAGGGACATTTTTCAGTTCATCTAAGAGCAGAATCAAATTCTTTAGACATGAGATCAGAGGGAGGGGCCTAAGATAGCCCTGTTTTCGCCATTTCTTTGTTCTATCCTTTCTCTCCACTGTAATCTCAATGGGGTGTTGGAACAGACTCTGGAAATAACCATATAAGCTTGGACTCTACAGAGGAAACCTGCAATCTGCCTCTTAGAGATTTTTCCATTTATTGAATCAAATACATTCTGTAAAAGCTTGTGTTCTCCATTTAGAAAGCACCACTTCATGATGTAAAAAATAACTAAATAAAAAATTTAAAAGATAAAAAGCACCACTTCATACGTATAACTGAATCACTTTGCTGTACGCCAGAAACTAACACAACATTATAAATCAACTGTAGTTCAGTTAAAAAATAATAGTAATAAATAATAATAAAAAGCACCACCTCGATATTTCTGGAATAGCTACTAACATATAGTAGGATTTGTATATCATTATAGAACGTCCCTATCGTGCAATTTCCGGAAGAAACTTGTTCTAACATATTTTCTTCTTAATTCTCTAAATAATTGAAAGTTTGAAATACATAATAAGCAAATTCTGGTGACCCAAAGAAACTATAGAACACACCACAAATTACATGAAAGGTCCCCACCACTTCCTGGGAGAGATGCTTCAGCAGTTGCCTCAGGTTCACCTCTGACTGAACTTTCATCCTTACCAGAATTACTCATTCAGTTCAATAGTAATTGCCAATAAAGGAATCTGGGGCTGTAGACTTACACAAGTATAAATCAGTCATATCAGTTTTACTTAGCTTTATGTTGCAAGTAGTGTGTATTCTTTGAATGCAAAATATATATATATGTATATATATTAAAAATCTTGATATTTTTGTATCAGTGGCAATATTCTCCTAATACATGTATCAATACATACCCATTCATTATAGCAACCAAAGGCCACTGTTATCACAGTGCTGACATGGGTGGGACCCACTGTTTTCCTTGTTCGTAAATCATCAACAGATCTGACCCTTTGGGGTTTTTCTGTTTTAATTCCACTCTTTTTGGCTAAAAGAGAGCATTTATAAATACAAGGATGAGGGCTTGACGTTTATATTTCAATGTTAGACTGGCGATTAGAAAATATTACTAAGATCTGTAAATTACCCACAGATTGACATGGGAGCTATTGCACTGGGGAAGGACAATATATGACAAGTCCTCCCTGACTGGAAGGCGATGGGAAAGCTTGAATTAAAACATGAGAAATGCCAGGAAAGAGGAAAAAATGTGTTGGAATAATCATGTTTATTCTCTCTGAAAACGTATATCCCTTGTGAATTATTTGTAACCGTAACCTAAATCCTTGTATTTCCCACGAATCAGCAGTTACTGAACAAACATAAGAGGATAAGTGATTAGCATTCCCCCTCTAGGAACATCTGCTTCCAAAGGAAGTTTGGCAGAATCTACAAGTGACGTCAGACTGGCAGGCACAAAGATTACAATCTGGTTAATCCTTGCCCTGGTATTCCTACCTCTGGGGGAGCCTGGTCTAAATCCACGAAAGCCAGAGTTTGAAATGGATTACTGTACATTCTCACTGGAAAACAAACAAAAGGTTGGAAGCCGGAAGTGCTCAGAACTAGCATTTATTTCACTGAGTCTCTTAAATATTTATACTCAACATCCCACAAAATATCCATTTGGAAAGATGTTTGGGAAAATAAAATAAAATTCCAAAGAGAAACATTTCCAGTCATGCTCTTTACCATCTACAAATATTTGCTGAATAACTCCCTTGAAGTGTGAGGAGCCACCAGACTCTTTATGCCCCAAAGCAGGTCCACGTTATTCACAGAATAGTTATACTTCAGACACCTCGTTGGCTAACTGGGATTTCACAGGATTCTACAGTCACCAGCTTCCACTGAGTCTTCAGAAATTTGGTTAAGAAAGGATTTTGAGTGAGCTACCTGGGCCAGGAATTCCAATAACCACTTTTGAATGAGATGACTCATTACCAACGTGAACATTTTTAATATGGATGGAAGGAGATAACATTTGGGTTTGGTTGTCACCTACAAAACAGTGGTTTAAGGAAAAGTAACTTTGAAATTAAGGTTTCACGGATAAGACAGACTTTACCCAAAGTTAATTCAAAACAGAATTAAGCAAAACGCTTCACTGAAGTCAAGTGAAAATCAGTCTTAAAGGCCAAAAACAAAGAGGGAGGAGGGGGCGGATAGAGAGGAATGCAGCCTGTGTCACTGCTGGGATCCACAGGAAGAAGTGATGATTCTCCCAGCATTTGTTCTTTTCCTAAGTCAGAACTGGGTGAGTGGAAGAACCAGGATCTACCTTACAGATCTTTCTCGGGATGACATGTAATCATTTTATTGTATTCCAACTGTTGAATCACTATGTTTTGGCTATCTGTCAACATTTCGTGAAGTCAGGTGATACACTGAAAAATAACGTGGTTCTGGGAATCAAGAGAACGGGATGGTAGGCTGGGGTATTTGATCCTATGCAGGTCACTTACCGTCTCATTCCCAACCAAATTCTCACTGAGGGTACGGATGCCTATTTTCTTTTCTTTACAGATTTATTGTGTGATCAAATACAGTCATATTATAAAATATAAATATAATCATATAGTAATTTATAGCAATATGAATGAAAAGCATTATGAAAAAACACATCAGTTCCGGCAGTTTATCTTAATTTTTTACATTCCGAGAACTTACTGTGATCAATTCCCTTCACCTCTTCTAAGAAGTCAAGGGCACTGGTTCAATTCAACAAATGACGATATTCTTCAACTGATCACCGTAGAAAAACGGGTCTGTTCTGCAGACACCAATCAACAGGTAGCGTCCCTTGCCTACTGGCGAGTTCCCCGCCCCGCCCCCTCACTCTCCCTTCCAGTCCTCACTCAGTCAGGCAGTTAGGGTAAAGGTTACAGAATTGCAGCAGTTTCCTCTAACGTTCCAGATTAGGTTACCTTGGCTTCCCATAAACCGGGGAGCCAATGTCACTGTTAACCAAGTAGCTGAAGTAAACTGCCCAGTGATTACACTCCCCCTCCTCCTGTGATTTGACAGGAACTGCTCAACTAGAACAACAAAAAAGAGAGAGAGAGAGAGAGAGAGAGCGCGCGCACGCAAACACACAGGAAAATCTGACCCAATGGCAAAGGAATGTTGTCCCCCTCCTCCAAGTTAACACAAATGTGTATCTCGTTATGAAAGGATGGCCCAGAATGGTTAGCAGGTAAGGAGCCTGCTGACCTGTCACTCACCAGCCGCGAAGTTTCAACAGGAACTCAGAGGACATCTGAGTAGACATGATCGAGGGGTTTTTTGTTTTTGTTTTTTTCAGAGTGAGGTATTGAGGGCTGGCTCCCATTCCATGGCTACGGGCCTTCCTTTAAACACAAACAGCGGCAAGAGCTGAGAACGACTGCCGTTCTTGAATGCCAAATAAACACAAAATGACAAGCACAGATTTTTGGCTTTCTATTAAAGTTTGGTTTTTTTCAACAGCCCTTTTTGTTGCCTCTAAAGACAATGGTCTCAGTGTTTCTGAGCCAGATCCTGGAACTCTGAGCAGAGCCCTCCTTGCCGCACCCCAACCCAGTTCACTCCGCAGGCAGGGCTGATGTCCCCTTTGGGTTTGACAGCGAGCCATCTCTCCCCTCCTGGCCCACTGCTGCAGAAGGATTTGTTTATTGAAACGAAAGAGGAGTGGTATCTGAAACTTGGATTTGCAGACCGAGGCCCAGGGTAGTTTGATGAGGGAGGTGCTCAGTGGTTTCTACTTGTTTGGGAAACAGTAGCTTAATCGTGAGTTCTGCAATGGACTCAGCTGGAGAGAGTTGAGGATTTATCCACTTCGTTAGTTCATTGCAGGTTTAACTTTTTTTAACTGGTGTTCATCATTTTGCCTTTATGTCACTTAGGGGTAGCAATAGTTGACTTAAGTAGATGGAACCAGTGGGCTTTTTACTCTCTTTCCCATCCAGCAGTTAAAACAACCTCCAACTTCTCTTCCATGGCTGAGTAAAAGCTTCAGGTATTTACACAGGTATGTATCTCAGTGCAGACATGTTGGCCACCCAAATAAGAAGCTGTCAAGTCATGTATGTCACCTCCTTCCCAAACATTGCCGTTTTCTGAGGCTCCACATCAGGATTTCAAAGTCGTGTAGCAGAAACACTTGAATACTGAGGGCACTTATTTCTTACTCTTTCCTTATAATCTCACAAAGGATTCTCTTTGCTGATTTTTAACCTCAAAGGGGAGAACTGGATTCAAAATGGTCCACTAATATTTTACTTATTATTATTTCTATAACATAGTTAATTTCTCATTCTCATTATTTGCTTAGATAAGTTTAGCAAGTTATTAAGAGAAATGATTTCAGCATAAACACAGTGACACACGTTACAAGGTTTCTATCGCCTCCAAATCTGTGACAATGATAAAATAATAGACTCATAGACATAGAAAACACACTTATGGTTACCAAAGAGGAAATGGGGGGCAGAGGGATAAATTCGGTTGGGAGTAACAGGAAAAAGAAATAATGCAGGGCTTCCCTGGTGGCGCAGTGGTTGAGAGTCCGCCTGCCGATGCAGGGCACACGGGTTCGTGCCCCGGTCCGGGAAGATCCCACATGCCGCGGAGCGGCTGGGCCCGTGAGCCATGGCCGCTGAGCCTGCGCGTCCGGAGCCTGTGCTCCGCAACGGGAGAGGCCACAACAGTGAGAGGCCTGCGTACCGCAAAAAAAAGAAAAAAAGAAATAATACAGTGTTTGTAAACCACTTGGTAGAGCTGGACATAGTATTGTCTTATTGAAGCTCAAAAAGAACACATTTATTCTTCTTCAAGTTCAAACAGCTATTTTGTGCCAAATTATAGCTCCTTCTCTTTCACAGTATGAGAGTTGAGTCACCATAAGAATTATCTGAAGTCATTCTCAGCATACCTTCTATTTAAGTATTCACTCATTCATTTATTCATTCACTTTTTTACTTATTTGCTTATTTATTCACTTATTTAGATGAGGAGCATTTTTTTTTCTCTCTTACTTGCACTATCAGTCTTGGAAAACTTGATAAAACAGTCTAACACTTAAAGTACAAGAAACAGTAATGCAGCCATTTCTCAAGGATGTTGTGAAGGACAGCTAACAAAAATTAATATGACACTTAGCAACCACATTGTTCTAAGCAATTTTACAGACATCCATAGCTTGTTTCAATGGAACATATCTGTCCTTCTCATGTTAATCTATTTCCAAATCAAATTTCACTAGCTCTAAAGAAGCTAAGTGCATTCTAAAGAAGGCACTCTTTATAATTCTACCAATTCATTCAGCATTTGTGGTAGAATCATAATAATTCATTCCACATATGCAGAGTTCTGTGCATCAAAATTACATTGAATATTTTTTTAAAAAAGAACAGCATTCTGCATAACTAAAACTCAGTTCACTATATCCTTAAATGAAGGATTCATTAGGGAGATCGTTTACTATCAGAAGTTCTTAACATCCATACATTAATTCATGAAGACAAAGAGAGAAAATAGAAGCTGCTGTTATTAAAAGATATGCATTCTCTGTCTATACGTTCTATACCTTTTCTGTGCAAACCCAAACTAAACTCTGGATCTGATGGATTAAAAGAAGGCTGTAGTTTCTACACGAATCTGATGAACTGTGGACCGGAAGTTTCATAGACAACCAAATCCTTCTGCTGTGTATGCTTTACAAATACTCTATGAATTGTTCCCCAGACAGTGTTTTCTGAACAAAAGAAAACAGCAGGCCCCAAACCATAGCCATGAGCTCGGATTCCTCAGCTTTCAATGTGCTCAGAGGCCTGAGCAAGAGCAAGTGATTACTTGTAGATAAACTTCACGTTGTACAACACTCCAGTTTTCCAAACAAAATGTCAGGAGAGGATGAGAGAAAAACAAATCTGAATGTTTGCTAGACTTGTCATCACCGGTGATACAGGTTTAATACATATTTGGGCCTAAAAACTTTAATAAGTCAACAAAATTTTCCTTAGGCATGGCCTGTAATTAACAGGAGGGTGGGGTGACAACGCACAACTCAAGCCCTGACGTCAACAATCTGAAGGAGGAAAAAACTGATGAGACCATAATTTTCTTTTTTTATTAGAATTCTTCTTTTCCTAAACACTTTCTTTCAGACTCAGCCTAATTTTGTTCACTTCTGGGACACTGACTTTTGCACTTACAAGAAAATATAAAAATGCAGGGACTTCCCTGGTGGTGCAGTGGTTGAGAGTCCGCCTGCCAATGCAGGGGACACGGGTTCGTGCCCCGGTCCGGGAAGATCCCACAGGCCGCGATGCGGCTGGGCCCGTGAGCCATGGCCGCTGGGCCTGCGCGTCCGGAGCCTGTGCTCTGCAACAGGAGAGGCCACAGCAGTGAGAGGCCCGCGTACCGCAAAAAAAAAAAAAAAAAATGCAAACAAAGAATAAAGGATACTTTTGAGGAGAACAGCATTCACTTAGGAATTCTAGAAATATCACTGAAGTATCATTTTGAGGTGAAAAAATACCCTAGAAAGTCAACATGTAGCTCTTCCAAAATCGTTCCCACAGATCTAATGTGTAAATCCAGTTTATTTGTGTTGTTTGTATGAATAATGTTCATGCAAAAAAAGGAAAATCAGAGGCCTATACAACTAACCTCTTTTTTTCCACAATAACCTAAATTCTAGTAAAATTAAACTTGACTGTAAATAGTTTCAAAAACCAAGGGAGGGGAAGAGTGGTGATGAACACAAACGTCCCAAAGTTCCCTGCTGCGCACTTGTATTTGATGCCACCAACAGTTTCCTATTGTCTTTCTTCCTTTCTTTTCTTAGAAACTCTCTTTAGAAATCCCTACATGTCCCATCCCCCCACGCCCCCTTGGTCTATGCGCCCAACTTGTAGGTACCATCATCTTTGAAGTGAGCCTCTGCTTTTGCTCTGGACTGCTGTGTCAGGTACTACCGGTTAATGAATTTTTTTAGGCAAAAATCTGGGAGAAACTGATAGAGCTTTGATTTTTTTTTTCTTTAGTTAAATAAGACAAAATTTTTCTCTCTGGATAGCCATATAAGAGACTTAAACTGATTAAGACTATGCTCTTTTTTTTTTGTTTTAAGACTGTGCTCTTTTAATTACATTTCCTTCCCTAAACACCATCTCCAGCAAAACACTCTCAAATCTTAATCTCAAAATCTCTTGTGTTCCCTAACCTAGCAGGTTGTAGTCTTGTTCCCAGAGGGGAGGTTCTCGTCTCGGGGCAGAAAGGATTCAGAGATGAGATGGGGAGGCCAAGAAAGTAAAGTGAAGATTTAAGCAATACTACACTCAAGGGGAGAGCAGGCAGTCTCAGGTGAGTAGCTGCGCTGAGTTTCTTTGGCAAGCCAGTTATGTGGGGTGTAGAAATGAAGGGGCAGAATATTCATCAGGGAGGGAGGATTTGGGATCCTATTCCCTGATTTTCATCCCAGCTCCACCTTCCTGAGGGGAAGAGGGATTTTTTGTCCTTATTTAGTCTCGATGGGAAGTGTCATGGCATTGGTGCATGATGGGAACTTCTTACCTGTGAGGCTAATTTTATTTAATGAGAGCGTAATG
Source organism: Grampus griseus (assembly GCF_964374135.1). Lineage (NCBI taxonomy): Eukaryota > Metazoa > Chordata > Mammalia > Artiodactyla > Delphinidae > Grampus > Grampus griseus. Next base: position 50,046,746 of record NC_139006.1, read on the forward strand.
AGCAAAAAGTTACATTCAGATGCTGGAGATTCCCACCTTTTCCCACCTTTTCTTTGTCTTCCTCCAGGACACTTATCACCCCAAAACGTGTGGTTTCCTGTCAGTCTAGAGGTTCCTGCTTTTCTTTGTCTGCCCAGGGACACTTGCCGTTTACAAGATGCGTGGTTTCCTGCCATCTGGCCGGTACTCCCCCTTTCTCTGCTCATATCTACCTACCTGCCTCCTTTAACATTCCCCCCAACCTCAAGAAGTCTGGACCCTTAAAATCTTCTAAGGGGCAAAGGGTCAACAGTCCCTCTGCTGTAACTGCTTCAACGTGAGCATGGGCATTGTCCCTACCAGTGGGTCCAGATCTCCTTGCTACCTGTCAGAGATAGGGGTCTTGGGGTTGTTTGCAGTGGTGGAGATGGAGAGTGGAGGGTACAAGAAAGCAGCAACCTTCTCCAGTGGGTGTTGATGGCCCCCCTCTTCAAGTGGGGTGGGTTGAAATCCCAGGCGTAGTATCATCTGAAGTTGGAGTTTTGGGGGTTTTTTTGTTGTGTTGTGTTTTTGTTTTTGAAGTCATGGGGTTTTTTTCCCTTGGCACCTCAGCTTTTGATACAGCAGATCTAACAGGCAGAAATTGGAGTATACCTGACTATATTCATGTTTTGCTGTTAACCCCATCTTGTCCCCCAAGGAGGCAGGGAGCCCTGAAAGACTTAGGTCTTCTGGGGAGGCGTGGCTACAGGGGCAGATCCAACAGTCATATGAGTCAGTAACTTTAGCACTGGTGTTCATGTTGTTGGATAGCAGATATCTGTAAGCTGGAGCTGTAACAATGTGAATAACCAGGAGGACAGTTAGGGTGGGTGTGGTTAAAGGAGACATGACTTCACGAGATGCAAAAGAACAGAGAAATGAAGAGTTTACTGGAAACAGAGGGTATTGACGCTTGGAAGGGAAATTATTAGCCTCCTTTAAGATGATTTTTCTTTTCTTTTTTTTTTTTTAGGAGGTCCCATGCAGGTTCCCTAAGACGGGACTGGTTCCAGGCATCCCTGTCCACCTGGTCCCATCGACCCTAGTCATGGTGGGGGTCAGCTAGTCCCCCATGGGGCAGTCCTGCTGGCCCCCGCTCTCTGTCCTGGCATCTGCGGTACCTAGGATGAGTGACTTTCCTGAAGCCTTCTCTGTAGGCTCTGTGACCACCAATGAACCCCTGTGTTCCCAGGTATGTTCCCCTGCAGCAGACATCCTCATGGTTCCAGAAACTATTTAAATCCCAGCTTTTTTCTCTTAAAGAGTATTAAGTTTCTGAACACAGGCACTGCCCATTAAGGGAAATAGTTTGTGAAAAAGCCTCTCTTTTTTCTTCCCTTTTCTGGGTAGTGCCCCCTCACCCAGTGCCTCCTTCCCCCTACCCTTTCACATACCCACTCGTCCAGTGGTTGGCGGGGCCAAGGGTTGGTGGGAGAGGATACGGCACCGTGTCTGCACCTGGTGGGTACAAAGGGCCCAGCGACTCTGCAACGACACTGCCAATCGAATGACCCAGGCAGGCAAGCACTGCTAACGCGGGTCGCTGCCCTGACATGAATCCCCGGCTACCCAACCCTGACAGCGCAAGGCGAGGGAGGACGCTCAGTAGAACGTGGAGGGGGCGGGCCAAATGCTGGGCGGTGAAGAATGGCAGCTCTGACGCGGTCCCACCGCCATGGGCCCCGAAGGCGCGGCCTGGGACTGTGCCCCTTCCCAACATGTGGGATCCGCACACAGACCACCCAAGGCGAGAGGGAGCTCCTGAAGGGGCGGCAGTGGCCGCAGCCATCTAGAACTCTCTCTAGGTAAGGCTACATTTTATATTTCCATACAATTGGACGTGATGACAGTTAATTAAATGGTGGGTAGGGCAAACCTAGAGGGCAAAGCTCCTATGGTTCGGATCCCCAGCTGCCTGTAAGAATGGCTGGAAACTTGTCCTGACATGGCCTTGAACATATGTAACAGTGACAAGAGGAAAACCTAGCGGTGAGGTTGGAAGATGCCTGGCAGGTTTCTTTTTCCCCACTTCCGGCAAAGTAAGGCCGAAAGTAAGAGTGGAAAGTAAGAGTGAGAGTGGACCAAGAAAAGCATAGGAGAGACAGAGCGAGGGTCACGGGAAGTCAGGCAGCACCTCCCAAGTGCCAGGGAGGACAGAGGCTGAGGCTTACTGAATTCTCCTGGCCACTGCTCGCCAAAGATGCTCCTGGAGGGTAGGTTCTTGTCTCTTGTCACAGAAAGAATTCAGAGACAGAGAAGTCAAGAAAGTGAAGCAAGGGGCTTCCCTGGTGGCGCAGTGGTTGAGAGTCTACCTACCGATGCAGGGGACGCGGGTTCGTGCCCCGGTCCGGGAAGATCCCACATGCCGCGGAGCGGCTGGGCCCGTGAGCCATGGCCGCTGAGCCTGCGCGTCCTGAGCCTGTGCTCCGCGGCGGGAGAGGCCACAGCGGTGAGAGGCCAGCGTACCACAAAAAAAAGAAAGAAAGGAAGTGAAGCAAGGATTTATTTAAGCAATAGTCTCTCACAAAGGATGAGCAGGCAGTCTCAGGTGAGTAGCTGCGCTGAGTTTCTTTGGCAGGCCAGTTATGTGGGGTGTAGAAATGAAGGGGCAGAATATCCACTGGGGAGGGAGGGTTTGGGCTTTGTATTCCCTGATTTTCATTCCAGCTTCATCTTCCCAAGGAGAGAAGGGCTTTTCGTCCTGATTTAGTCTTGATGGGAAGCGTCATGGCGCTCGTGCATTATGGGAACTTCTTATCTGCAAGGCTAAGTTTTTTTTAATTTAATTTAATTTATTTATTTATACAGCAGGTTCTGATTAGTTATCTATTTTATACATATTAGTGTATATATGTGAATCCCAGTCTCCCAGTTCATCCCACCGCAACCCACCTCACCCCACCCCTTACCCCCCACCACCACTTTCCCCCCTTGGCATCCATACGTATGTTCTCTACATCTGTGTCCCTATTTCTGCTTCTGCAAGGCTAATTTTATTGTAATGAGAGCATAATGAGCAAAAGGTTACATTCAGATGCAAGAGATTCCCACCTTTTCCCACCTTTCTTTGCTTCTAGGACACTTACCATCCCACAATGTGTGGTTTCCTGTCAGTCTGGAGGTTCCTGCTTTTCTTTAACTGCCCAAGGACCCCCCACTGTTTATAAGAGATGTGGTTTCCTTCCACCTGGCCAGTGCCCCCCTTTCTCTGCTCATATCTTACTACCTGCCTGTTTTAACAGTCTCTCTATTGCAGAGAGATTCTTACACCCTAGTTTCCTAGGACTTCTTCATGTGCAGAAAGCATTCCTTTGATCAGAATTTGGGTTCGGCTACCAGCTGGCTCCACATTCCCAAATCCCTGGTGCTTTGCTTTACAGCTGCCCAAGCTGGTCCCACTGCCTAGAGTAAAAAGCAAAAAGCAGATTCTGGCCCTGTTTGCAGCAGGGAGAGTGTTTTCTGGCATCTCACACTGGAACCTTGAAAGCATCTCTCTACAGGGAAATATATCTACACACACAATAAACTAAGACTTGAAATGTTTAAAGAGAATTGGGAACTCTAAGGGTTTTTTTAAAAGAAAATAGTGTTCCCCAAAATAGGCAACAGTTAACTTTGGTAATTAAGCAATGGCTTAGGTCTTGACTCTGCTCTTCTTATTCAGTATCCTCCTCTGAGCACTTGTTTTGTACAGTTAACGTCAATGCTGATCTTTGATCTTAGCTTCCTTCTAAACTTTCCTGGACCCTCTCTAACTTGCCCTGTCCCTTTAGTCCCAACAAACTCTCCTGCCCTCCATGCTACCACTTCTAACCTCACAGACACCCAAATATACCAGAACCCAATATGCTCTGCCTCAGTGTCCCTCCACCCCTGGGGCGGGGAGTGTTGTGTGACACATACTGCCCATCAATCATGACCCTTCCGGGTGCAAGAAGACCTTGCCTCATACAACAAAGGGAAGATGTGCTTTTGCACTTAGAAGAACCTATAACCACAGAGGAGTGACTAGTCCAGGAGGAACAGCCAGCCTGTCTCTGTATAGTAATGAACAAGAACATTTCTGGAAGTTGCCCCAGGCACTACATTGGCTTTTCTGCCTCACTTTATACACCCACCCATTCTCTGTGCTGTTACGAGCACCACAGGTCACCAAATTTATCCTGGAAAACCCACTGAGAGGTTTTTCAAGTTAAAAGGAAAAACTCCAAATTCATTTTCTGGAAACACGTTCAAGATAGAAACAGTTCCGTGCTGTGTACAAGAGAGCTGCAAACTGTCGATATGGACAGAGAACGGCCAACAGGAAAAGTATTTTTAAAAACTGACAAACCACTTGTGGAAGTTTTGGCAACATTTCCTCCAATGACTGATAATTATTTAAGAAGAAAATACTAGAAATAGTACTAACCAAATAGTACTAACCAAAAGCCTGGTAGCAATAAATTCTTGATCATTATCTGTGAATGGGATCACCAGCCCCTGGATAATGAAATCTAATACTTCTGTTAGAATGCGGATTTTTTTTAAGTCCTAATTACACTTTAGTCTAGAATGATTCTAGCCTTACAACGCATCTCTCTTCTTAGAGAAAAACACATCAATGTGTGGTCACGGGAGGAGAACTTTGACCTGGAAAGGGTATTTAGGCACTCTCCCAGACAAGCTGTTGATTTCCACATAAAAATTGGCAAAAGAGACAGCCATCTGGGATAAATGTTATCCACATTGTTGGGGTCTCACTGTTGGAAGTGTGGTTTAGTTTTTTACCACAAAAAATATGATATTATGTAGCTAATAGAAACTATTTCTCAATAAATCACAGATATATAAGGAACCCAGGATGGGTGTATTAGTTTTACCTATTTCAAAAATCTAAAACATCATTTTTTAAATGAGCATTTGGTGCAACTATCTACTTACCAGCTTTTAGAGTTTTCTAGAAAATGCATCCTCTGTTCCCAGATCCCATGATGCCTTATGCAATGGAGACCATCAGAAAACGTAACAAGGAGTTAAGAGATCTGGGTTCTAGTCATCACTCTACCATTAACTTTCTACGGGATGTTGCACAAGACATTTAATATTCCCCACTATATTAGTTGATAACACTAGCTGTGTAACAAAACACAAAAATGTCATTGGTGATAAAAGATTGTTTCTTGCCCTGAGGACAGTTCAATGCAGATATTCCTAGTCAGCAGGCAGCTTTCTTTCCCATAATGATTCAGGGGTCCTAAAACTCCCCCATTCACGAGGACAGCAAAGTCCTCTGCTTCATGCTAGTGGAAAGGGAGAGACAATATCGAAAAGTCCCACCCCCTTTGTAATAGTCTGGCCTACAAGTGACACATCTCACCTCCCTCTCATTCCAACATCAAGAACTAGTCATTTGCCCATGCCTGTCTGCAAGGACAGGGGCCAAAGGCTGAAAAATACGGTCCAGCCACGGAGAGCATGAATTTTGCATGCACAGCTATAAACATTTCTGCCACATCAAACCTCTATTTATTCGTCTGTGAAATGATAATAATAATAACTGACCTGCCACCCCACAGAGATATGGTAGACGAAACAGTAACAAATGTTAACAAGCTTTGAAAAGGGCTCAAGAGAATCAGAGGTCCACAAGATATTATTTTCCCTCCTATCTACCCACTTATTTGTGCTTTCTAGTATTGGAATCCATCTTCAACAGATAGTGTTGTAAGAGCACATATCTCCCCGTCTCTGTGTCCACCATTCTCACCCTCTAGCAGCTTTTGACAAAGCCTTACCCCTGAGCCCATGAAACTATATATTTTCTTGGCTTCCACATCATGGCATTCTCCTGGCCTTCCCACTTTCTCACTGCCCCTTCTCAGTCCACTTTGCTGAGTTCTCACCCTCTACCCTCTTACTGCAACACCTCAGGACTCTGTCCTAAACCTTATCTCTCACTACTCTCACTCTCTAGACAATTTTATCCTTTCCTATGGTTCTATGCTGAGGATCCTGAAATGGTATCTTGAGTCCAAGCTGCTCTTCCGGGCTTCAGACTCCCACATACCACAGCCTCCACGACAGTTCCATCTGAAAGCTCCATACCTAGCTCAGACTTCACATGGTCAAAACAGAACTCCTGATTTTCCCTCCCTACACCTGTTCCTTTGCTAATTTTCCTTTATATAACTTTCCCATCTTAGCAAATGGCATCAATTTCTCAAATTCAAAACCTTAGAATAATTTTTACTCCTTTCTTTCCCTCACTTCACATTGATAAATCCTGTTGGCTTTACCATAGCCTCCCCCAAAAAAGTCTTCTTTCTGTCCACTTCTATCTACCTGCTGTTTCCCTAATACCAACAACTATCTTATCTCACCCTGATTGCTGTAGAAATTTCTTAACTAGGTTAGCTAATTCCACACTTGCCCCCTACAACCCATTCTCATCCAAGCAGCAAGACTCACCTTTTTAAGATGTACTACATTTTAGCAAATCTCTGAAGCCCTCACTTTTTAAACGCAACTTACATATAAAGGAAAAATCATACCACTTGGACTGTGACATGATACTTTCTTATTACATCAGTTGTAAGTACATTTTTTATGTCAGACATGTTAAAATTTGAAAAAAAAGTAATGGCAACTGGCTGATTTTTTATCTACCCACTCACCCGCCACCCTCTGATAAAGCATAAAGCCAACAAAGGGAGCAAATAAAATTATACATAATTCACTGCTTTAGTAATACTTTGTGATAGGGAATATCATGGCATGCAAGTTATCTGTTGTTAAGAAATAAACCAAATTCCAGCAGAACTCTGATTGTGCACCCACCACTGTAAGACTGTGGGTGCAGGGTGTGGGGGGAGGGGAGTTTAATAGACACCATGAAAATATTGAAGGGGTGCAGAAGACTTATAGTATAGATGAAATCATCTCCAGGAAGAAAAAATCCAATAGTAAACACTGATCACAGGTTAGAACTTGGTAATTAATAGCACCAGCTACAGGGCTTGTAGGTGGTGGGACTCAAAGCAGAAGTCTCTGAGAAGCATTGCTCAGGGGAAGAAGATGTAATCCTTGGAAATATAGCAGTGAAGGAAAAGAAGGAAGTAAGAAAGGAAGATTAAATACTTTATATTAAATCAAATAAAATAGCAAAGGAAACAATAGAGAAACAAAACACAGCCACCCCTTGCCTTCCTGACACCATCAACAACACTATAAGAGCAACACAGAAGAGGGCAGAACAGAGAATTATCAAGCTAAGAGCACTGACTACAAAATGCATAGGAATGGAAAAAGTGGACCACATCCAGGCAAAACTATTATAAAAATTCAGAAAATGTGAATTAAGGCATTTCAGTTGATAAGAATTCTCCCCCCAAAATCAACCATAATGCCAAAGAAATTTTAAACAACACTCAAACTGAATTGAGTATTTTCACATAAACATTTGTAACTGTGAAGAAATACCTTGAATCAGAAATACAAAAACTAAGAACAGAAATGGAAGGAGTGAGGGAGACATGAAATAAGAGTTGATTGAACTCAGGAAAGAAACAGAAGAAAAAAAGTCACAAATCATATCAGAAATGAAGACTAAATCATCAGGTACTCAAGAGAAGATTCAAATGAAAATTTAGGAGAAGAAAGAAAACAATCAAGAGAAAAAAAACTGAGGTAAAGAAGTAAAAATGAAATCTAAACGGAAAAACACAAAGAGATTCACAGTCTAACACATCTTTGTTGAAAGTAAAATACAGAGAGAAAATCAGAGAAAAATGACTTGTCACATGTTAATCTCCAATGAGATTAACAGATGACTTCTCTTCAGAAAAGATGGAGACCAGAAACAGTAGGATAAATATCCAAAGTGCTGAAAGAAACTGTAGATCAAGAGTCTTATATCTAGCAAAACTATCTTTCAAAAATAAAGATATTCCCAGATAAACAAAACCTGAGAGAATTCATTTATCTTTACAAGAGAAATAGAATGGCATCAAACATCTCAAAAACAAAGTAAGGCAACAGCAGACAGTATTTTCAAAAAACTTAAGGAATGAGGGTATAAATCAAAAGTATTACAGCCATTCAATGGAAAAGGAAGATGTGGTATATAGATACAATGGAATATTACTCATCCATAAAAAAGAACAAAATAATGCCATTTACAGCAACACAGATGGACCTAGAGATTATACTAAGTGAAGTAAGTCAGAAAGAGAAAGACAAATACCATATGATATCACTTATATGTGGAATCTAAAATATAACACAAATGAACATATCTACAAAACAGAAACAGAGTCACTGACATAGAGAACAGACCTGTGGTTGCCAGAGGGGTGGGGGATGGATTGGGAGTTTGGGGTTAGCAGATGCAAACTATTATATATAGAATGGATAAACAACAAGGTCCTATTGTATAGGACAGGGAACTATACTCAGTATACTGAGATAAACCATAACGGGAAAGAATATGAAAAAGAATGTATAACTGAATCACTTTGCTATACAGCAGAAATTAACACAACATTGCAAATCAACTATACTTCAATAAAATATTTTTTTTAAAAAAAGAGAGAGATATGATAATTAGTTACAGTATGTGATCTTCTACTGTGTCCTGGGCTAGAGAGGAGAAATCTATAAAGGACATTATTAGGTCAACTGACAAAGAATACAGATGGTAGGTGAGACTAAAATATTGTATTAATATCAAATTTACTCAACTTGCTAACTGCACTGTGGTCTTTTATTCTTATTAAGAAATACACACTAAAGTTTTTAGGGGTAAAGCACCATGATACATGCAACTTTCTCTAAAATGGCTCAGAAATATTACATATACTATATGTTTTATATATATGTGTGTGTGTTTTGTGCATTTTCTATGTGGTTGTGGGGGGAGGGGAGAGACAGACAGACAGACAGACAGAGGAGGCAAACAGCAATGCAAATGAGACCAAATGTTAACATAGTGGTACCTGGGTGCAAAAGTGGTACATGGGTGTCCTATGTACTATTCCTTTTTTCCCCCTTGTTTTTTCAGTTGTATAGAGAATAATAAAATAAAATAATTGATATACCTACGGGCTATCCTTATTCTTGCAACATTTTTATAAATTGAAATTATTTCCAATTTAAAAGTAGTTTACGTATAAAGAAATATCTTAGAAATTGTGAAATAAGACAAATCAAATTATATCACTCCCATTTCAAACCCTCGAACAGCTTCCCGGTGCCCTGAGAACACAAGTCAAGGTGCTCTCCCTAACACCTGCGTGATGCATGCCTGGCTACACGCCCCGCCCAATCTCCACCTCTCCTGCCCCACCCCAGCACCAGCCATACTCATCTTCTCTCTTCCGTTCTGAACTCTTTCCGGTTTTGAGGCTTTTCACATTTAGGCGGCTGCTGTTTATACTGATCCAGAGTCCCTTTCCCCTCGGGGTAAACCCCACCCACCCACCATCAGTCCACGGGGTTCAGAGGGATCAGCACTGCCCACACTCTGAACTCCAGGTGGGCTGTGAGCTGCTGGGGGCACCCCTGAGAATGACGCCAATACACGGAAAGCAAAGGTACCAGGTAAAAGCAGGACCACATCCTGACTGCATCATTTGAGGCTTTGACTCCAGCCTGTCCTGAAATGAGATCTACCCCTGGACTTTCTGCTCACACAGCCAAAAACTCCCTTCTGCTTGCACTAGTTTGAGTGTGAGTTCCTGGATGTGCTGTTCCCTTTGCCCAGAATGCCCTTCCCTTTTCTCTCTGTTAGACTGGCTCCTTTCCCTCCTCGGTCTCAGTATAGATGTCACCTCCTCTGAGACGCCTTTCCTGAATATCCTACTTAAAGGTCTCCCATTTCAGATCTGTTTTTCCATTTCTTAGCCCTCTGGTTTTTTGTTTTTGTTTTTGTTTTGTTTTGCCTCATCACACTTAACACAACTTGCATCATTTCACTTATTTGTATGTTTACTTCCTTCCAAAATTGTCCCCCATTTGAGTAAAGGCAGGGGATAAGGTGGTCTCAGGCTCCATTGCACCCACGGAGCCTGGGATGTTGCCTTATCATAGTAGCCACCCACTGTTTATTAAATAAATGCATACTTCTTTTTTCCTAGTTGCACTAAGTCTTGAATACTGAATAATCTATGTCACTTAAGAGAGGAAAAAACATGAATTGACACATGATTTTTAGGCCTAGAAACTATTTTACTACATTAAAAACTCCTGAAGGAGTGTTTTATTGCATTTTCATTTTCTGCTTACCCCAAATATCTTGCATGGGCCCTTACCCACAGCATGTGTACAATTATGTGATTTTTTGCTCCCAATTATAATGCCAATTAAGTAAGCAAAGGAGCCAGGCAGTACTGAACTGACAATGATACACCCAAAACTGTAATTCTTCCTTTCAGAAGCTACTGTAAGACTCCAATGGGACCGGGTAGACATTGGGGGAAGAAAATTTTCCAGGGTAGTGGATTAGAGCACTGTAAATATTTATTGAATGAATCATAAGTCTCTGTAGCTAAACAAATTCCAGAAAGTAAGAGACAGAGAAAGACAGATGAATACAGAGAGAGACAGAGAACTCTAAAACCCTCAGTCACTGGGACAGATGAGTAGAACTTAACAACCACACCATAAGCTCTGACGTCAGTTCTGCTTCCGACATGATGTTTCCAGGTCCCGTGAGTAAACTTTCAATAATCTATGAAAACATTACTTAGCCCCCGTCTCCTCTTCCTTCCACTCTCCTCCAGCTCATAATGAGGCTGGCCGCGGATCTGGGTGGGAGAAAGAGGATCAAGTGCTATCGTGCTGGGGCTACGAGATCTAAGTCAGGACATAAAATGTGTATCCCCCCTATGTCTTGGTCAAGTCACGTAATCTACCAAGAATCTGTTTCCTTTCATCCATAAAGAATGGATAAGAACACCCACTGGATGTAACTCACAAACTGTTTCTATATATTGAATAATATACTAGTAAAATACTTCATAAATTATGTAAATATTATCAAAATTCAGTTACTAAACATAATCTGTTTTTATGATTATTGATACAAATCTCCACTCAGAGTTTTAGAGTTCCACAAAGATGAAATCTCTATAATGATTTAGTTCTTTATGGGCACCTAAGAGCTGTTGGAAAAAAAACTATGATCCAACTACTTGTGATAAAAGCACTTTCAGAAAAGAGTTCCTGATAGTCCCTAAACCTAAAGAAAACCTTCAGCTGCATTATTTGTTTCTTTCTGATAGTAATAATAGTATATAATAACAATGTAAACTAGTAATCCTAGTGAATCTTTTGTTTTGCTACTAGGTTTTAAGCTTCTACATCCTTGCCTTCAAGTTACATAAGAGATCCAATGTCTCCTTATTATGAAAAATTAGGTCCTTAGCTCCTTACTAAGAGCCCTAGGCCATTTTCTACCCTTGTTCCAAGGGTCTGAAATAGCATTTTCTAGGCACAAAGGAGAATCCTTCTTGAAGATAAACCCTTCTAAATGCTCTTGTGTCACCCCCCCTTGGGTCACACCTGAGTATCCAGGCCATAGAAGACATCTGATTAAAAGCGGCATTAAAGATGAAGCCTAGAATTATTTTCATAAAATTTCATGGTTATCCAAAAGCTGTAAAAAATTTGTTTTAACTGTAAAAATTTTTCTCTAGTCTCTTAGTTAGCTGTTCTCTCTTGATCATAGGAAACAAAAGCCTCATACAATTTCATTCATTTATACACTCATTTGTTCATTTATTTATTCAACCATTCATCATACATTTATTGATATTACAGACAATGTTTAAGCTTTGGGAATATAAAATTGAACAAGAAACAGCCTTTGTGAAGTATATATTCATACAGACATATCAACAAATAATTGTAATGTTATCAGGGCTTTAATAAAAATATGTACCAAGAGGTAAGGAAGCTCAGAAGAAAAAGTGGCATTTTTTTTTTCTTCAGGAGTTGGAAGAGATTTCACAAAGTGATGAAATAAGATAGGTATTCACAAAGATTAGAAGATAGGTAGAAAATAGGGAGAAAATCATTAATTATAAATTAAATACCTAAATGAGTTGATATATAGAAAGGATTTAGACCACTGATTGGTACAGTAAGTGCCACCGAGATGATAGCTAATATTAGTGTTAGTATCACCATCATCATTGTCTAAACAACAGGAACCATCAGGGTGCTCACCAGCTCCGGTCTTTCTTAGTTGTGATTTTCTGTGCTGACATCACTCTCACCTTCAACAGGTTCAAGTTCCAAAGATTCTATTTAATACAAGTCCAGCAACACCAAGGTAAAGCATGAATACTAACCACCTAGCCTACTCCAGTCTGGCACGCTTTCTTTATCCAGCTGAAAACAATGGGCCATAAATACAAACTTTGTAATAAGGGAAGGGAATAGATAGAAGAGATTAAGGCCAAAACTCTATATTTAATTTATAAACAAAGGCATTGGAGAATAGAGGGGAAAGGTAAGGGGACTCACTTTTCTTAGAACAAAGTCAATGTGCTTAAGAGTTTCATCGTAGGACATTGAATGGCACTAGCAACGGAATGTGAGATACTGGCTGTTGATTAGTCAGTATAGGGTAAGCTCTGCTGCAAAATCAACAAGAATGATCTCTCAGTGGGTTAACACACAGCAAGTCTGCCATGAGTCTAGAGGCTCTTCGGGACTGCTCCCTTCAAAGTGCTATTTGGGGACCCCATCTAATTCCCCCTTATAGCTATGCCATCTGGAACACAGGGCTTCCAGGTCACCACAATAGGGAAGAGAGAACCGGAGAGTGACACACCTGTTAATAAATGCTTTGACAGAAGTGACCCACATCAATTCTGCTTCTACTCACAACTCATTCACCATAACTAGCCACATGACCTTATTTAACTATGTGAGTATTAGAGAATTTGTGGGAGTATGTGGGTATTTGGAGAATGGAGTTTCTGCACAATTTTGGCTCAGCTATATTATAATTTTATTTTTACTTTTTGCAGAGGTAGAGATTGGGGAGAATGCTTTTGCTGCTTTTTTCCCTTATGAATAGTTTTCTACTAGTGAGATTCACTTTTCTCAGTAGACTGAAAAATCATAGATTTTTTTTTAATTGTGCTCCCTAGGACTTAGTACCACTGCTGACAATAATAGGTGTTGAATAAGTAAATAGATAGATAGATTCTTTAGATAAAGCCAGTATAGATTATCCATGTTGTTGCCAAAACTGTATCCAGAAGTCAGCTACCACAACTTATTCTGGTGATTAAACTGATTTTATTAGTAGTAATGTAGTTAATTCGTTTCATTATTTGAGGAGTTACCTGCGGGAACAGTAATCAAATTGACTCAATTCTTTCATTGTTTACAAAAACAAGCCAGTACTACAAGTCTCTCCAGTCTGCATTCAACTACCTAACCCATCACTTGCCATTTTATCCACATAAGGGTTTTCCTTTCTTTTTCTTAGTGTCTCATTAAAGCTTCCTTCTGCCCCCGAGATGTTTTATAAGGAAAAAAGAAATAAAGCTTACATTATTTTTTCCATATATTACTATCTTGGTTTATTGTTTTCTGCTTGTATAAAATTTTAATTCATATTAAAGGAAAATATTTAATTCAGCTGTTCTTAAGAGAAAAATAGCATTCTTCCACTTCAAATATTTTCTTTGTCAAAATATTCCTTACATATTTTAGTTGTTGTTTAATTTCTTATTTCTCCAGTGGAGAAAAGCTTGAAAGCCACTGTTCTTCGTATCTTCAACTTCTCTATTTTGCAGACCTTGTAAGTGATGTCATTGCATTCACCTATGCCTTTATAACATTTAAACAGCATCTTAGTTGTCAAAGAAAAACAATCCTCTTAATTCTAACAAAGAAATATGGGGCCTGGCCAAGCACAGCACCAGGCATATAATATTTATTCAAATATGTTCGAGTTCTAATTCTCCAAACTCTCCAGAAATGATACCCAACCAGAGATTCTGAAAAATCACGATTGATGTAAATGAAGTCCATTCATTATTCTTACCCCTAACTCATCAAATTATATGCCCATATTGGTCACCATCATCTCCATAAAAACGACAATTGATTTGAAGTCCTAATGGAAATACACATATCTATTTCAAAATTCCCTGAAAGCATTTCTCTTAGAAACATAGTCAATAAATGCTGTTGGTGAACAGCTCCCTTCAATAAAATCAGTATGTTGCAATTAATTCAGGTCTTGAATTCCTCTACCCAACAGTAATAGTGAAATCTTGATAATTCATAATGCTTGGGTATTCTCCACGGCCAGGATCCTCTAGACCAACAGTCGTCAAATAGGCTATCAGAATAGACTAGTGTACAATGAGCAAGCATGAGGTATGCTGTAGTGTGTTTGCTGAAAACAATAAAGTAGCAACATTTTTAAATTATTTTCTTTTTTAAAATGTGATACTGGTGAACTCAAGCATGGCCTTATGTCTTTCTCATTCATTTACTTTGAATATATGAGAACTGTGTATAACTGCAGTTTATTCTGAATAGCAGTCCACAGTTTAACACGATGCCAGTAAATGTTAGTAGTTTTAGCAATTATACACTACGGTGTGTGAAAAAAATACTGAGAATTTCTTCAACATCTGGGTATTTCCAAGACATTCACATCCTTGACATTCACATATTTCACCTATGTGAATGTCAAGGATATTACAACAGAGAAAAGGTTGGGAATTACTGTTCTGGGTAAGCCTTGGTGAATATTCCTGAAACTCATTTTCTGCTACATTTGGTCTAAAGCAAATATAATTTTTCTCTTGGCTATAATTCTGTGGTATAAAGTTTCCATATTCAGACACTTAATTCACATCTAAAATATCAAGTTGATAACCTGGTAGTGTTTCTCCTCTACTGAAACCATTTTTTAACATAGTTTATTTCACTAAAGTACATCCCACTCACCCCCTTGAAACTAAGTAACTCTGTGCTCTCTACCAGCAGCTCAAATATTTGCATCCACTTCAAAGAGCAAACAGAAAAAGAGACAGTATTTCAGTTCAAATATATCAGTTGAATGACTTTAAGAAATATTATCCCAAATGCTCATTTATGACTGTTATGTCATCAAATTGAAACCACAGAGGCATTGTGAAAATAACTGACATACATAACACTTTTTTATGATTATGACACCATTATGCAGAAGTTCTAAGAATTCAAAGAGTTTGTCTTTTTAAAAAAAATCTCACAATGATATTCCTTAAGCCAGCAATAAACTCTCAAAGACAGCTAATATTATGCAAGATGCCTTAGCAAGCTCCTGTAACTGACAAATATAGTTTGGCCATATATTTAAAATACTGTTCTCTGTTTGTTCATAGCAACATACTTCCAGTCCATGGGTCTGAGAAAATGGATAATTTAATATGAAATATATGACCTGCAACTCATGTGCATTTCTCTAAAGAGTCTCAAACTGCTTTCAAGCAATGAGTCTGTGTGTGAAAAAACCATTTAAGCAATTTTAAACTGTCCTAAAGCAAAAAAGACTCTAGTTGTAAATAAGTATTTTATAGATAGTGTTTAAATAAAAGTCAGTTGAAAAATAAAAATCCCATCACATCTGAAACTACTTATATCGCCTATTCAATAAACAAAAACACATAAGCCAATGTAAAATTTATTTGAGTTGAAATAAAGAATATTTCCAAGGAAGAGTATTCATCCAGAGTGAATATTTATAGAAAAGCTCTATTCCTCAAAAAATATGTGTGTTTATAATGCCAAACTTGGCCAGAATCCTTAAGTTTAAGGCTATTTCATGAAAGTTTTCTAACAAATTTGCTTGGGACAAAAATATTGGCTTATAAAAAATGCCCAAGGATTATTAAAAAATCACTTTAGAAAAGCCAGTAAAGATGTTAAGTGAAAAATTTACCCCAAATCCTTTTCCTCTGACAAAATATATTCTTAAATCATCTTTGTGAGTTTCCAACGTATTTTCACAGTAGAAAACTGCCTCTATTTTTCTGCCCAAAACATTCATAAATTATAACAACTTATTTCTGTTTTATGACCATTCAAAACTTAAATAGAATTAATCGCATTCAAAAGTGGGGGAATGGGCTTCCCTGGTGGTGCAGTGGTTGAGAATCTACGTGCTAATGCAGGGGATACGGGTTCGAGCCCTGGTCTGGGAGGATCCCACATGCCACAGAGCAACTAGGCCTATGAGCCACAACTACTGAGCCTGTGCATCTGGAGCCTGTGCTCCGCAACAAGAGAGGCCGCCATAGTGAGAGGCCCGCGCACCGCGATGAAGAGTGGCCCCCGCTTGCCACAACTAGAGAAAGCCCTCGCACAGAAACGAAGACGCAACACAGCAAAAATAAATTAATTAATAAACTCCTACCCCCAACATCTTCTTTAAAAAAAAAAAAAAAGTGGGGGAACATGTAATAGTTTAAAAGAATGAATAACAAATGCAATTTGTAGAAGTATTGACATTAAAATTTTAATGACAGTTATGCTAATTGTGCCATAAAACTTCACACAGGATGAATATAAGAGCAATCATCCCAAGCACTGGTCTTAAAAATACAACGCAAGGGCTTCCCTGGTGGTGCAGTGGTTGAGAGTCTGCCTGCCAATGCAGGGGACACGGGTTCGTGCCCCGATCCTGGAAGGTCTCACATGCCGCGGAGCGGCTGGGCCCGTGAGCCATGGCCGCTGAGCCTGCGCGTCTGGAGGCTGTGCTCCGCAACGGGAGAGGACACAACAGTGAGAGGCCCGCGTACCGCAAACAAAACAAAACAAAACAAAACAAAACAAAAAAAAGGCAACATAGAATAGAATAGATATTTTGATGTTAATTTTGGCAAGAATTTTATCTAGTTTTTATATCTGGGCCTTTGCACCACCTAGAATCCCCCTCCCAGCCAGCTGTTTCCAGGGAGGTTGTGACAGCCAAGTTCTCTTTTTTTTTTAATTTATTTATTTGACTGCATCGGGTCTTAGTTGCAGCATGCAGGATCTTTCATTGCGGCGCACGAGCTACAGAGCGCACAGGCTAACTGTGGCACATGGGCTTAGTTGCCCCATGGCATGTGGGATCTTAATCCCCCCACCAGGGATCGAACCTGTGTCCCCTGCATTGGAAGACATATTCTTAACCACTGGACCACCAGGGAAGTCCAGCCAAGTTCTCTTATCCATGTAACCTCCAGGATTTGGTGTGAAGCTCCTTATGCCAATCTCATTGCAGTACTCATCATGATGAAACATAATTTCCTCTTCACTTGTCAATATATAACACTAGCTGAAAGGTTCTTGATGTCAGTGACCACATAGTATTATGTTGTTATTATGTATTTTATGCTGCTATCACCTAAAATGTGCTCAATAAATAATTGTCAATTACTGCTAAATAGATGACCCCCAAAATACAAAGTAAGGACTGGTGCTTGAAAATCATATAAACAATTTGTTTTAGCATCAGGAACACATACTTTTCACTTGAAAATATAGTTCTGCCACCACACATCCAATTTGGATGCTGGGCTAAAGGCTTGGGGAAAACAATATTATTTTGAGACCATTATACCCTTTTAAACAAGCTATATAATAGTTCTCATGAAATCTGCTTATAAACCCCCAATTTCTATGTTGCCTTAGTTGAAAATAGTCACAACCTAAAATTATGGTGCCTGTTCTTCCACTGTAAATAACATTTTGTTTTTCAGCCTGAGTTCCTCTCAGTGGCTATTCTAAAACTCTGTCATTCTTCTTGAGTTCTCTGCTAATGCCCACATCATCTTCAGGAGATGACCTCAACTTCTTCTTGAATTTAACCTTCTTCAACTCTTCCCATCCCCATCATCCCCTCAAATTTTCTCCATGTGATTACTCCCTTATCTCCTTTCCTCCAGTCAAAGATGAAAAGACATCCCACCTCCTGTACTTGTTTCTGGATATAAGGTCAATATACAAAAGTCAATTACTTTCTTATATACCAACAATGAATAAGTGGAATTTGAAATTAAAAACATATCTCCACTTATATTAACACCCCCAAAAATGCAATACAAAATAGGTACAAATTTAACAAAATATGTACAAGATCCATATGAGGAAAACTACAAAACGCTGATGAACAAAATCAAGGAATAACTAAATAAATGGAGAGATATTCCATGTTCATGGATAGGAAGGCTAAATATTATCAAGGTGTCAGTTCTTCCCATTTCGATCTATAGATTCAAGGCAAGGCCAATCAAAATCCCAGCAAGTTATTTTGTGGATATAGAAAAACTGATTCTAAAGTTTATATGGAGAGGCAAGAGAATCAGAATAGACAACACAATACTGAAGAACAGAACAAAGCTGGAGGCTCAACACTACTCAACTTCAAGACTTAGTATAGGGCTTCCCTGGTGATACAGTGGTTAAGAATCCGCCTGCCAATGCAGAGGACATAGGTTTGAGCCCTTGTCTAGGAAGATCTCACATGCCACGGGGCAACTAACCCTGTGCACCATAGCTATTGAGCCTGCACTCTAGACCCCGGGAGTCACAACTACTGAGCCTGTGTGCCACAACTACTGAAGCCAGGGTACCTAGAGCCCATGCTCCACAACAAGAGAAGCCACCACAATGAGAAGCCTGCACACCGCAACAAAGAGTAGCCCCTGCTCGCCACAGCTAGAGAAAGCCTGCATGCAGCAATGAAGACCCAACACAGCCAAAAATAAAATAAATTAAATTAAATTAATTTTTTAAAAAACATTAAAAAAAAAGACAGTATAAAGCTATAGTATTCAAGACAATGTGGTATTTGTGAAAGAATAGACAAACAGATCAACACAAAAGAATTGAAAGCCCAGAAATAGGACCACGTAGAGTCAACTGATCTTTGACAAAGTAGTAAAAGCAATATAGTGGAGAACAGATAGTTTTTTCAACAAATTGGACTGGAACAACTGGATATCCACATACCAAAAAAAAAAAAAAAAGACTCAACACAGTTCTTATATCATTTTCACAAAAATTAATTATAAATATATCATAGACCTAATGCAAAATGCAAATGTAAAGCACAAGACCATAAAACTCCTAGAAGATAACACAGGAGAAAACCTAGATGACTTTAGGTATTGTGATGACTTTTTTAGATATAATACCAAAGGCACAATCCATAAAAGAAATAATAAGCTGAATTTCATTAAAATTAAAAACTGCTCTGTGAAAGACAGAGTCAAGAGAATGAAAAGACAAGCCATAGACTGCGAGAAAATATTCGCAAAAGATGCATCTAATAAAGGACTGTTATCTAAAATATGCAAAGAAGTCTTAAAATTCAACAGAAAGCAACCCAAGAACCCAATTAAAAAATGAGGCAAAGACTTAGACACTTCACCAAAGAATGTGTACAGGTGAAAAATAAGCATGAAAAGATGCTCTACATCATATGCCATCAGAGAAATGTAAATTTAAACGACAATGAGATGCCACTACACACCTATTGGAATCGACAAAATCTGGAACTCTGACAACATCAAATCCTGAAGAGTATATGGAGCAACAGGCACGCTCATTCATTGCTGGTGGGAATGCAAAATGATACAGCCATTTTGGAAGATGGTTTGGTGGTTTCTTACAAAACTGAACATGCTCTTACCATATGATCCAGCAGTTGCACTCCTTGGTATTTACTCAAAGAGTTGAAAACTTATGTCCACACAAAAACCTGCACACAGATGTTTACAGCAGCTTTATTCATAATTGCCAAAACTTGGAAGCAACCAAGATGTCCTTCAGTAAACAAACTGGTACATTCAGACAAAGGATATTATTCAGTGCTAAAAAGAAACGAGTTATCAAACCATGAAAAGACATGAAGAAAACTTAAATGCGTATTAGTAAGTGAAAGAAGCCAATCTGAAAAAGGCTACATACATATTGCATGATTCCCACTACACAACATTCTGGAAAAGGCAAACCTCTGGAGACAGTGGAAAGATCAGTGGTTGCCAGGGATTTTGTGGAGCAGAGAGGAGGAAGAAGGATAAATCAGTGGAGCACAGAGGAGTTTTAGAGCAGCGAAAATACTCTGTATGGTACTATATGTACAATACTCTGTAGGATACTATGATGATGGATACTTGTCATTAGACGTTTGTCCAAACCCATAGAATATATAACACAAAGAGTGAGCCCTAATGTAAACTATGGACTTTAAGTGATCATGATGTGTAGATACAGGTCCATCAGCTGTAACAACATGCACTCCTTGAGCCTATAACACCCCCCTGGTGGGGGATGTTGATACTGGGAAAGGCTATGCATACATGCATGAGGGCGGGGTAATCCCTGTACCTTCTTAATTTTCCTGTGAGCCTAAAACTGCTCTTAAAAAAATTGGTTTTATCCTTTCTCAATTCCACTTATTCCTCTAAATACTACTCATTTCTTTCCTTCCTTTTACAAGAAAACTCAAAGAGTGTCAATACTTCTGTGTTCGATTTCTCTTCTCGAATCCACTCTTACTGCTCTTGTCAAGGTCACCAGGGACTTGGACTTGCTGAATCCAATGATCAATTCTCAGTCCTCCCTTTACCCCCCACCCCTCCCAGGGTCTGGTACAGCTGGTGACTCCCTCTTCTCTGACACTTTCTTCCCTTGGCTTCACATCACTCTTTCCTGGTTTTCCTTCTCCCTTTCTGGCTGCTCCATCAGTCTGCTTTGCTGGTTCCTGCTCCTTTTTCTAACCTCTAATCACTGGAGTGCCCCAGGGCTCTGTCCTTTGCCCTCTTTGTTCTACCTCACTTCTCTGGGAATTTCATGAAGTCTCAGTCAGTCTTGGCTTTAAACCCCATCTATATGCTGATTTAATCCCCAAATTCACAGATCTAGTTAGGACCATAAAAAAATTTTTTTATTGTTTTTATTTTTTAAAATAGGAGGGGGAACTCATAAGGGTTTTTATTTACAAGCATGAAGATAAAAGGTAGCTTAAAGTTCATAAAGACCAAACCCTACAATCTATAGCCAAGGAAAGGGAGGTTCAGAGGGAGTAAGAGACTTGTCCAAGGTGAGAAAAGATTCCAACATTAGGAAAATTTTCCAAGCAAAAGCATTGCTCTCATTTTTCCAAGGGGAAAAAAAAAGCATATGTGTAAAATGATGTGTTCAGGAACAGGCAAACAAGTCTCGTTTGACATCATTTTGCACAGACATATATAGATTAAGTAACTTTCTGAATATTTTGTACCAAAAATAGATTTAGCTGGAAATGTCCAGGTAACTGGAGACTTGTAAATTTTTTTTCTTCAGTCATCTAAATGATTGCGCTAATTCTCTGCTTCACTTTAATACATGGACACCACTATACAGTACAAATTTAAAATGCTACACCTTTTAGATAGACACCTCCGTCTTTAGAAACTATTAATATTTATACTTCAATATTAAGTCTCTGGAGCCTAATCAGGTGGCAGATGGGGGGGCAGAAAGGAACATATTTGAATGTAACAGACCCACCAGCAAACTAAACCTAGAAAACCTTCTATAAAATTTGTGACTTGACTCTGAAGGGCAATTCTGACCTGCAGAGCTAATAGCTTGCAGTCAGCTCACTTGCCTGTTCTTATTACCTTAACACATCGGGAAATTTCCCAAAATTGCCATACAGGTCATTTATTCATTCTGTCACATTTGCCAAGAAATAGCATGCCTATAAAAAGAGCAAGAGAAAATATCATCCATCTCCTATCCATCACCTCCCCAAACATCCAGAATAGATTATATTCTCTTATTTTTCATGTCATTTAATAACAGTACTGGTGCATTTTAAACAGTAAAGAGCAGCATTCAACCATCTCTGGGATGGTGGGGCTACTTTGCTTCTGACATCCTGTCAGTGTATTTTAATAAAAAAGGTGATAAATGTTTAGTGTCTTTTCATCTGAAAGTGAATGCCTTGAGGGTTTTTATTCACGTTCATTTTATTCCTGAAACATTTCAAGCCTACAGACCAGAATAGAACAGAGACTCCTGTATCCCTACTACCAAGATTAAACATGTTAACTTCTTACATATTCGCTCCAACTTCTGTATCTATCCATCGATGTACCTCAGCCACTCACTCTTATTTCCTCTTCTTCCACAGAAGTAGACACTATTGCAAGGTCTTTGTGTATCATCCCCATGAATGAGGAGAAGCAGAAGAAAATAGAAGAGAAGGAGCTGGAAGAGGGAGAACAGGAGGGAAGGAGGAGATAGTGCAAAAAGAAGAGGAGGAGGTATTTTAATATTTTTCAGATGTATTACAATGAGCATATATAACTTTTGCAATGGGAAAAAAATCATTGTAAAAGTAGAAATTAAAACTACAACATTGTCTTATTTCAAGAAGTAAAGGTGGAAAATATTCTGGAAAGATTGTATTCTATCACAGTTTGGAAAAGGATGTGTGGACAGACCTGGTTTGTTCTACCTGAGCAGGGCATGTACAGAGGCAGGGCTACTCCCGCCATCCCTGAATGTGTGTCATTCCTCCATTGGTGGTGGCTGGGACCAGCACTCCCCTCCATCCTCTCAACATCCAGGTGAGTGAACTCCTGGCGTCACTCTGTTATGAAGCACACCGTCTACATCAATACTACATTGCTAAAATTCATTACAGGCCACTGTTGCTTCGATTAGGAAAATAGGACACCGTTGGCAACCATGGTGAGAGTAGTTTTTTAAAATTGGTGGGGAGGAAAGATAGTCTTGTCAACAAATGGTGTTGGAACAATCAGACAATCACAGGCAAGAGTAAAAAGGACCTTGGCCTAAACTTCACACCTTATAAAAACTTAAAATAACTCACGGATCTAAATATGAAATGCAAAACCTAGAACTTTTTGATGAAAGCGTAAGAGGAAAACTTCATGATGTGGAGTTAGGAGGAGAGTTCTTAGGCATGACACCAAAGACATGATCCCTAAGAGAATAAAATCCATAAATTGGACTTCACCAAAATTAAAACTTTTGCTCTGATGAAAAGATAAGCCACAAATCATGTACCTCACAGTGGACTTGTATTCAGAATGTGTAAAGAATTCTCTAAACTCAGCAGTAAATAAACAATCCAGTTAGAAAATAGACGAAAGATGAAGGGATATTTTGCCAGGCATATATAAATGGCAAGTAAGGACATGAAAAAATCCTCAATATCTTTAGCCATTAGGGAAATGCAAATTAAAGCTACAGGGAGATACCTCTACACACCTATTAGAATGGCTAAAATTAAAAAAATACTTATAATACCGACTATTTTTGTTACTTCTTGTGAGTAAAACTATTTCATTTATTTATTTTGGCTGCGTTGGGTCTTCATGGCTGTGCGCGGACTTTCTCTAGTTGTGGTGAGTAGGGGCTTCTCTTGTTGAAGAGCACGGGCTCTAGGTGCATGGGCTTCAGTAGTTGTGGCACATGGGCTCAGTAGTTGTGCCTTGCAGGCTTTAGAGTGCAGGCTCAATAGTTGTGGCGCATGGGGTTAGTTGCTCTATGGCATGTGGGATCTTCCCGGACCAGGGCTCGAACCCATGTCCCTTGCATTGGCAGGCGGATTCTTAATCACTGCACCACCAGAGTGAGTCAAATTATTTCAAAATACAAAGTTATTTTATAAAAAGTGGTGAGATTGCAGGGTTGATCAGGCAAACGGAGGTGAGGAAGTGGAGTCAGTGAGTGAACATCATTATGGAAAAGTATCTGACCAGCTATCTCCATGGAACATGACCCTGCAGAATGGAACATTGGCAGGCAAACACAGAGGTAGAAGAGCGGCAGACCGAACAGCAGAGCAGAGTCTTCAAGAACATGAACCCCAACTTCTTCAGGCTGACACAGACTCAAAAGTTTAAAAGCTCTATGACCTTAAGAAACAAATCTGTGCCTCAGTTTCCTCATCTGAAAACAGGAAAAACCATAGCATCCATCTTGAGGGATCATTTTGAGAATTAAATGGAAAACATTACACATATAACATGATAAGTGTTCAGTCCACCTTAACTTTTTGACTGTTATTATAATTCATCTAAATTTTGCCTAAAACTGGCTATTCTCAAACTATCTTAATTCATTTATTTTCTCTTCTCCTACCCCTTATTGTCAAAAATCTTCTCTTACTACATTTCAATCCCTCTTCCCACCTGCCTTCTCTGTGAAGACTGCTATTCTATATAATTTGTGCTTTTTAATGATTTTGATTTTTTCATTCTAAATTTAAGTATTTTTAACTTTTTCAAATGTAATGATCTAAAATGGATCTTTAGGGACTTCCCTGGTGGTCCAGTGGTTAGGACTTTGCCTTCAACTGCAAGGGGTGCAGGTTCGATCCCTGGTTGGGGAGCTAAGATCCCACATGCCTCATGGCCACAAAATCAAAATATAGAACAGAAGCAATATTGTAACAAATTCATTAAAGACTTTAAAAAATGGTCCAGATTAAAAAAATTTTTTTAAATTAAGTAAAATGGATCTTTTAAAATAAGTGCAATTTAAAAAAGAATTGTAGGGCTTGCCTGGTGGCGCAGTGGTTGAGAGTCCGCCTGCTGATGCAGGGGACACGGGTTCGTGCCCCGGTCCGGGAAGATCCCACATGCCGCGGAGCAGCTGGGCCCGTGAGCCATGGCCGCTGAGCCTGCACATCCGGAGCCGGTGCTCCGCAACAGGAGAGGCCACAGCAGTGAGAGGCCCGCGTACCGTGAAAATAAATAAATAAATAAGAATTTTATTTTATTTTTATTTTTTTAACATCTTTATTGGAGTATAATTGGAGTATAATTTACAATGATGTGTTAGTTTCTGCTGCATAACAAAGTGAATCAGCTATACATATACCTAACCCCATATCTCCTCCCTCCTGAGTCTCCCTCCCACCCTCCCTATCCCACCCCTCTAGGGGGACAAAAAGCACCAAGCTCTTCTCCCTGTGCTATGTGGCTACTTCCCACTAGCTATCTATTTTACATTGGTAGTGTATATATGTCCATGCCACTCTCTCACTTCATCCCAGCTTACCCTTCCTTCTCCCCGTGTCCTCAAGTCCATTCACTATGTCTGTGTCTTTACTCCTCTCCTGCCCCTAGGTTCTTCAGAACCTTTTTTTTTTTTAGATTCCATATTTTGTGTTAGCATATGGTATTTGTTTTTCTCTTTCTGACTTACCTCACTCTGTATGACAGACTCTAGGTCCATCCACCTCACTACAGATAACTCAATTTCATTTCTTTTTATGGCTGAGTAAAATTCCATTGTATATATGTGCCACATCTTCTTTATCCATTCATCTGTTGATGGACACTTAGGTTGCTTCCATGTCCTGGCTATTGTAAATAGAGCTGCAGTGAACAATTTGGTACATGACTCTTTTTTAATTATGGTTTTCTCAGGGTATATGCCCCGTAGTGTGGCTGCTGTGTCATCTGGTAGTTCTATTTTTAGTTTTTTGAGGAATCTCCATACTGTTCTCCATAGTGGCTGTACCAATTTACATTCTCACCAACACTGTAAGAAGGTTCCCTTTTCTCCACACCCTCTACAGCATTTATTGTTTGTAGATTTTTGGATAATGGCCATTCTGACTGGGGTGAGGTGATATCTCACTGTACTTTTGATTTGCATTTCTCTGATGATTAGTGAAGTTGAGCATCCTTTCATGTGTTTGTTGGCAGTCTGTATATCTTCTTTGGAGAAACGTCTATTTAGGTCTTTTGCCCATTTTTGGATTGGGTTGCTTGTCTTTTTGATATTGAGCTGCATGAGCTGCTGGTATATTTTGGAGATTAGTCCTTTGTCAGTTGCTTCGTTTGCAAATATTTTCTCCCATTCTGAGGGTTGTCTTTTCACCTTGTTTATGGTTTCCTTTGCTGTGCAAAAGCTTTAAAGTTTCATTAGGTATCATTTGTTTATTTTTGTTTTTATTTCCATTTCCCTAAGAGGTGGGTCAAAAAGGATCTTACTGTGATTTATGTCATAGAGTACTCTGCCTATATTTTACTCTAAGAGTTTTATAGTGTCTGGCCTTACATTTAGGTCTTGAATCCATTTTGAGTTTATTTTTATGTATGGTGTTAGGGAGTGTTCTAATTTCATTCTTTTACATGTAGCTGTCCAGTTTTCCCAGCACCACTTATTGAAGAGACTGTCTTTTCTCCATTGTATATTCTTGCCTCCTTTATCAAAGATAAGGTGACCATAGGTGCATGGGTTTATCTTTGGGCTTTCTATCCTGTTCCATTGATCTATATTTCTGTTTTTGTGCCAGTACCATACTGTCTTGATTCCTGTAGCTTTGTAGTATAGTCTGAAGTAAGGGAGCCTGATTCCTCCAGCTCATTTTTCTTTCTCAAGACTGCTTTCACTATGTGGGGTCTTTTGTGTTTCCATACAAATTGTGAAATATTTTGTTCTAGTTCTGTTAAAAATGCCATTGGTAGTTTGATACAGATTGTATTGAATATGTAGATTGCTTTGGGTAGTATAGTCATTTTCACAACATTGATTCTTCCAATCCAAGAACATGGTATATATCTCCATCTGTTGGTATCATCTTTAATTTCTTTAATCAGTGTCTTATAGTTTTCTGCATACAGGTCTTTTGTCTCCTTAGGTAGGTTTATTCCTAGGTATTTTATTCTTTTTGTTGCAATGGTGAATGGGATTGTTTCCTTAATTTCTCTTTCTGATCTTTTGTTATTAGTGTATAGGAATGCAAGAGATTTCTGTGCATTAATTTTGTATCCTGCTACTTTACCAAATTCATTGATTAGCTCTAGTAGTTTTCTGGTAGCATCTTTAGGATTCTCTATCTGTAGTATCATGTCATCTGCAAACAGTGATAATTTTACTTCTTTTCCAATTTGGATTCCTTTTATTTCTTTTTCTTCTCTGACTGCTGTAGCAAAAACTTCCAAAACTACATTGAATAATAGTGGTGAGAGTGAGCAACCTTGTCTTATTCCTGATCTTAGTGGAAATGGTTTCTCTTTTTCACCATTGAGAATGATGTTGGCTGTGGATTTGTCATATATGGCCTTTTTTATGTTGAGGTAACTTCCCTCTATGCCTACTTTCTGGAGGCTTTTTATCATAAATCATTGTTGAATTTTGTCAAAAGCTATTTCTGCATCTATCGAGATGATCATATGGTTTTTCTCCTTCAATTTGTTAATATGGTTTATCACATTGATTGATTTGTGTATATTGAAGAATCCTTGCATTCCTGGGATAAACCCCACTTGATCATGCTGTATGATCCTTTTAATGTGCTTTGGGTTCTGTTTGCTAGTATTTTGTTGAGGATTTTTGCATCTATTTTCATCACAGATATAGGCCTGTAGTTTTCTTTTTTTTTTGGCATCTTTGTCTGGTTTTGGTATCAGGATGATGGTGGCCTTGTAGAATGAGTTTGAGAGTGTCCCTCCCTCTGCTATACTTTGGAAGAGCTTGAGAAGAATAGGTGTTTTCTCTTCTCTAAATATTTGATAGAATTCGCCTGTGAAGCCATCTGGTCCTGGGCTTTTGTTTGTTGGAAGATTTTAAATCACAGTTTCAATTTCAGTGCTTGTGATTGGTCTGTTTATATTTTCTATTTCTTCCTGGTTCAGTTTCAGAAGGTTGTGCTTTTCTAAAAATTTGTCCATTTCTTCCAGGTTGTCCATTTTATTGGCATATAGTTGCTTGTAGTAATCTCTCATGATCCTTTGTATTGCTGTAGTGTCAGTTGTTACTTCTCCTTTTTCATTTCTAATTCTATTGATCTGAGTCTTCTCCCTTTTTTCTTCGTGAGTCTAGCTAATGGTTTATCAATTTTGTTTATCTTCTCAAAGAACCAGCTTTTAGCTTTATTGATCTTAGCTATTGTTTCCTTCATTTCTTTTTCATTTATTTCTGATCTGATCTTTATGATTTCTTTCCTTCTGCTAACTTTGGGGTTTTTTGTTCTTCTTTCTCTAATTGCTTTAGGCATAAGTTTAGGTTGTTTATTTGAGATGTTTCTTGTTTCTTGAGGTAGGATTGTATTGCTATAAACTTCCCTCTTAGAACTGCTTTTGCTGCATCCCATAGGTTTTGGGTCATCGTGTTTTCATTGTCATTTGTTTCTAGGGTTTTTTTTGATTTCCTCTTTGACTTCTTCAGTGATCTCTTGGTTGTTTAGTAGCATATTGTTTAGCCTCCATGTGTTTGTGTTTTTTATGTTTTTTTTCTGTGTAACTGATTTCTAATCTCATAGCATTGTGATCAGAAAAGATACTTGATATGATTTCAATTTTCTTAAATTAACCAAGGCTTGATTTGTGACCCAAGATGTGATCTATCTTGGAGAATGTTCCATGAGCACTTGAGAAGAAAGTGTGTTCTGTTGTTTTTGGATGAAATGTCCTATAAATATCAATTAAGTCCATCTTGTTTAATATATCATTTAAAGCTTGTGTTTCCTTATTTATTTTCATTTTGGATGATCTGTCCATTGGTGAAAGTGGGGTGTTAAAGTCCCCTACTACTATTGTGTTACTGTTGATTTCCCTTTTTATGGCTGTTAGCATTTGCCTTATGTATTTAAGTGTTCCTATGTTGGGTGCATAAATATTTACAATTGTTATATCTTCTTGGATTTATCCTTTGATCATTATGTAGTTTCCTTTTTTGTCTCTTGTAATAGTCTTTATTTTGAAGTCTATTTTGTCTGATATGAGAATTGCTACTCTACTTTTTTTTTTTTCCCTAATGCTCTGCACCAGTGATTTTAATAAAAACGTGCTTCTGAGAGAAAATAACTGAGCTGGCTGGTCTGCAGTCCTTCAAACAAAACAGCCTGGTGTGTAGCTGAGGCCAGCGTCACCACAGCATAGGGCACCTTGCTCTCAGTGCAGTTCAGCGACTCCCCATTTCTGGACAAAGACACACCCGGACCTGTTTCCTTTTAGGAGGGGTGTACCCACTGAGCCGAGAGGCCAGACTCCATTTTTCACGAGATGGTCTCACTTTGAGCTTCATTTTCTTCTTTTCAGGGTCATGCACAACAGCTTGACTGCTGAGGCTCTGCTTCCTGGCAGATGTCTTGCCACAACCAGTGTGCTCACACACGAACGGGTGCTACTTCTTGTGGAACGAGAGGATGTGGCTCTGGAGGTTGAACCTGGTGGTTTAGGTGCAGCCACAGCCTTCCGCGGGGCACCGACACACACCCCTCTCTGGGGCATGAATTCTCATGTGCTGCTTCAGGAAATCCTTGCGTTTAAATATTTTCTGGCATACGTCACGTTATGTCCTCTTTATGGGTTTCTCTCACATGTTCCAGAAGCTCTGTCCATGTTTTTGCCACAAAAGAACAGTCTTTTTGACATATATAGCCCTCGTGGACCTTCCCATGTCACTTCAGACTGCTGGGGGAAGCAAAGTTTTTTCCACATCCTTTGTGGGTACACCTGAACAGCTGTTCATTGGTGTGCTGGCACTGATGGATTTTCAGCTGCTGATGCTTCTTAAAGGTCTTCTTACAACCGTAAAACTGCATACATATTGTTTTTGCTGGTTTTCATGTTTGCTTTCAAAATGTTTCTTCAAGTTTGATTTTGTGTTGAATTTTTGATCACAGCCGCTAGCTGTACAAAGGGCTTTTCTCCAGTGTGAACAGGGCTTGGCGGGTGAGGTCATAGTCCCTGACGAAGGTCTTGGCACACCCTTCATGGTCACAAACAAACAGTCCCTCCCCCGTGTTCTTGCACAGGTGTGCGTCTAGTTTCCTGGCCTTGTTGTAATTGGCGCTGCAGTCGGGGAAGAAGCGGATGAACCTCTGAGGGGGCTCCGGGAGCTCCGGGGCTAGGCTCTCGCTGGCCACGAGGACCACGTCGGCAATGGTCAGGGATGACACTGCCTCAGCAACCGAGTCAGTCTGGCTCCAGGATGCCTGGTGCCAGACACTCGGCCACATGCTGAGCCACATGCTGTGAATTGATGCTGACCATCTGCTCCAGGAGATCCTATGCATGACCCCACTGCACTTCCGGGAGTGCGGCCCTGGTGGAGTGGGGTGGGGCCTGAGTGCCCAGTCCAGCTTTCTTTTGATTTACATTTGCATGGAATATATTTTTCCATCCCCTCACTTTCAGTCTGTATGTGTCCCTAGGTCTGAAGTGGGTCTCTTGTAGACAGCATATGTATGGGTCTTGTTTGGTATCCATTCAGCCAGTCTTTATCTTTTGGTTGGAGCATTTAATCCATTTACATTTAAGGTAGTTATTGATATGTATGTTCCTATTACCATTTCTTAATTGTTTTGGGTTTGTTATTGTAATCTTTTCCTTCTCTTGTGTTTCCTCCCTGGAGAAGTTCCTTTAGCATTTGTTGTAGAGCTGGTTTGGTGGTGCTGAATTCTCTTAGCTTTTGCTTGTCTGTAAAGCTTTTGATTTCTCTGTCAAATCTGAATGAGATCCTTGACAGGTAGAGTAATCTTTGTTGTAGCTTTTTCCCTTTCATCACTTTAAATATGTCCTGCCGCTCCCTTCTGGCTTGCAGAGTTTCTGCTGAAAGATCAGCTGTTAACCTTATGGGGATTCCCTTGTATGTTAATTGTTGCTTTTCGCTTGCTGATTTTAACATTTTTTTTGTGTGTATTTAATTTTTTTTTTTTTTTTGCGGTACACGGGCCTCTCACTGTTGTGGCCTCTCCCATTGTGGAGTACAGGCTCTGGATGCGCAGGCCCAGCGGCCATGGCTCACAGGCCCAGCCGCTCCATGGCATGTGGGATCTTCCCAGACCAGGGCACAAACCCATGTCCCCTGCATCAGCAGGCGGACTTTCAACCACTGTGCCACCAGGGAAGCCCTGTATTTAATTTTTGATAGTTTGATTAATATGTGTCTTGGCATGTTTCTCCTTGGATTTATCCTGTATGGGACTCTCTGTGCTTCCCGGACTTGATTGACATTTCCTTACCCATATTAGGGAAGTTTTCAACAATAATCTCTTCAAATATTTTCTCAGTCCCTTTCTTTTTCTCTTCTTCTTCTGGGACCCCTATATTTCAAATGTTGGTGTGTTTAATGTTGTCCCAGAGGTCTCTGAGATTGTCCTCAATTCTTTTCCTTCTTTTTTCTTTATTCTGCTCTGCAGTAGTTATTTCCATTATTTCATCTTCCAGGTCACTTATCCGTTCTTCTGCCTCAGTTATTCTGCTATTGATTCCTTCTAGAGAATTTTTTATTTCATTTATTGTGTTGTTCATCATTATTTGTTTGCCCTTTAGTTCTTCTAGGTCCTTGTTAAACATTTCTTGTATTTTCTCCATTCTGTTTCCAAGATTTTGGATCATCTTCACTATCATTACTCTGAATTCTTTTTCAGGTAGACTGCCTATTTCCTCTTCATTTGTTTGGTTGGGTGGGTTTTTACCTTGCTCCTTCATCTGCTGTATATTTCTCTGTCTTCTCATTTTGCTTAACTTACTGTATTTGGTGTCTCCGTTTTGCAGGCTGCAGGTTTGTAGTTCCCATTGTATTTCGTGTCTGCTCCCAGTAGCTAATGTTGGTTCAGTGGGTTGTGTAGGCTTCCTGGTGGAGGGGACTGGTGCCTGTGTTCTGGTGGATGAGGCTGGATCTTGTCTTTCTGGTGGGCAGGATCACATCCAGTGGTGTGTTTTGGGGTGTCTGTGAACTTATTATGATTTTAGGCAGCCTCTCTGCTAATGGGTGGGGCTGTGTTCCTGTCTTGCTAGTTGTTTGGCATAGGGTGTACAGCACTGTAGCTTGCTGGTTGTTGAGTGGAGCTGGGTCTTAGCGTTGAGGTGGAGATCTCTGGGAGAGCTTTTGCCATTTGATATTATGTGGGGCTGGGAGGTCTCTGGTGGACCAATGTCCTGAACTCAGCTCTCCCACCTCAGAGGCTCAGGCCTGACACCCGGCCAGAGCACTGAGACCGTGTCAGCCACACGGCTCAGAAGAAAAGGGAGGAAAGAAAGAAAGAAAGAAAGAAAGAAAGAAAGAAAGAAAGAGAGAGAGAGAGAGAGGGAGGGAGGGAGGGAGGGAGGGAGGGAGGAAGGAAGGAAAGGAAGGAAGGAATGAAGACATATAAATAAAATAAAGTTATTAAAATAGAAAAAATTACTAAGAATAAAAAATCAAAAAGTAATTTAAAAAAGAACGAAAGAAAGAAGAGAGCAACCGAACCAAAAAACAAAACCACCAATGATAACAAGCGCTAAAAACTATACAAAAAGAAAAAAAACGGACAGACTGAACCCTAGGCAAATGGCAAAAGCAAAGCTATACAGACAAAATCACACAAAGAAGCATATACATACACACTCACAAAAAGAGAAAAAGGAAAATATGTATATATATAAAGATAAACAAAGGAAGAGAGCAACCAAATCAATAAACAAATCTACCAATGATAATAAGCTCTAAATACTAAACTAAGATAAACATAAAACCAGAAACAAATTAGATGCAGAAAGCAAACCCAATTCTACAGTTGCTCCCAAAGTCCACCACCTCAATTTTGGGATGATTCGTTGTCTATTCAGGTATTCCACAGATTCAGGGTACCTTAAGTTGATTATGGAGATTTAATCTGCTGCTCCTGAGGCTGCTGGGAGAAATTTCCCTTTCTCTTCTTTGTTCGCACAGCTCCTGGGGTTCAGCTTTGGATTTGGCCCTGCCTCTGCGTGTAGGTTGCCTGAGGGCGTATTTTGGGAAGTCTTCTGCCCACATTCAGTAGGTGTTCTGTAGGAGTTGTTCCACATGTAGATGTATATCTGATGTATTTGTGGAGAGGAAGATGATCTCCATGTCTTACTCCTCCTCCATCTTGAAAGTGCCCTAACAGAGAATTTTAAACAAACTATATTACTTTATTACATATCTGTGGATGAATCCACATAAAACTGGTACATTTAGAGTTACCAAACAGTTATAAATGTAATGAAAGAAGAAATGTTTACCTGAGATAATTACACTGCGAGGAAACAGATTTGATAATTGTGTGCTGACTTTTTCTGTAGGAGGTGAAATTATTTTCTTGGTCCTTCAGGGAGTCACTCTTCTTATTAACAAAGAGCATGCCTTTTTTTCCCCAAAGCCCCACATCCTTAGGAACCATTAAGCGTGATTTAAGTTGTCAGCAGATTAATTCGAACTTTTTACCAATAAACTATTCACATTTTTTCCTCCAATAATGAGTGATGGAATATGAAGGATGTGTGGAGTGTATTCACATTTGATAGTCATTTTTATCAGAACACTGCCAGCACATATTCTTAAACATTTATCACTGGACTACATTAAAATTTGTAGCAGACAAAAGAAATGAGAGGAGAATCATTATCTAAATTCCTAAAATACAGAATGATGTGGCTATGACCTTTAATTAATATAATGCTTTATACACAAGAAAGTCTGTCATACATGCCTTATATTGTATAAATGTTTATTTTAAATCAACATTAAAAGCCATGAGTATGTAAGATGCTGAGTCACACATATTTAAAGCTTTTGATCTTTGACCTGGAGAAGACCACATTCCAAATGACAGATGCCCTGAAATATGCATACAATATGAAAAGACAGCAGCATATCGTCACGTTGTACTTTTCCTCATACCTTGTAGACTTTCTTCATTGCCACCTTCTCTTAAGCAAAAATAAC
Organism: Grampus griseus; assembly: GCF_964374135.1. Lineage (NCBI taxonomy): Eukaryota > Metazoa > Chordata > Mammalia > Artiodactyla > Delphinidae > Grampus > Grampus griseus. The sequence continues at coordinate 50,080,463 of NC_139006.1, forward strand.
TAGCTGTTCCAAAACATGGGCTGGTTTTATAAAATGATCTTTCATCTCTTCAAGGAAGATGAACTATGATCTCAACTGACCTCAAGAACATTACCGCAGAGCTACCAGCCACTCAAGCAGACCGACTCTGGAGATTATTGAAAGATGTATGGATAAAGCCTTTTATTTTCCTTAAGTGAATCCACTACTCCTCAAAGTTTGGGGTTTGGATGAATAAGTCCAGGGGCTGCTACTACTGTCTGGAAGGAAAATACAGCGTATTAAAGAATGTCTATCAGGTTATCTTGCAAATCAGATCCCTTTCCAATCTAAAAATGTGGTATTGAGCTTGTAGAGACTCATGTTTAAATAAAAAGTTTTTCCTTAAAAAAAAAAAGCTTAAGACAAATTACTTTTAAAATGTAAATACTTATTGATTCTCTTTATCAGTGACTGTTGTGTTGTCCTACATTAGGTACTTTTTTTCACTCCAACCAATTTATTCTACTCAGAATAACAGACTCATCAATCAAACAGTTTGTCTCTCTCCTGCCCTGAATGTGCTGATTGACCTGTTTTCTTCTAACAGGTAGTCAAGGCACAAATACAGATTATGGTCTGGGTTTTGCTTCTGCCTTAAAAAAAATTCACACCAAGCAAGATAACTGAAAGAAATGTTAGCTTTTCTGCCAGATCACGTTGAGCTTTGTTTATTGCTCTTTTGAAAGCATATTACACAGGACTCATTTGCTCCCCACTTTCTAAGCAGTTCTATGGAGGATGACAGAGTGGGTAAGCCTCAGATCCGGCTTCCGTTCAGGAGAGGGTTTAGGGAGGCTGTGGTGACAGTGCAGAGAAGTTCCTCCAGGCTGGCTGCCCGCCTACTTAATACCATGACACACAGAGCTGGACAGGACTACTGACTCTCCAGTGATTCCACACAGTGGATAATGAAGCAGCTCTATTTACTGACTACTAGGCAACTAGGCCAGGACAATCAACTGTAATCACAGCTAATGGCTCACATAAATTGGATCATGCAGACCAAGGATCTAGCAGAAACTCAACTCCTTTCCTAGAATTTATTTTGCTGTGTATCAAGTGTTCGTAGGGATCTCCACCCCATACCTGCAGCCACGTAGAGAAGCTGTGAAGAGGAGACCAGCTTTCTTCCACATGGGAGCACTGCCTGCCTAAGAGGATTCCATTTGGGATGAATCTTTCTAGCAGCCTTCACATTGTACAGGACCACTCAGAAACTCTTCTCAGGGGTTACCATTCACTCTTATAACCATGTGTGGCCTATAATTTCTTTCAGCAGCCAATAGTTTCATTCAGGACCTAGTTTTATGGTAGAGTCACTAGCCCCATCGTTGAAGTCTCTCTACAAAGGTCTGAAGGATCCCCATCGTTTTATAACTAACTGAGTTGAGTTTTGTCTCATATTGGTCCATAAGCCTGCTGTAGGCAGCAGCTATGGAACTTGACTTTGTATTACCCATAGTGCCCAGAAGAAGGCTTTGCACACAACAGATGCCAACTGACGTTATAGATTTCAGTAAATTAAAAACCTAATGCTTGAGTGCAAATTGCTAAGTAAGAGTGCAAATTGCTAAGTGATTTTGGAAATCAGAAGAACCGGTTCTGCTTTTCCTACACACAGAAAAATTATTTGTATTGTTAGGGCTATTACTTTATCCAAATACCTAACTGCAATTAATTACACTTCCTTATGATATCTTCAGAATATGTATGTAATTAGAAAGTGGCTCGGACAGAAAATGTTGTTTAAAAAGTTTTATTGACAACTGATATTATGTTCCTTGCTTTTGACTTTGGTGTTTACAAAATTTTAGGTAACCAGGTGTTTACAAAATTTTAGATAACCAGAAGTTTCATTATGGGCATCACCTTAACACAAGACCAGCCCTGGCTCATGTATTATCGGTAATAATTTGCTTTAATCTCTACCAAACATGTTCCTTAAAAAAAAAAACTTAATTCAATAATGCTAAATATTAAAATAAAACTTTCCTATTTCCATTGTTACAATCACATGGTACCAGAAGGGTCTCAACCCTCAGTGCTAGTTCATTTACTTATTCTAAAATAAGTGTATTAATGCCCAGCAGTGCTAATCCTCTCCGAACAAATCACCATCTGTCTATATACACATGACTCATATTCTTTCCTTTCTCTAGTGATCCAAGAAACATGTTTATTCTATTCCTTTACATCTACATCTGGGAGTCTTATTAGTAGAAGTAAAAATAAATAACTTAGCTTAGCAAATCTGCCCTCTCCTGCAAATTCACAGTTACTATCCAGCACTCTGAAAATGCCTCATAGTTATTTTAAAAGGTTTGGCAATTTTGGAAATTTTAATTAGTTTTTTTGATCTTTAACTATTCTTATTTATATAAATACCTAACATTAAATTAGAGCAAATATCTTAAGTGGGAAAAAATAGCATAAGGGATGCTAGTGAGTACCCCATTAATATCCCTCGACCTTACTGCTTTGTGCATGTGTCCAGCACCTGTGTTCCTTTCCCTAAGGGCTTTTTCTAGCCACTATGCAGCAGGTCAAAAATGCCAGGGAATTAACCTCTCTCTACAGGAGCTCTCCACTAATGTGGAAGGGAATTAGTAAATAAATACTCCAGATCCCTTACACTGGAGGGGAGCAGATAACACGGAGGTGTGTGTTCTACATAAGCTCCCAAAGGACACCCCCCCCCCGCCCGGTGGGATTGCACCCAGTAGCCCACAGTGGTACCTGGCCGGACAATGTACCTTTTTATTGGCTGTCATCCCTCCCTGTCTTACTGCCCAATTCTCCTACTGAGGTTTGCTTCACCTCCCAAATAAACTTTTTGCATTCAATCTTTTTCTAATAGTCTACTTCTGTGAAAGCTTAAATTAAGACAGTTAGTGAGATAAGAGGTTCTGAGAAGCAGATCTTCAGGCTGGGACTTTAGAACTGAATGACTTACCAGCCAAAAGACAATGAGGGGTCCATTTCTTGTGGCCATTGGAGTGATAACAATCCCAGACATGCTGTGGCAACCCAATTAATAAGCCACTCAGCAAGAATGAACTGGGGCATGATACAGATGGAAGAGGATGTATTGGATGATGCAGTAACTCCAGCATTTAGAAGATTTGAGGGTAACAGTGATTAAGAATGACGAAATCGGCTTGTTGTTGTTAAGTGCAATTGAAGCTCTGAAGGAAGAAAAAGACAGGCAGACTCATGCTCCTACCAACTCAGCTCCTGTATTCCTTTGCCTGAGAGCATTCTTGGCCACTGAAGCCATTTTGCCCTTGTGTGCAGTAGACTTAAAGTGCTGGGAATTAATGACCTCCAGGAACAGCATTCAACCCATGAGCAACAGGTATTGGTGTATAAATACCCCAGCTCCCTCACCCTTAGAATAGATGACTCTGAGATGCATGTTCTACACTGGTTCCCAGAGCTTCCTCATTGGCATTAAACTCCAGTAGCCCACAGTGATAACTGGATTGATGATACACTTCTTAATAGTTGACTTCATTCTCTGTCTCCCTTCCCAGTTTGCTTTACATCCTACTTAATCTCCAGTCCTAGTCTCAGGGTCTGCTTTGGGGGACATCCAGATTAAATCAAATGGTCTTATCCATCATTAATATGACTTCAGTGTTGCACCTAAAGAACCAGGCAAAGCCATGAGGAATATGCAGAATCCAATCAGATATTATTTAAATATTTATAAAAGTTTGGGCCCTATCAGGTTAGAAAAATATGAGACAAATTCAGAATAGACTCAAGGGATAAAGAGATTAGTTGACTCCTATTAATTGGTAAAGCAACTGCAAGGAGGAAGAATTGGATTTTGTATAAACTGAATTGGGACTTGAGTGGGCTGAGATACTACTCTTGTCAGGACCTGTTAAAGCCACTATACACAGGGCTCACGCTGCCCCGAGGCCTTGGCAGTGTCTCAGGACAACAACCATCCTATGATCCAAACAAAATTACATCAGATATGCAACCTTGTCCATCTAAGAAAGTCTTAGTAGAGTAACCTCAATTTACTGGCTTGAAATTTTTCTCTTTGTTCCCCACCCACCGCCCCAGGAAAAACTTTTAGATTAAGGGAGGAAGGTGAAAAGGTAAATTCAATATATAATATGCTTGCGCTAAATGTTAGAAAAAACATATGTGTAATTGGCATTGAGTGTAATAATGGAAAATAAAGGATCAGTCAAATGAATCTTGTGATTCCTATTTTAAACGTGCACTTAGGTAATTCATTCAGACTTGTGATTTTAAATAGAAATATATAAAAGAATTATGGACTTTTAAGTAGTATTGTAACATTCAGAATAAGTAATATGTTTAGAATCCTCATGTTTGTAAATATAATTTAATAGATTTTAAGAATAATTTAAATGCCTGGGAAGGTGTTTGTTCTGATAATTTAACTGATTTTAAAAAATTAAATATATTAAATTTATGTATACTCCTTAGAATTATTTTTTTAAATAGACTAGATTTATAAGCAGAATAATTGTATTTATAAGTTCAAATTTTAAAATGAAGGAAAAACTGGGGTTTGAATTTGCAACTTTCATAAATCAAATATTACGTTTTACAAATCAAAGCAAGTATAAATTGTCCTGCTCTCAAAGACAACCAAAAGACTCACCCTTTCAAGAGTGGGATGCCGTGAAACCATGTTTATAACCACTATGGATTTTGTATCTTAAAAGGGGGCAGTCTAGAGCCCCCAAGTTCCCTGAATTACAAGTTCTCAATGATTTGCATTTTCAACCCTCTCACCCTCTTGTCTGAATTTCCTCTATCTACTGCCTGATTCTTTTTGGAATTATTTTCATAGTCTTCCTCTCCAGGCCACAGTCTCAGAGATAGTAAAAGGACCTCCAATTGAACTCTGCAACTGTGATCAACCCTATAAACAGCCATGCTAATGACATTCTCTACACCTCAACCATCCACAAGTTAAATCACATGGGAACTTTGTATCTCCTTTACTTCTTTTCCCCCTCCTTAAAATGATCAGAATAATGTCATTGTCTATGTCTGTTATCCTGATTAACTGAATTTTTACAATTATATGAGGGGAAAGTATCAATTCCTTTAAATAAATGAAACTGTTTTATGTTCAGGATTTGGGGTGTATGTGGGAATTTTTTAATTTGTTTTCTTTGTTTTACTTTAATGACTTAGCTAAAACATTTTCTTTCCTTATTAGAAGGAATCTTTATTTCAGTGAATTTCCTAGTAGGTTACAGGGCATTGTCCAGGGAAATAAAACAAAGCACTGCATTGCCCTGTTTTTCTAGGGAGTTCTGAATAGTAATGGTTGTATTTGCTTTACGTAATGGGCTTCTCAAAAAAAAAGATAAGTAAAATACTTAAACCTTTAAAAGTGTTGGTTACTGTTCACTGCCATAAATCAGTCAGAAGGTGAGGCTAAAAGACCCAAATATTCCATCTGTCTGATTCACTGCCACTCTTATATAAAATGCAAGCAGCCGGCAGTTGAGAATTCCCAATCTGCCCCACCCCAAATCCAAGCCCAAATCCTGTGGCTGCCAACCTCATCTGGAATCTCCGTGTTGCTTGGAAATCCTGTGACTAAAACTTAGAAATTTTGCTTTCATGCTTTCAAGTTCCCAAGTCTGATCCTACTCAACTCTCAGCAGATGAAACCACTAACTTCACCAAGAAAATAAAGACTATCCCTTATCTTTCCTTGCACAGCCATCCAGCTAACATGTCTTGAAGCACTAGGCAGTATGCTAGAAAGAATATACCTAGAGAAAAGTAAGATTCAGTCTCTGCCTTCCAGAAAAGCATTGCCTAGTGAAGAGGAGGATGTGGGAAAAAATAATTTAAACAAAAGATAGTAAGTGTAGCTGAGTGAGATGGGACTGTCATTCACAGTTTTATAAAAGCAACTGGAAGTAAAGTTTTATAAAAGCAGAGTTTTATAAAAACAACTGGAAGTAAAAAATGTAGTTACCTGGGGTTTTTCCCTGAATTCATTCTAACTATTTCCTAATTTCTAATTTATGATCATTCTCCTATCTTTAACTTCTGCTGGATCCCTTTTAGAAAAATGTAAATGTAAGACACATTCCAAATCATTTTTAAAATTCAAATCAGTCTAATAAATTATAATAGTGCTTAATACCTTAGTTCCTAGGATAGTGCATTGCTGAATTATTTACAGCATGATGTGAGCGCAAAATAAATAGGGCTTTTTAAAAACCAGTGAATCACAATGACCTCAGGTCACCAATGACCATTTTTAGTGACAGGAATATATATGTGAACAGAAAGATGGTCATGAATTGATGACCATAACCTTGAACCAGGGTTCAAAAACTCTAAAATTGTATTCTGTCTTTGCTAATGACACAGATCATAACTTCATGCAATAAAACTTCATTTCATTTCAGCCCTTTCTTTCTAGTCCAGTGGAAGTCCACCTCTACCACTAACTACTCCATGACAGCACGTAAGTCTCTTGAACACTAAAAGAATCATAATAACCTGCCTAACTCACATAAATATTATGGATTCATATCACATAATAGATCCAAAAATATGTTTCAAAGTTTTTAAAAAATACTACATAGAGGAGAAAATGTATGATATTATTATTATTAATACTCATGTGTGGAAGAGCCTGAAATAGTAAAATTGGTGGGGTAGATTTTGAAACCATTTGAAACTAAAGTAATAAAAAATGATAGAGTCCAAGAAAAAGAAAAATAGACATTAAAAAGTCATCTATTGCTAGGCCATTCCAAGCAGTGATCTACAGATTCCTTGAAAGGAAAAGATTTGCTCCCATTTCCAATATGTGGAACTAAGTGTTCTGTATCAGTCTAGTTTATATCAGTTTTAAGCAGTACAGCAAAACCAACTCCTAGGTTTTTAAATTTCTTCTTGAACCATTCCAAAACTACAGGGACATCCAGCTCACCGTATAGTCCTAGGAGTATGAGCCATATCCTTCCAAGTGTCCTGAGAATTTACATTCCATCTTTCTTAAAAATAACTTTTATCAAATGTAAAACATCATATTTTTTCATCAAGTCTAAATTATTATTGAATATAAGATACACCATTTTTTTAATATACACTACAAAAGGAAGTTCTACTAAACTATGACATGCCATGACACATCCCAATTCCAGAGATTTTAAAATGAAAAAAAAAATTATGTCTTAGAATCAATGAATATAATAATTACTGTCTTATTATAAAAGGAGTCCATATTTCTTGAAAAATTGCCAAAGACTGTGTATTAGCAGAAACATGGTTGCAAGCAACAGAAAAACTAGATTAAATAAGAGTTTGCGTAACTGGAAATCCATTGGAAGGACAGAGGTTAGGGTTGGTTTCATTCAGGGCCTGAAGGCTATCTCAAAAGAAGTTTCTTTCCACTCTCTGATCTGCCTTCCATGGTGTCAGCCTTCCTGAGACAAACTTCTTTCATGGTATGGGTTCCAGGTGTCCCATCTGCACCTCAATCCACACTGAAGATAGGGCTTCTATCCTGGCACTCCAAGCAAGAATTCTGAAATTCACCTGTACTCTTAAGATCATCTCCATCATCTCACCTCACCTGAGCTGTAACTGCTGCTTAGAAAATGCAAATGTACGTGAAAAGTACACGGACTGCATGGGGAAGGGAGTAATACCCAACCAGAAAATCTGCCTATTGCTAGAAAAAAACCAAAAAAACAAAAAACAATGGGGAAGGGGGGGAATTGCTTGAAATCTGTGATGGTTAATTTTATGCGTCAACTTGGCTAGGCTCTGGTGCCCAGTTGCTTGGCCAAACGCTAGTCTAGATGTTGCTGTGAGGGTATTTTTAAGACGTAATTAGATTACCCTCCATAATGTGGGTGGGCCTCAAAAATGACTGAGCTTTTCCACAGAATAAGGAATTCTCCTCAAGAATGCAACATCAACGCTTATCTGCGTCTTCAGCCTCCTGGCCTGCCCTACAGATTTCGGACTTGCCAGCCCCCTCAATCATCCTACAATTGTGGGAGCCAATTCCTTAATCTCTCTCATTCTCTCACTCTCCCCACCCTAACCCCCAGGAATACCATTTTAAAATATTTTCTCCAACTTTATTTATTTACTTTTGTATGCATAAAAACATATGGAAACATTTTACTCAAATGACATCATACTGGATATGCAAGACTCAGAACTTTTGAATTTTGGTTTTGTCCCTTTATTTGTTAAGGTGATCATTTTTCCATGCCCTTAAATATTTTAACGTGATTTTTTTTTAGCAGTTACCAAATAATCCATTACATAACTGAACTATAATCCGTTTGACTGTTTCTGGGCTTTTGGATGATTTCATTTTATTCTCTAAATACACAGGCCTCTCTCCTGATGTGAAAAGCCAGTTAGGAGCCACTTCTGGAATCTGAGGCCTCCAGAGGTCAGGACCAAAAGGGTTGCACTTGGCAGGTATACACTCATCTCCTGACTCATCAACCTGTATAAATTAAGTATGTACAGCTTTTTATATGTCAGAGAAAAGTGTTGCACTTGGGGCTGGCTAGAGCTTATTATGAATAAAGAGTGTGTTGCCAATGCAGGGTTTAGCCAGAATGATCTGACCTGGCATCCAAAACATATCACTCTTCTGGAGATAACCACGAAGATCTGCACCTACCATGAAGGTCTTTGGGGCAGTGACGTAGACCTCTGGTCCCTGCTCCTAAGTCATCATCACTTTAAGGGCATACATTTGTTTTCAAGTACATAGTAATGTTTGTGACTTGTCCAAAAATGTGTTTACTCTTGCAAGATCCTCAAAAGAATGAAAACAACAACACCAAGGAAAATAAAAGGAGGAAGACGAGTTATGAATGGGCCTGTATGGAATCTCAGTAGGAACATAGTCTGTATCCTATATTTACTGATTCACACTCTTAATTATGAGAGAAAACTGAATGTGCGCTCATGAGTGGTGAACAGAATGGACATTCTTGAAGAACAAAGAAACATATGGCCGCCTGGCAGACCACACCAGCATTTCTCCGAAGCACAATTGCCTGGGGGGTTTCTGGACCTGACACCCCTGCCACTGCAGATTTCACTCTCCATCCATTACCTTCATTGACAGAGGGCCTGATGCAAGTCCCCAGAGACAACATACAGCTCCCAGCAGCTGGATTTCTCTGAAACAGTTAACTGGCATTTTTTCCCAATTACTCTTCTCAGACTTTAGATGGAGGGAAAAAAGCATTTTGTGAAATGGTGAGACTAAGGACAACAATTAATTTGCGGCTGTGGTGAAATGCAATTTTAGCAAGACATTGAAATATAGCATATGATTATAGCGTTTCTTCAAGAAACGGATTTCTAGGTCTCCTGTTCTAGTATTTTAATATATTTTATGAATTTCCTTTTTATTTATTTACTTATTTGTCATATTTTAGAGATAACTTTGCTTTTGAATGCTGGGTTTTATTTTTAAGAATATATTTAACCGTCCTACCTAAATATCACTGGGAAACTCATGTAAAATGTATTTGAGGTCTTTAGAATATCTGTAAGCTGAAAGAAGATTGAAAAAACTCCCAGGTGCTGAAAGATTAAAGTTGTTGTACGTGTTAAAGGAATGACCTCACAATAAACTTATGCTAAACTGAGTTTTAAAAAACATTAGTGGAGTGGCTAAATTATAGATAAATAATACAATATGATAAAGAAGATTTAGATTTTTTTTAAGGAAGGGAAATAATTCAAATCAACACAAATTTATCAGTCTACTCTGTTCCTTTATTTATTTATATTTCATTCAATCATTCAAAAATATTTAGTTATCATCTATCATGTCCCAGGCACAGTTCAGCACACTGGACACAGAACAGTAAACAAAACAGACAAAAATTCTTGCCCTCATGGGGCTTACACTCTAGTGGAGAGAGATGTGCCCCTGAATTAAATTCCAATTTAATGACGATGACAGTGCATAAGTGCTTGAGATGTTAAATAATAAAAATGCCACAAAACCACGATATAAGAAATTTCAAATTTTAAATAAATGCTTATTTGGCATTATTTACTTATAACATCTTATTTATGAGGTTAAAAATAGAATTGTATGAAACCTGAAAATTAAACTGCTAAATTATCCACAGATTCTTAGTAAGTATTGGGTTGGCCAAAAAGTGCCTTCGGTTTTTAAGTAAAAATAAAAGACATTTTTCATTTTCACCAAGAACTTTATTGAACAATGTATTCACCCTTTTGTTCCACTACCTTCTGCCATTTTTCAGGCAACTTCATAATTCCACCTTCCCAAAACTTTCTATCTTTTTGAGCAAAGAACTATTCCAGGTGCCTTTTACAGTCTTCCAGGGAATGAAATTTTTTTCCATTAAGAGAATTCTGTAAAGACCGAAATAAATGGAAATCCGAAGGTGCAGTGCCTGGTGAATACGGCGGATGAATCAGAACTTCCCAGCCAAGCTGTGACAGTTTTTGCCTGGTCATCAAAGAAACATGCGGTCTTGGGCTTCCCTGGTGGCGTAGTGGTTGAGAGTCCGCCTGCCGATGCAGGGGACGCGGGTTCGTGCCCCGGTCCAGGAAGAGCCCACATTGCCGCAGAGCGGCTGGGCCCGTGAGCCATGGCCGCTGAGCCTGCACGTCCTGAGCCTGTGCTCCGCAATGGGAGAGGCCACAGCGGTGAGAGGCCCGCGTACCGCAAAAAAAAAAAAAAAAAAGAAAAGAAACATGCGGTCTTGAGTTATCCTGATGGAAGATTATATGCGTTTTCTGTTGACTAATTCCGGACGCTTTTCATCGAGTGCTGTTTTCAGTTGGTCTAATTGAGAGGTACTTGTTGGAATTAATTGTTTGGTTTTCCAGAAGGAGCTCATCATAGAGGACTCCCTTCCAATCCCGCCATATACACAACATCACCATTTTGGTTCTAAAGACCGGGCTTCGGTGTGATTGGTGGTGGTTCATTTCGCTTTCCCCACAATCTCTTTTATTCCACATTATTGTACAGTATGCACTTTTCATTGCCCGTCACAATTTGTTTTAAAAACGGAACATTTTCATTGCATTTAAGTAGGGAATCACAAGCGGAAATACAGTCAAGAAGGTTTTTTTCGCTTAACTTATGTGGAACCCAAACATCAAAGCAATTCACATAACCAAGCTTGTGCAAATGATTTTCAGCACTTGATTTGGATATTTTGAGTATGTCGTCTATCTCCCACGTGGTATAACATTGATTGTTCTCAGTTAATGTCTTGATTTGATCACTGTCGACTTCAACTGGTCTACCCGACCATGGAGAATTGTCCAGCGAGAAATCTCCAGCACGAAACTTTGCAAACCACTCTGGACACGTTCGATCAGTCACAGCACCTTCTCCATACACTGCACAAACCTTTTTTTTTTGTTTGTTTCAGTTGCGTTTTTACCTTTCTTGAAATAATAAAACGTAATATGATGAAAATGTTGCTTTTTTCTTCCATCTTCAATATTAAAATGGCTACACAAAAATTCACCTATTTTGATGTCTTTTTTTAATGCATGCTGATATGACAGCTGTCACAATACAATCTAAGAAAATTGTTTCTAATGAAGTTAAAGCCAACTAAGTGCTACTAGAGCCATCTTACAGAGAAAAAACAAACGAACCTTTCGGCCAACCCATTATAAGGTAAGGAACTGGGGGAAATGGCATTATATGAAAGGCATCCTTATAACTGAGCAAAAACGTGCTTTGACAGGTTGGTCAATAAACAACATGGAGAGGATGGAGGATATCACACCAGAGTTTCACAGTGTTCGAGATTCCTGAAGAAGGGATATATGCACAGCAGAATCAGAAAACATTCACAATTTCTACAGTATAATAAAAGAACTGGCTGATGTGAACAACAGGGTTTTAGGTGTGGAAAGACAGAATGTGGCGCAGACTAAGGGGAGATCAAGATGGCGGAGTAGGAGACATGGAGCTCACCTTCCCCCACAAAAGCAAAATGGGTGTAAGAGAGAGTGACTACCTTACAGTAAACTATAGCCTCAGTGACACTTGAGAAATAACAAAATAGTAAAAAGAGTAAACATGGAAATTCACCAAAGGACAATATACTTTTAAAGAGGTTAAGTAGAATGCAGAACTAGCCTAAATGTCAAATTAAAATTCTAAGATTGTCTGTTTAGTGATGATGTCTTACCCTTACGCAATGGTATGCTGATTCTTAATCATTTTCATTTCATTATAAATAATTACAGATGTTAAACTGTTGTGTTACATTGTCTCTAGGTGGAGGAATATTTTTAGGACCAGCAGTTGTAGAAAGGGCTACAGATTGAGAAATTAAAGGTATATAAAATCTGTATAAGCTTTCCTTAGCTTCAGAATTATATTTAAAACATCCATTAGTCTGTCTCCAGGGAATCCTTTGGGCACCTCTGACTTAACACATCCTAAACTGAACTCTTTATCTTGTTCAATATCCCATTTCTTCATCTCAAGTAACAGTTCCACCATTCACTCAGACTAGCAAGCTACAAACCTGGGAATCCCTCTCTCTCTCTCTCTCTCTCTCTCTCTCTCACACACACACACACACACACACACACACACACACACTTTAACTGAAGATCACATTCTTCAATGATCTCTCCATCACCATCATCATTTTTCTTCTTGATCATCAGCTTTCCTCTGGATCACAATACTAGCCTTCTGGCTGATCTTCTGAACACTGGTCTCTCATTCTCCATTCCACACTGTTGCCTAAGTCATCTTCCTAAAAACGAACCTGACCATAGGCACCTTTGCTCTAATACCTTTATTGGCTCCCTTCTGCCTACACATTACTATAGGTAAAACATTTCTTATCTCACATATACATATTCATTTGTAAATAATATAGATACACAACTACTGCATTAATATATTGTACACATAAGAAAACGTATCATAAAACTTGAAATTTTAAAGGGCAAGATAAAATATACGTTATTTTATATTCTATTTGTTAATGGTAGATAAAATATTTTGCTATCATTAAAATGTTATTTAGTGAGAGTAATGTGGTTGAATATGCTTCGTAATTTCTATGAAGATTTATTGCCTTGTGATAAAGCAACTTAAAATCTGGTTCTAAGTGCAGTTTATTTCAATGTTTACTTTCATGGCTGTCAGGGCTGCAGCATACATTTTACAAAGAGCCCCATATACAAACGGAGGAAGTGTATCATTGGATGAGATTGTGATACTCATTTTTCATAATCATCCACCAATTTTGCAAGGACTTTTGTGAAAATTGACTAATGCTTGCGTTATTCATGCTATCTTCAACCTTTGAAAGTCATTTATCCATTCCACGAGGCTTAGATTAGTCAACCGAGATAATACACATAGATCCACTTAACCAAGCACACATAAAATGTTAATTAATTGCAGTTGTTTTCAGAGTTAGGAAGGAGGATAGGGACACCTCTTCAATGTTGTGGATCCCAACACTTCCTTCAGTATTCTTTGCACCTCATAAGTCCCTGTCTGTCTGACATTACAAACACGCAAGGGCACCAATGTCAATCCATATATTACTAAGTCCTTTCTCATATTTTCAGTTTTCACACTTCCTTCCCACACTCCAGTGTATCAGCTCACACAACCCTAGTGTGTTCTTACCCCACTTAGGAGACCACTGGCCAGTATATTACATCCAGACATCTCAGCTAGGCCCTTCCTAGTCTACCCCACTGAGGTCACCCTTCCAACACCCTATCCTTCAGCCACATGGAACTTCTCGTCATTCTTTGATCGTATCTCTGGTCAATCTCTGATCAGATCTTTGCTTTCCCATTCCGTCTCTAGAATACTCTGCCCACACACTCTGTCTCACCCCAAAGCATCCTCACCTGGTACTCTCTTCTTCATCCTTCAAGACTCAACCCAAATGTGAGCCCTTCTCTGATGTTCTTCCTCACTGTCCAGTGTTCTCTTAACATATTATTCATACCTTTAATACCCCTCAAGCCACACTATGCACACTCCATGTTTCCCTATCCTGTAAGTCCCTTGAGACCAAAGACCATTTGGGCAACCATAGGCACCTAACTTGGTGACTGCCCAGTAAAAGGCATCACAAAACTGTTTGTTGGACAAATTACAACTTAGCAAGAGTTAAGCAATTTTAAAATTAGAAAAGCTGAAGAAGAGCAAACTTCTTTTGAAGAATCAAAGACTTCTTTCTAGAAGGTTCTGAGAAGACACAAGGAATCAATTACCTATTATTCTCACACTGGTTGACCAACCCATGGACAGGATATAGGAGAATCAAAAAGAAAATGCAATTGGCAAGATAGTCTTTAATAAATCAAAACTAGCTTTCAAGTCAACAAAAATTGACTGAATTGTCTCCCAAGGGATCCCAATGTGAGACTGTGATGATCCCACTGGTCCCTAGAAGCTCCACAGAACTGCCATAGAAAACTTAAACAGGTTTCATCTCTTGGCCTCAGACTTCATCCTTTAAGAGATAATTACTAATCAACAAATTAATTAAGTATATCAGCTGCTGTTGAAATGTGCTGTGATAAAAATACTGAATACAATTGATTCTCCTACAATTGTTCTACTGTGTTCTAAGCAGCATATAGAAATATATGTCCAACTTATTTCTTTGTATATGAGTTTTTTTCAGTGTGGTATAAACATAGACCTCTATGCCACAATGGCTTTTTATGAGCCAAGGTAACATTTTGTTCCTTTTGATGTACATTAAACATAGCTTATGATGTATACACCAATATGTAGTATATAATAAGCATATTTCCTCTCTGCCATTCTGTAGTATCTTATGGAGGCAGCACTTTTTGCCAGCAGCATAGCTAGAAATTAGGACTTGGATCAGTCATTTAAGTTCTCTCTTTAACGTCATCTATGAAATAACAATGCTTTTTAGCTAACTCACAAATATTTACTCATAAGAGCTCACACATTGTTTTGAAGGTGGCATTGATTTTTATTCCAACATTTACTCTGTAACTAGACGCTAGAGTCATCACAAGGCAGTGATCCCTGTGAAGCTGTCCTCTTATGCCGCCTTTACTGCTCATCTTGATAAATGCTATCATATCTTGGTAATGAACACATCCATCTCCATCTTACATGGTATTACTGATACATTTGTAAGTGGTTCACTGCAGCATATCTCTTGAGGTTATGATTTATACTTAGAGCACTATTACAGCTTAGCAAAGACTCAGAGTTAAAAATAAATCAGATAAAATGAAAAGGATTTGAGCAAACAATTTAAAATATTAATTGATAAACTCTGCCTCTCCTTTTTAATCTCCCATGTTAGATATTTGTGGAAATGTGGGATTGAAGCTTTCAGAATATAGCCTTAGGAAGATACTGGTGTTATATAAAAATATTTATTTGGGAACTGTTTTATGAGAGGTAAATGTTTCAAAAGGGGTATCACTGATGGATGTGGACAGAGACAATATAAAATTGTTGTGATCAAAGGCACTATTTTAGTGCCCAACAACATATTATAATATCCTATATCTGTACAGCATCTTAGAGTTTACAGCATTCATCAATGTTTTATCCTTTTTAGGCACGTGAAGCGTTGGGAGATGTAGGAAGCAAGTTCAGTTGACAGAATCTCTGCTCTTTAGGGAAAGAAGCCTGAAAGCTTATTGAAAACCATGATTTTATTTTATTCCCAATGATAAGTGATTTTATTCCCCTTGCTTATGAACTGATTTTTATACTCAGGGCTACATTTCAACATTCTCTTGAAGACAAGAACATTCTTTGTCAAGGGCATAATTTGTCTCAGTCAATCATAGGAGAAATATGGGACAATTTGCAACTGCTAAAATATTTCCTTCTTGAGATACACGTTCATTCCTCAAGTAGAGAATGACCAACAAAGTCAGCAAAATTAGCACATTTGCTTGTGTCAATGTAAGCTTACTTATTTAATGGTTGGTGTGTTCCTCAGGGTATAATCAAGATGTAAGATACTTCCCCACTCTTGTGTGACAGAGGAGTTTGGATGATCAATTCCTGGAAAGACTGACCTTGACTAAATCATAAGGTGACCCTGACAGGCAGAGAGACAGAATTTCTCACTTATAAGCGTCTGTCTACATAATATCAATATTGTATCATAACAGCAATGGTGTTGTTTTCCCAAAGGCTCCACATGCAGCTTCCTCAAACTGGTAATCTACACTCACCCTCCACTATAACTAGACTGTTTTCAGTTTAATTTTATCCCTAACCCTCCTATGTAGTAGTAGAATGGATTCCTATGGTAGACACTACTCATGCCCCCCAAGATTTCTACTTCCCCATTCCTTCTGAGCACATACCCCCTTAAAGTTAGGTAATGACCATGCCCCTTCCTTTGACTGGGTGAAAGCATTTAAGGTTTGGTGCACAGTTGTCCATATTCTCTCCCCTTGCCGTGGTGCTCATGGAGAGGTCACAGGAATGAAGCAGGCTAGATGGTGATTCACCCTGAGAGCTGCCCTGGAGACTTTGCATTGAGCGGGAAATTAATTTTTGTCATATGAAGCAAAGCCACTGAGATTTTGGTGGTGTCTGTCACAGCAGCATAATCTAGGCTACTCTGATGGGTGCAGTCTCCCACCCGATCAGTTCACCTTGATCGCCATTTATGCAGCAGCCCACAACAGCATATGTGGCTGTTATACTAGCGAGTTGTGTTTACACATGAGTTGGCCCCAGTCATTATTGAAGGAGAGTCTCACAGAAATATCTGGTAGCAGCAAGAAGGTAGCTGGAGCAATCATACTGTGTGAGCCACACCCCTGACAGGTCCATGAATTAGCACTGAGGGCTTTCCAATGCAAATGATCATCTTGATTTATTACTGAGGAGGTATCCATTTTATGAGAGGAGAGAGGAGTTTAATTTAGAACACACTGAAACTTCTAGGTTAGTGGGGAAAATCAGTGGAAATGCCTAGCAAGTAATTGGTAATCCAGAAATGGAGCTTGGAAATGGGTCAAGAATGTGGGTATAGATTCAGAAGTAATCTCCACACACTTGAAAGGTGAAAATAAGATAGAAATAAAATTTCCAAGGGAAATAGCAGAAAGTGAGGAAAATAAAAAGCCAAGAAAAGAGTCTTAGGAAACAGTGATGTGGGGACGGGCAGAGAGAGGAGAAGCAAAGAAGGGAAATATGGGAACTATGATGACAATACCCATTCATTTTGAAAGCTAAGAATACCATATCTTCATTAATAAATTCATTTCCAGTTAAATTTCAAGGTTTTTAATGAGGATAAAAAATGTACTACTCCGTAATAATCCATTTACTCCCTTGGAGATTAAAATAGATTACCCATCCGACAGGCACCTGGACATTATCTGTAATAAAAAGCAAAATGATTTTTTAATTCAATGTCCCAGAACTAATTTATCAAGATTTAGAGTTTTTCAGAAGAAACAGAAGAACTTTTAAACATGTGTGATTTGCTCTGCATTATGGTTGTTCATTTATTTAACAAACTTATTCTACACATCTGGTGGTGCTAGGTGCCCTTGGGCATAGAGTACTTAGCCTCGGGCAGGCTGCCTCATCCCCTGAGCCCATTTCACACACTGCTTCCCCTGCTGGTATGTTGGACTTTGTGCCAGCTTTGCTCCCGCAAGGATGCCCCCAAGAGCTAATTAGCTAACGTTTGTTAAACCCTAGGTTTGTGGGCCAGGCACTACACTAGGTGCTTTAAATGGGTTTTCTCACTTAATCTTCAAGATTGAGTTGGAGCATCCCTATTTTACAGCTGTGGAGGCTTAAGTGTTAAGAAACTTGCCTAGGGACTTCTGTGGTGGTCCAGTGGGTAAGATTCCGCACTCCCCATGCAGGGAGCCCGGCTTCCATCCCTGGTCAGGGATCCCACATGCATGCCACAACTAAGAGTTCAAATGTCGCAACTGAAGATCCCGCATGCTGCAACTAAGACCTGACACAGCCAAATAAATAAGTAAATATTTTTAAAGGAAGGGAGGGAGGGAGGGAGGGAGGGAGGGAGGGAGGGAGGAAGGAAGGAAGGAAGGAAGGAAGGAAGGAAGGAAGGAAGGAAGGAAGAAAAGAAACTTGCCTAAAGTAACAAAGCTATTAAGTGGTTCAGTCATGACTCAAAATATGCTGGCCAACGCCAAAAGGGTGGTCTGAACCTTGCTACTCAAAGTGTGGTCCTCAAACCAGCAACACTGATGTTACCTAAGAGTTTGCAAAAATACAGACTCTCAGGTCCAACCTCAGACCCACTCAAACAGAATTTGGTTTTAACAAGGCCCCCAGATGATCCCTCTGCACATTAAAGTTTGGGAAGCACAGAGCAAAGTCACTCCACTCTGCAGACTTCACTTTAATGGATGCTGGGGAGATGGGGACAAGCTTTCTGCTGAGTTGCAATTTGGGGGAGAACAAAGGTATATGTGTGTTCTCCAAGGGCAAAAGGAAGGATTCAGACAACAGGTTCTTGCAGTTTCAAACACTGGAGATCAGCAACAGTCAGGACCACTTCCAAAAGCAGCAGATATGGAGCTGGGTCCTGAAGCCAGAACATTTTCTCAATTCATTTCATTAAAACTCCGTGTGCTCTTCCAGGTGGACAAGTGCCCACATCGATAATCTGGAGTTAGTGCCTCCAGCCTGATTCCATTTCCCAAACAGAATCCAGATCTCAACCAGCACCAACAAGCAGATTTCAAACCTCAGTAGAACTTGCTATTACTTATTACATTGTTTATCATATTGTTCAGCTTAGAATTGCCTAGTTTAATTAATAATGTTCAGGACAAAACTAGTTTGCTCTGCAGTATCCATCGTTCCCCAGGTATGAGTACAAACACTTGGTGTAAAAAGCAGATGCAAGCCGGTTGGTGTGCAGGCCCCCAGTTACAGGTACTTAATTCAGGGTGTGGGGTCGCCTCTTAAGTCCCCTTTCTGAGCCGCGCCGGCCTCCTCCCTCTCGGCTGGGGCCCAACAGTTCGGCTCCTTTCACCGGCTACCACTTTATTCCTTGTCACCAACTCACCCTGGCTTCCTAGGGCCCTAACCAGCGTTAGGGACTGACCCGCCGGCGGGTCGCCTCCGACCTGGCCAGGCCTGTCGGCGGCGGCGGTCCCCACCTGCACCCCGCACCCCCCGGGAAGGGGTGGCCCTAGCCGGGCTGTCACGGGTGGCCCCGCCGGGCGGCGGCGGTGGCAGACGGCGAGTCACGTGTGGCGGAGGGGGCGGAGCGCGACCGGCCGGGTGGGTGGAGAAAACAAAGCCCCCAGCTGTCAGTAGAGGAAGGAGGCGACGGCGCCGGAGCAGGTGAGTCAAGTGCATTTAAAGCGGTACCGCCCTGGCGCACCCGGACACCCCCAGGCCTGGCGCAGTCCCTCCCAGGTCAGACGCTGGCCGCGCCTCCTTCCGCCGCCTGGGGGCTGCAGTCCGCCAGTCGCTCAGCCGGCGGGACCGGGGGTCTCCAAGCCCAGCAAGAAGTTGTGCAGGGGTTGGCGCCGGGGCCCCTGCGTGTGCATCCGCTGCGCTCCTGCGGGCCACATCCCTCCTTCGGGGCCCCAGAGCTGCGCACCCCGGGAAAGGGGAGGGAATCAGGGCTGCCACGCTGGCAGAGGCAAAGTGGACCGGCTCAGGGGTTGAGAGCCGGGCTGGCCAGGACTCTTGGCGCTGGAGAAGGAGGGGGTCTTGCGAGTGCGCGCCCGTAGCGCGCGGACCTCAAGGCGACGGAGTTGGGGCGCGGGGACTGAGAACTAGGGGCGCTGGCAGGGGCTGTGCGCTTCGGGGCAGACCAGGAAGTGCAGCGCACGGGCGACAGCCGGCTGGGGATCAAACCTTGGACCGCCCTCCCCTAGCCCAGCTGCCTCCCCCGGGACTTCTCCAGCGAAAAGCAGCCCCACCTCTCCATTCCGACTCCGGTTCCCGCCTGTGCTCCCGGCGCCCGGGACGCGGGAGCCGGATGGGTGGGAAAGAGAGCGGGTTATTATTCTGATCGCAAGTGGTTTTCTGCAAGGAGCACCCTGCGCTCAGGGCGGGAGCAACTCAGCGACTCCCCATTCTGTTTAAGTAAGAAATTCTTCAGTCCACCCTTCAAAGGACTGGGCAGTGACCACAAATCCCACAAAGGGCGGGCAGGAGGGGTGGGCACAGAAAGACCCTCCCTTCTGAACCCGGAGCGCTCGGTCATGCAGACTTTGAGACCCCGAAAGGGCCAGTGGACTAGGTCACCCCTTGAGTCACTTTGCCAGTCCCGTGCCAAGGGCCGCCCAGTGCAGAGGGCAGAGCTGTAACCTCGGAGGCAGGGGCGCTGCAGCTCAGGAGGAGCCTTTGTCTTAACCCCCAGACCCCTTCTGCTAGTCCTCGCTGGGTCAGTAGCGCGTAGAGTAATTAATATTCCAAACATTAGCCGTCCCTTCGCCCGGGCACCAGCCAACACTGCTGTACCCTCCCTGCGGGTTTCTCCATCTCTTGCGCACATCCTCTTCTTTTCCAAAAACATGGAATGTGGTCCAGACCCGCTAGGCAAGAGGAGGTTACTAAACGCACTGTAGTGCAGTCACGTAAAATCAAGGGTTAAGTGTTCAAACCTGCACCCGCCCGCCCGCGAGGAGACGGAAGAACTTTCTTGATTAGCATAGTATCTGCCCTGGGGGCCGCACTGCGACGCGGCGGGTCGGTCCCAGCGAGGTGAAGAGTGCAGTCCCCTCTCGACTGAGGTTTGACGCAGCACCTGCTTCCGATCTGAAGGACCCGAGCCTTCCAACTTTGCCGAACAATACACTGTGGAATGAAACAGAACAGAGATCAGAAGGTAACCGAAAGAATAGCAACGTTTGAGATGCTTCGCTTAAGCACTAAATTTAGCTTAGTTTTTAGCAAGGGTGGGGGGCAGGGGCAGGGGTCCTTGCCAACCTTCCATTCTGGAAATGACCCTTGCTTTGCTAGCGTTTTTTGCTGCCAAATTAATTAAGATACCGGTTAGGGGCTGTCAATAGATCTCCAAGATATGGGGGTTGGGAGCCCACCGAGTGGTCGTTAGGTAAGCTCAACTGGCAAGTTTCACTTGCGTGGGAAGAACAATGCTTCTTCAACGCAAAGGTTCCCAAATTTTGCTGCCTGGGGAACTTTGAAAAATCCTGATGTCCATATCTCATCCCAAACCATAATTAGACTGTTTTGAGATGACAGTGAGGTTTGGGGTTGTTGTTGTGGTGTGTTGTGGTGTGTGTTTGTGTGTGTGTGTGTTCATCTCCAGGTGATTCCACTGTGCAGCCAAATTTGAGTACCAGTGAGGCAAGGGCAGAGTTCAGTGGCCGGCAGCTGCAAGCTGCAAGACAAGATGCCGGTTTAACTACCTGGGTGGGTGAGGAAAACCACACTGAAACTGGAGTGCTGCTGACCAATGCCTGGGGTCGCGGGGACTGTCATCTGGCAGCTTGGCTGGCGGTGGTACCTGCCACATCATTTTTCACCCTCTCAGCCTAGGGTCTGGTTCTTAGTGGAAAGATCGAAGTTCACTGTCAGTGCCTGGTTTCTGCACGGTTGTTAAGGATACGGGAGAAACTTCATTCCAGAGGTGATTCACGTGTAGCAGGCAGTGGGGAAACCCAGCAGAAACTAACTTGGAGCAGCCTGGTGAGTCAGAAGCCTGCACTCAAAGGTGGATCCTGAGAATAGGAAGTAATTACATGGAGTAGCTTATTGACACCCACTACTCCACTCCTTTGAAAGCACTTTTGAATATGTGATCAGGATCTGTTTGCTTGTTTGAGCCGCTCCCTTTTCCAGCCCTGTAAAACACAAAGCCAACTAGATAGACGTCTTGTAATTTCCTTGGTGAGAGGCATGTAGAAAAAAAAAATGGTAGAATGTAGTTTGGGTTATTTCAATTATGCGAAACAGAGAGGATGAATTTGCAAAACAAATTTTGAATACAAAAAAGTCAAATAACTGATTACACATTCAGAGGTAAATTAAAGGATCTATTTAAATAGAAATGGTTACATCTAACATTTTACGAGGAATCTTATGTTATTAACCAAAGGTTTCTTGCTTAAAAAAAAATCATCCTCAGGCATGATCCTAATAAGATAGCCTATTTATAGATATACACAGTTTATGAAATACTTATTTTTATTACTATTAACTTCAGTTATCTCTCTTTTCCTCATTATTCTTTATATCATCATAACTCTCTTGCCTAAACGCTTTCTTCTGCATTCTCAGTTTCTTTAAGGGGGAACAACCATGCCTATCACATAAAAAGCATTCAATATCATCAGCTGTTGAACTTTATTTGAACCCCTCATAACACCTATGTACCCTGCTTGGTATTCTGTTATCTAGAAGGGATCTTTAATGTCTGCAGCCCCTATAGCACAGAGCACAGGCCTTTTGTGTTTGTACTGAACATTATCAGAAGGTGGGGAGAATATTTATAAGCAAAGCATCCTGAGTACATTCATTTTTATTTTTTTCCAAGACAGACATTCTGGATATGTAGGAGCCAAAGTTCTGTTACCGTTCTTAAGAGCCATAAAATGGTAGCTCATTTGTTTGCTTACATTTTTACATAAAACAATTTAGCATCCTGAGAATAACTAATAATTGTTATATACTTAACTACAGTCTCATGGATCCAAGATTCACTTCATGAAAATTTCACTCTCTACCCATTATTATGGAAAAAACACGTATTTTTTCCAAAAGGAACCAATTAAGCTAGGAGAGTTGTTTCAGAGTAGGATAAATGGCAGATTAATAGTTAGACAGCTTTTATTGTCTTCTACCTACATTAAAAATAGCGCAAATATATTTAAATATCCAGCATATTTAAAAATGGAAATTTGGATGTATTCCTTGCTGGATACCAGCAAAAATAAATGTTAATAAGAATTTCCAAAAGCCAAAATGATGTAAATGGACCCGTTCTCATTTCTGTGTAGCTGAGAAAATTCTCTGGGAATGCACTTCTGAAATTTCAACTCCTTTTAGGGAAGGTGTAAGATACTGAAAGGCTGAAACATAGTCTAGAAAAATGGGACGAATTCAGATAAATCAGAAACTGTTCATGAGAGGATAGTACAAACCTAGCTCTGTGATATTTACAAGTAGCCCAAGAGGGCGAGGTACAAAGAAAGGGTATAGCCTCAACTTTAGAAGCTCTGAAGTTTTTGAGAACAGATGAGAACCACCCAGTCTTATTACCTTAAATTTATACAGCCCATTGATCTTATTAACCTATCAGGGCCTAAACACAGTTGGGTAGATAGTATTCCCATGTGCCAAATAGCACAGGTCCAGAAATTA
Source organism: Grampus griseus (assembly GCF_964374135.1). NCBI lineage: Eukaryota > Metazoa > Chordata > Mammalia > Artiodactyla > Delphinidae > Grampus > Grampus griseus. Next base: position 50,103,843 of record NC_139006.1, read on the forward strand.
AATGATCTTCAAAGTGGGGAGAAATCTGGAGCCCTCACTCCTTTTCCAGGGTCTGGTCTATCATCCTGCTATTTCTTGACTAGCTTTGATGTAATCTTGTCTGGAGGTTTTGGGTAGGCAAGCTCAGTTCTAATTATATCATCCCTTCTTAAAGTAGGAGAAACTCTTCACCTATATCATGCTCTCATTTATTCTCAAATTATCAACCTTTGAACTAGGCCAACCCCAAACGATTGGAGCCACATCGTTGGCTTCTTATCCAGATAAGCAAAGTAAGAATTTCTAACTTGTATGAGGGTTCTTAAATGTTAGTCGTATCATCCAGCAAAAGCGTAAATGCCCAGTACAGCATCTTTACTAAATAGTCCTTCAACAGATGCTTCACTGTCTTCCTGGCAGCACATTCCATTCACAGGAGGCTCTCAGCAGCATTCACTTACTGGAGACCACAAAGAACACACCCAACTCTTTTACATGTTCACCTGCAACCATCCTAAGTGTTTAAAGTGAATTGATTCTCCTTAATCAGGACAATCTGGCTAAAGTATTTCAAATCTGTTAACTGCACAAGATTTTTGCTCCAAATCTATAACCACACATTTTAAGAGAAGTATTCAAAATTGTGGTTTGTTACACCAGAGCCTCATAGAATAGAATTATCGGTAAATTTGCTTCCAACAGACCTAATAATCTACGCACTTCAGAAATGACTACTGACAAACTTCATGCAATGGCATTAAGCTTAGGTTGAGTTGAAACCCATGAGTCCATCAACAGATCAGCAAACTCGATCAGGGATCAGCCACCTATGACCCAATGTCTCTTTTTGTATAGCCTATGAATTAAGATTGGTTTTTGTATTTTTTAATGGTTGAAAATAGAGCAAAAGAAGAAAAACATTTGTGGACCCTGGAAAATCATGTGAAATTCAAATGTAAGTGTCCAAAATAGTTTTGTTGGACTACAGTCATACTTACTCACATATATGTTGCCCGTGGCTGCTTTTGTCCTGCTGCAGTGGAATAGAATAGTTGCACCGAAGACTGTATGGGCCACAACACCTGAAATATTTACTGAATATTTACAGTCAAGGTTTGCAGACCCTGGGTTTATTCCAACTCAATATACTTCTGTTTTAAATGAGAATTTGCTCACTGAAAACCTTGGTATTTTTTCAGTTTTTTCCCCTTTAGAGAAGGGGAAAAATTTTGTTTCCAAACATAGGTCAACTAATCTCCAAAGATAGTTTAGTTTCACATTCCCCTTTTCTGTGTATTTATTCCCCTGTTGAGTATATTTGCAAAAGCAGTACATTTCTAAATAATATGTGAATTTTAGTGATGTGGTCAGCTGTAAAACTTCTGAACCTAAACAGCCCAAACAGTGCAATACTAACTTACATTGAACTACATCACTGTTTCCAGAACTCTAGAAAATAGGAAAACATACCCTTGACAACAAGCCCATGGTCACACTTGCCTCAATTCTTTAGCCGTAGAAACTTCCTTTTCTTCCACCCTAGGAGGGCGTTTATATTCTTATTTGGTTTAGTATATTAATGCATAATTTGAGGATCTATTCAGATTTAGATGTTTTTCATTGACTGTCACTTCATACACTTAAAACATGATGTGGAAACTTGCTGCTTTGGGAAATAGCACCACTCTTCTAAAGTATACATTTCAGGTAAATTGCTTGCTACTTACAAAGGCAATGATCATTAGGTAATAAGCAGATATACATATAGTCACTTATATCACTAAAGGCTGACAGTATGCCATGCACAATTTAGTTTGAAATTTCTAAATTCAAAAACAGATCAATTATGATCCAGAAATTCAAATTATATGCCTTCTGCTCAAGGCTGGACAGATTACTCTTAAGATTCTAGAAGGAATATTGGAAAGGACAACTACATTGATAGGAACTTGTCTTAATTTTTTACTGTAAGTGTTGCCTCTCATAAAATTTCCTTCAGTTAAGAGAACTTCCTCTTTTTGATGACTTGTTAATGTCACAGGCTATTTGCAAGTGAGTTTCACTTAGATTAATAGAGCAATTTTAAGGGTTATATATAATTTGTGTCCTCTTCATCCCTTCCAGAATCAGTACACCTGCAATTTAGAGACCAAAAAAATCAAACATTGCATTATAAGTAATGTAAATTTTGAGGTGCCTGAGGTCAGGTAAATCATTTCTGAAAACTAAAACAGATTGTAAGTGTATTTAATCCCATCCTAGGGCTATTGGTAGTAATGGCTTGTAGGCAACTAACTTCCAAGGTAACTTAACCCACTAGTGTTCCTGACAGGAGTAATTGTGGAAGGGGAGGAGGGAGACAACAGAAGACAGATTGTCTAACTCCTGTGCTGACTGGGTAAGGAACTAGTCCAAGTGAAATTAACTTTCCACCCTTATCATCATTTACATTTCACTAAATTTTTTTATGAAATACATTTTGTTTGATATAGTGTCTGCCGTACATATATCACTCATAGTTCTCTCCAAAGTAGTTCCTAAAATTAGGAACTAATTGGATTGACTATATTTTTACCAGAATAGGGAATTCATAACTGTCAATTGCTTAAGCAGGGGCAAAGCACTCAAAAGCATTTTGCTAACACACAAACCTTGTTTCTAACTTAGAGTTAATCATAAACATCATGGCAGGAATGCTATTGATATTTAAAGTCAGTAGAAGGGAAAATAAGCAAGAAAAGGCAGCTGGAAAATGAGGTAATTCCTGTTTTTTTTGCTAAAGTATCTGAAACTTTTTATTGGCTGTCATACTTAAAAGTGAAATCAGAGGACTAAATTACCGTCTTTAAAAGCTGGTTAAGTCGGCTTTCAGCAACTGATAAGCAAGAAGGGAGAGAGTGCCTGCAATCACCTTACACTTTCCTTCCTTCGAAAATAATGTTAAATCTAACCACCCTGCCAAAATGTGATGTATTAAGAACTTCTCATGAGTGTAAGAAACCACGATCTCCATTTTCCCGCTGAGCATCTTCAGTTCTCCAGAAGTGGAAAAGACAGCCAACTAGAAGAAACACTTTCCTGCTTTGCACCACCTGGTCCTTCCCCAGAAAGGAAGCTATTGATATGAGACTCCTGTTAGCTTCACTTCCAGCTTGCCCTCTATCATGATTTTTTTTAAGTGTGGTCTTTTGGGCACAAATCTCTTAAAAGGAATTTCCATGAATCAACAGCTGTAATAGCCAAGTACTGCATGTGGTATTGCCAAGTCCAGAAAGCAATTCTCTGTGCAGCTGGAATGTTTAAGCAACACTGTCAGTGGGTCTGTTAATTCTTCATCCCAGCATCTGCTCCCTTAACACCTAAATGTAAGTTAGAATCCAGGGTATGTTTTTAGCAATGGTTGCTGCATAAAACACAGGACGCCCAGTTAAATCTGAATTTCAGTTTAACAGTGATTTTTTTTTTTTTTAGTATAAGTATGTCCCATATATTGCATGGGGTATTCTCATACTGAAAAAATTAATCTTTTATCTAAATTTCAAATTTAACTGCCCATCCCATCTTTTTGATGGTGGTTGATTGAAGTTTTGTTTTATTTTTGTTTTCTCTTTTTGTTTTTGCTAAATTTCACAATCCTACTTTTATCTCATAATCTCAAAATGACTAGCTTTCCTGGTCTGTAAAATATCTGATCCGAGACTCTATTTCTGGGTTAATAAAATATCTGAGCTGCCTTCACCTACTAAAGAGAAAACTCAAACCATTATCGGAAGTTTTCTGCACATTTTGCTTAATTAAGAAGGGAAATAAAAAGCAAAGCCAGATCTCGAAAATTAGCAATTTTTTATTTGTAAGATATCTTAAGGTACTTTCTATTCTTTCACAGACCTTTTAATAAAGTAGATACTTTAATGGGTAAATTATTAGCTCAATTGGGGTAACGTGAGAAACCCATTAACCATGTCCACAGGACATTGTTGATTGAAGTTCAATCTCAGGTGATTCCAATGATGCCTTGCTAGTCAAGCGAGGTCCTGGGACCTGTAGCATCAGCATCTCCTGGGATGCCTTGAAATGCAGAATTTTGGGCTCCACCCCAGACCTTCTCAATCAGAATCTTCACTTTAACAAGATCCATAACTGATTCGTATACACCTTAAAGTTTGAGAAGCCCTGAACTAAAGGATCCACTTTTTCACCATAAATTGGTCTTTATGTTTAATATCACGTTGCAATAATCCTCAAGAAACTGTTTCTTTTAACACAAGGAAGGAATGGTTTATTTTGATCAAATATCTTCAAGATAGGCAACTATTGTATTTCTATTTTATTCACATGAAAATTCTAAATGACCATTTCTAATATTGTTTCATAATGAGCATATGTAATAAAATAAGATAAATGTAAGTTTAAAAAAGACTCACTAGAACTAATTCAACAGCCTATTAAAACATTCTGGGTTGCCCTTGAATGAATTAGGTGACAAATAGTTCCTGGCCCTCAAATCACCAATAAATCTTTTTCGTGCTTTTTTACTTCATTTATTGCAACTTACATAAGAATATTTGTAATCCAACACCACACATTCATGGTATCCCTAGGTTCCTCTAAAGCTGAACAAAGGACATACAGTTTAGAGCTATGGCGAATTCCAAACTACACTTATGAAATTCTAAGTTTTAAAAAGTAATTTAAAAGGTCCCATAGATCTTAATCCCTTTTGAGTTCAAAAACCTTCCTTCTCTATGCTTGCCTGCTTGTTTTTTAGATGTTATAGGGTTGTATCATAGGAAGAATTAGAGATGTTGGAGCGAGAACATCAGAAGGCCTGATGTTTATAACCAGTTCTGCAGCTGACGGGACTTGGTGATTTTGGAGACCTTAACATCCTTCATCACCATCCCTCAAACTGTTCCTCGTCTGTCAAATAGAGACTGTGGGGTCTGAAATTGTCTCACGAGATTCTTTTTTTTATATATAAATTTATTTATTTATTTTTGGCTGCCTTGGGTCTTCATTGCTGCACGCAGGCTTTCTCTAGTTGTGGCGAGCGAGGACTGCTCTTCGTTGCAGTGCGTGGGCTTCTCATTGTGGTGGCTTCTCTTGTTGTGGAGCACGGGCTCTAGGCGTGTGGGCTTCAGTAGTTGTGGCATGTGGGCTCAGTAGTTGTGGCTCGCGGGCTGTAGAGCACAGGCTCAGTAGTTGTGAGGCACAGGCTTCGTTGCTCCGCCGCATGTGGGATCTTCCCGGACCAGGGATCGAACTCGTGTCCCCTGCATTGGCAGGCGGATTCTCAACCACTGCACCCCCAGGGAAGCCACACAAGATTCTTGTAAGGATCAAATTAGATAATTCTATGTGTGGGTTTTCGTGATGACTGTGTTGTGTATGGTGCTGTGGTCGTATGATTTGTTTAGTGACCCGCTTCAGACACGGTTGGCCGTTGACTAAATACTACATGATGTGGTTTCCTACAACACGCCTGATCTGGAAGAAAGGTGGTGGTCATTTTAACGGCGCCATCTATGGAACCATCGAGCACATATCTCATAGACATGCAGCTTGATGTCCATGGCCAGCACAACTCTCCCTTCTTCGCCACAGAAACTTAAAGTTCTCCTCCTGGCTGGGGACAGCGACGTGTCCTGGGGAACCAAGCAATGAATTCCTTATCAGGGTACCACTCATGGCTCTGTGAAGTCAAATGACACAAGGCTTTTTGCTGCCAGAATTCTATACAATTCCTCCTGCATTTTTTTTCCCAGGAAAAATTTTCTAATGGGTTATAAAAACGCATTTCAGTATTTTTAATTAACTTTTAAAATAAAATATTAGTCCTTTGAAAACACGTTTTTATATTGTCATCATAAGCACATCGCTATATAATTGTTGTAATCAGTTATTAAGTAGCTTGGTGTCAAACAATCACATAATCCAAGATTGGAAGAAGCTGCCTGGTCATTTTGTTAAAGGAACCCCAGTGCAGAATTCTACCCACCCCCCGCAGCCCATGGAGGAGAAACTCATTCGTTTTGTTGTTGTTTCAATAAATTCATTACAGAAACAAATTCATTAGTGAGGGTCTGAAGAAGATGAGGGAGGGGCGTGAGGGGAAGCGCTTCTCATCTTACCACCTTCATGCAACTATCACAAATCTATTTTTATTTTTGTGCAAAGCTCTTATTGTCTGTGTTCGCATTCAACCATATTTCGCCTGAAATTTTCCTTAGCATGTTGAATGTTGTTTCCCATATTCAACAGTGTTTCTAGCTTCAGTGTCTTGGCACGTTCCTCTGCCTGGGATGCCTTGCCTGGGATGCGTTTTCCAGCCTTTGTCTTACCACAGGTGTTAATCCTTTTAGGTCCCCACCCCTCAAAGTGTTCTCCCCGGACCAGTGGAGCATCTTATAAATGCCCAAGCTCAGGCTCCACCCCAGGCATTCTCCATCAGAATCTTTCCTTTAATAAGATCCACAGGTGTCATTGTTGTGGGTTAAATTTGAGAAACATTGTTCTGGAAAGTCTTTCCTAAGCTCCTAACCGTTGCTTCCCACCACCTCCCACTGGTCCTCCCATCCAGGACAAGTTAGGTGGATCCTTGCGGTTGCCCTTTAATTCCCCCCACGTGGGCCTCCCCAACGCATAAACTGGTTGGAGATGTTGATGGATGCATAGTCATCGCCACATCCCCGGGTCCTGGTGCAGCACTTGACATGTAAGAGTTTTATATTTGGAATTGTTTCATTGTTTTCCAACACCACTGCTTTCGCAGATGAAGAAATGCAGAAGTAAGTTTTTCTTCCTACTGGGAAATGGGGTACTCAGGTAGGGCTCTTTTGGCCATTGGCCTGCAGTTTGGGGGGTCCCGTTTGTTGCAGTCTTTATTATAGAAAACTTATGGGGTGGGGGATGATTCTCTGTCTGCAAGTAATTTCTGAAAGTCCACTGCTGGAACTTTATTTCTTTTACTTAAAATATTAATATCTATTAAACACCAACACCTCTGAGAGGAATCGCGCTTTACCCTCGGTTTGAAGGTGGAGCAGCTGGCAGGTCTGGGTAAGTGTTTAGCGAGAGACAGATACTGGTTATCTGACGGGAAAAGATACGGAACACTAGTAGGTGATAGAAAAGTTAAGATAGTGGAATGCTGCAAAACAACGTCTAATTCTGACAGATGTTACAATAGTTTTGTCTTGAATCATACGCTTTTCCATTTAAAAAAATCACATTTTTTAATCTATAAAAATCTCAGGGGCTTCCCTGGTGGCGCAGTGGTTGAGAGTCCGCCTGCCGATGCAGGGGACACGGGTTCGTGCCCCGGTCCGGGAAGATCCCACATGCCGCGGAGCGGCTAGGCCCGTGAGCCATGGCCGCTGAGCCTGCGCGTCCGGAGCCTGTGCTCCGCAACGGGAGAGGCCACAGCAGTGAGAGGCCCGCGTACCGCAAAAAAAAAAAAAAAAAAAAAACTCAGGATGGGGCTTCCCTGGTGGTTCAGGGGTTAGACTCCGTGCTTCCTCTGCAGGGGGCGCGGGTTGGATCCCTGGTGGAGGAAGTTCTGCGTGCCGCGAGGTGCAGCCAAAAAAAAAAAAAAATCTCAGGTTGGACTTTTCTCCCCCATCCTGCATCTCATCTATGACAAATTCCATCCACCCCCTACATTCAGAGCAAAACTAAACTGCTACCCTGGCGATTTTTCTTTTCAAATGTTTGTTTTTAAATTGTAGACAAAGTGCAGGTACATCTATACCGATGTTTCTAAACTCACATTCAAACTAAGCAACACCTGAAGCATGGGGAGCTTTCACTGTATTCATGAACCACTAAGTCTTTTCATGGTGGAAGGAGTGTTTCGTGAACGTGGGGATGGACAATCTGATGGAGGGAGGCTCAGCCCTGGAGGCTGCTGTTTTGAAGTAGCAGGAAACTGATTAAGGCTTTGGAATCAAACTGTACCCAGAAACAAGGAGCATCTGTCCTGCAGGGCTATTGTTCGTCATATTTGAAAGGAACGAGAGGCTCCTGGTACTGCTTACCAACAGCTCTCACAATTAGCCACACAGACCACAAGGAGTATAATTATGTCCAAGAATGTGTGGGACTTCCCTGGTGGCGCAGTGGTTAAGAATCCACTTGCCAATGCAGGGGACACGGGTTCGAGCCCTGGTCCGGGAAGATCCCACATGCCGTGGAGCAATTGTGCGCCACAACTACTGAGCCTGTGCTCTAGAGCCTGCAAACCACAACTACTGAGCCCGTGTGTCACAACTACTGAAGCGTTGCGCACTGCAACAAAGAGTAGCCCCCGCTCGCCACAACTAGAGAAAAGCCTGCGTGCAGAAACAAAGACCCAATGCAGCCAAAAATAAATACATTTATTAAAAAAAAAAAGAATGTGTGGCTTGCCCCGCCCCCCTTGGGAGTCTAGCCCTGTACTTACGCATCACCACAGACACCAACTCCAGAGGAATGGTGAATCTGAGTTAGGTTTATCCCTTGTGGAAGAGTGTATGAGGTTGTCTTTCTGTCCCAAACTGCTTACCTGAGTGTCTGTGATGATACTATTCATGGTAATTTGCCCAGACTTTGGACCTTGGGTGGGGTTTGTAAGTCATTTGTTGCCTTCAGAGTGTATCTTGTTGAGTAATCTGACGCAGGTGAGCCATGCAGGATGGGCAGAACAATCGTGTGTTCTACATGCTGTAACATCAAGCCTAGGTCCATCTGAGTCATATTTTCCCGTGGTAGTTGTGTCCCATCCCAGAGGAAAGCGATTTTTAACATATCCTTGTGAGGCTTGGTGGTGTTTTAAGGGTTGCTTTTGGATTCTGAAAGCTACGTGCATTTTTTGTTTGTTTTTCACATTTGGGGGGTTTGTTTTAAAATGTTAAATAACCTTGTTACTAACCTTGGACTTTGATTATGTTAATAATTTTGTATGAATTTGGTTGAGAGAGTTTTACACCTTGATTTCTCTATCTGAAAAACGATACAAATGTTTGTTACTAATGATCATGAGTAGAGGCTCTAGAGATTAAAACATTAAAAGAGTAAGTTAAAATTATTCCAGATATGAAGAACCAGAAAGATGATAAACAAAGAAGCAGCAGCAACAGCTACCAAAATATTCAAAAGAAAAGTAAACCTGAGTTAAGACCAAAAAAATGGTTGTCTCTAATTAACCTCCTATTCAAACAAGGCTCTTCTCTTAAAATCTTTGCAAATTAGGCATAACTTTGTCCTTATTGTTTTCTTTTGTTTTTTTGCGGTATGCGGGCTTCTCACTGTTGTGGCCTCTCCCGTTGCGGAGCACAGTCTCCAGACGCGCAGGCTCAGCGGCCATGGCTCACGAACCCAGTCTCTCCGCGGCATGTGGGATCTTCCCAGACCAGGGCATGAACCCATGTCCCCTGCATCGGCAGGCAGACTCTCAACCACTGTGCCACCAGGGAAGCCCTGTCCTTATTGTTTTTATTATTAACAATAAGTCAGTTTAAACTGATTGTCAGAGGACCTGGTTCTCGTCCCAGTTCTGCTCAAAGGGCAATCCAAAACAGCTCAACTCACCTGTGGCCCCAACTCATCAGTAAAGAGGGGCTCTTGTCTTTAACTTATCCTTTCCCCACAAGATATCCCAGTGCTCTGAAAGGTTGTTGTTAATCCAGCTTTCTTAGAATACAATACCGTAGAAAATGCACTGAGGACTGTATTTTCTTTTTCCTCTGGAGAATCTACACATTGTTCAAAACATGAGGAAAATAGTTTTGATAATCCACTAGCACATCGAATGATCGAGTTAAGTCGTAACAGGCAGATGCAGTGGTAAGATTCAAACTTCCACTTAACATACAGAGAATGCCATTGCAGCTCGCCAAAATAGGAAAGCAATGGGATTTCTAGCAGAGCGGATGCATTTTATAAAGCGTCCACTCGGAAACCCTCCTGCGCTCACTTTTCCCTGTGCATGTGGTCATTGGCATTGGGTCATCTCTCCACCAATCAGCTTGGGCTGAGATATAGAGATGTCATATAATCACATCCTGTTAGAGGGAAAGGAGGACGTGGGTAAAGCAGAGACACAGACTCAGTCTAGCATTGAGTTATATTGTGCTGCCCCCAGATACAGGCAAAGACAAAAAAGCCTGCATCCCATGGTACAAAGGACGTTCCCTTTTATAAGACTGCAGTTGTGTGCTAGAAAAAGTAGATAGGCCAAACGTCAACATTTGTGGCCAGAGGTAAAAATCATTGCCACTGTTGTCTTATGGTACCATCATTAATGCCAGATGGTGCTTGAGGAAGGGTTTATGATGAACAAAGCCTTCCCCTGACCGGCCCATAATGTCACTGCATGCCGGACTCTGGAGACACGGCCGTTGGATGCCTTCCCACTCCTGGTGGGAATAGACACAGCAGGTGTGTTCCACCCATCTTGGAGGTCTGGCATCATCAGTGGGTTCTGGCAGAGATGGTCTCACAAAATCGGTACCTAACTCTCTGTATGCTTTTCATGATGCCAAGTTGGATTGACCCTTCATTATGCCAAGTACAGTTGACCCTTGAACAATGTGGGTTTGAACTGCATGGGTCCACTTATACTTGGAGATTTTGCAACAGTAAATACTACGGTACTGCATGGTCCCTGGCTGGTTGACTCCCCGGATGTAGAGAAACCTTGGATACAGAGGGCCAACTGTAAGTTATACTCGGATTAATACCCACCTTGTTCAAGGGTCAACTCTATTTTTAGAGCCACACGTAGCCTTGGCAGTCATCTCATTTAAATCCCATTATTTTTCTAGATGAAAAACTGAGGCATGGAGACTTCTCCTACTAAAAACTTAGTAATTTCAGAGTCTTAAAGTTGGTTTTTTTTTTTTTTCAGCTCATTGTTTGCTTTAACAGTGTTTGGCGGGTCATCTAAGCATCCTCCTGGTTCTTGAGCACACGGTCCTCGTTAAGGTGCTCAGCTAACAGCTCAGCATTGGCAGTCCCCTTGAGGAGCAGACAGGAAGGACTTTGTGGGGTGGGGAGGAACAATAAGGCAGAAAAATAAGCCTCTCAGGATCCAAAAGACTTGAAAGAAATGAGACTATTACATGAGCACTGCATGAAATGAAGTGATATCTACAAAGCCTGAAACCCCTCCAACAGTCTTATGAGCTAGGGTTCTACAAGAAAAGTTCCACTTGGGGTCAAAAGATAAAGTTTTGTTTTTCCCTTGGCTGCCAACCTTAGAGAGGTGATAGTCAAAATGTGGGGTTTGCTGAGGTCACAGACTACAGCCCCCTCCAAAAAAGGCAGCAAAATAGGTGTCAGAAGGGCCAGTAAGGGTCCTGCTGAAAGGATTCCTTCGGGTCCCTTTCATCCAGGCCACGCCTACAAGATCTCTTTCATTCAGGCTTTCTCTCCCATTCTGTTTAAGCTATTGGGTTTCCCTAGAGTCGATATTATTTTGATATTTCCTGACAATCTAATTAATACTCAGACCCAGTTGATGAGGGATATGTGTTCAAATTCAGTTATTTAACAGTAATAATGATAAACATAAGTATTTTCCATTTACCTAGAAATTTACAGTTGCTAAAGAAGTTTTACGCATAGCAGCAACACTCAGTAGCTGCACTTTACAGAAAACCATAAAACTTAGGGCCGAGAGTTTAAATGGCATGCCCAAAGCCACACAATTGGGAAAACCTCAACCTCAGGGAATGTTATCCCAGGTCCAATGTTCCTTCCACCAGGCAGATTTACAAATGATAGTCGGATTCTCTGAGTAGCCCTCAGTGGTCCCTTTAACCCATAAAGGTACTGAATTATAACAACATCTTAACCTCTAGCCTCTTTGTATTTCCCATGGAAAGATGCATGGGGTTTCAAAAAAATTGGTTGACAAATCCATTTTTAGTACACAGTCGACCGCAAATGAAGTCTCCCGATACTCAGACCTTGATGGTCACTTCTTTTCCCTCAGTTTGAAAATGCAAGTGCAGCTAGCAAGGCCCTGATTCGCCCAGGAGTGTTGTTAGAGAGTGCTGGCAATCTCAAAAGTCACTTTGTAACACAGCATTGTAAAGCAGTTATACTCCAATAAGGACATTTTTTTTAAAAATCCCTTTGAACCTGACGCTTTGAGGCAGAACGATGGTCCAGGTACACTGTAGTGTTGTGGAGATCCTTAGTATTTGCAAAGTTAAGCTTTTAGCTCCTTGTATACTTCTGCCAGTGTCTGGCAGGTCGTCCGAGCGTCATCCTGACTCTCTAGCACACTGGATGTATGTGTGGTGGCTTCACCTGAATCAATGGTCTACACACGAGAAAAATAACAGTGGCTTCATTGAGGCTGCTCATGTAACAAGATTCAGAACCAGCCATTCAGATCAGCAGAGAAGAAATAACAAATGTCTGTTATTATCACACTGTAACCCATTTACACAGATTCATTATTCAATTAAGTATGTATCATCTTGGAAAACAGAGAGCTTTCTCTAAAGACCTAAAACTCTGGATGTGTACATGACCCCTGGGAGATTAGGGATGTGAAGAGAGAGGAGAAGCAAGAGGAAAATGATGGGGTACCCCAAGGATGGAATTTACCTCCTTAATTTTGCTTTGATCTGTCCTGGATAACAAGGTCTGAGCTGTGAGTTGTTCAGATGATCCCAGTTGAAATAGACTGAGTGGCCCATCTGACTAAGCACAGGCTAGATTACCACCCAGCAGATTGTGAAAAGAGCTCAGAGGTGGAGAGACCTTGCAACTCAAAGTGTGGCCCCCAGATCAGCAGCAGCAGCATCATCTAGAGGTTTTTAGAAAGGTGGCCTCAGACCTTACCCAAGATCTATCAAAACATAATCGGAACTTTAACAGGATTTCCAGGTGACTCTTGAAAAACTCAAACTACATAATATCCAAGAGGACAGCAGTCGTACGTTTTTCCCCTTTGTTCCATGCGCCCCGTCAATCATTGCGTTCACAGCCCCATGATATAATTATTGTGTCTGTAAGTGCCTTGGGGGCTGCACTGTGTATTAGAGCCTCAGCACCTTGCATAATGCCTGGGATGAAATAGGTGTATAGGTGGCACTCAAGAGCTCCAGCTCTGAGATCCACAAATCTGAGTTTGAATCCCAGCCCCGCCACAAAGCTCAGTTCATGTACCTATAAGATAGGAATAAAAATAGCACCCTGCACAGGGTTATTGGGAGTGAGTGAGCTGATGCCTGTGACATACGTAGCGCAGCACCTGATGCACGCTTGCTGTGTGTAAGTAGTAGCTGTTGTTATGGGCTCAATAAGTGTTGAACAAATGAATGAATAGGAACTTTATGTGGAAAGAAAAAAACTGAAAGATGGTCAATACTTGGTGCCCCGTTGCTTCAAATATATGAAATTGAATTTTAAAACAATATGCAAAGGACGCCTCACGTAAGAGAAGGAAAAGGTAGAATGGGTCAGAATGGATTTATAGGAAAGCATGCGATTTGGAACCAGACCAGAGTTTGGATCCCAGCTCTGTCCTTTACTAGCTGTGTGATCTCCTACAACACACAAGCTCACTGAGCCTCAGTTTCTTCATCTGAAGAATGGGATCAGCGGTCCTCTTTTTTTTTCTCGGCTTATGCAAAAAAAAGTTTTGTAACTGACAAAGTATCCCTACCTCTCAGCACAGCCCTGGCCCTTAGGAGATGCCCCATAATGGATGTTTGCTCAATTGAATCAGAGCATGCAATGTCAACGGGATGACAATTGGGTATTAGAATGGACTGTGGCCCTCCAAAACGCAACCCTAACAAAATCCTATTCCTTTGTATTTCATTTCTTTAGGGTAAGGGGTAGTATGGCACAGAAAAAATCTTTCAAACCTCCCTGTGGACAGGTGGTGAGGGAGGGAGACAATAATGAAAAAACTCTGAATTAGAAGTTTGGCTCTGCAGCTTGGTACGAGATGAGAGTTCCTAAGGAAAGATACAAAGGAGAGAAAAGCAGCTAGCCAAAAAGCAAGCAGAGTGAACCTCTAGCAGTAGAAGAATTATGATTTCAAGATTTAGGGGAGATGGTATATGTCAGTGGTCCCCAACATTTTTGGCACTAGGGACCGATTTCGTGGAAGACAGTTTTTCCACGGGGCAGGGGTGCTTGGTTCAGGCAGTAATGTGAGCCACGGGGAACGGCAGATGAAGCTTCACTTGCTCACTCGCCACTCACCTCCTGCTGTACCACCCGGTTCCTAGCAGACCGCACACCGGTAGCAGTCTGCGGCCCGGGGGTTGGAGACCCCTGGTATATGTGAAAGAATCTTGCAAACTTAAGAGCTATAGACATGTATAACGATGAAAAGAAAAGAAAAGGCTTTAAGGAATAGTCAGCCTCTGGATCAAATTCAATACACGGCTGATTGAATCCACGGATGCAGAACCTGCAGACACGGAAGGCCAACTGCACCATTTTGTATAAGGGACTTGAGCATGTGTGGATTTGGGTATCCATGGATGGTCCTGGAACCGTATTGTATTTTCCTGGAACTGACTATATATATATTTTTATTATTATTCCCCTTTATTTTTTTAACATCTTTATTGGAGTATAATTGCTTAACAATGTTGTGTTAGTTTCTGCTGTATAACAAAGTGTATCAGCTATATGTATACATATATCCCCATATCCCCTTCCTCTTGCATCTCTCTCCCACCCTCTCTATCCCACCCCTCTAGATGGTCACACAGCACAAAGCTGATCTCCCTGTGCTATGCAGCTGCTTCCCACTAGCTATCTACCTTACGTTTGGTAGTGTATATATGTCCATGCCACTATCTCACTTTGTCCCAGCTTACCCTCCACCCATGCCCCCCTGTAACCTCAAGTCCATTCTCTATGTCTGCGTCTTTATTCCTGTCCTGCCCCTAGGTTCTTCATAACCATTTTTTTTTCTTTTAGATTCCATATATATATGTTAGCATATGGTATTTGTTTTTCTCTTTCTGACTTACTTCACTCTGTATGACAGACTCTAGGTCCATCCACCTCATTACAAATTACCCAATTTCGTTTCTTTTTATGGCTGAGTGATATTCCATTGTATATATGTGCCACATCTTCTTTATCCATTCATCTGTCGATGGACACTTAGGTTGCTTCCATGTCCTGGCTATTGTAAATAGAGCTGCAATGAACACTGTGGTGCATGACTCTTTTTTAATTATGGTTTTCTCAGGGTATATGCCCAGTAGTGCGGTTGCTGGGTCATCTGGTAGTTCTATTTTTAGTTTTTTGAGGAACCTCCGTACTGTTCTCCATAGTGGCTCTATCAGTTTACATTCCCACCAACAGTGCAAGAGGGTTCGCTTTTTCTCCACACCCTCTCCAGCATTTATTGTTTGTAGATTTTTTGACGATGGCCATCCTGACCTGTGTGAGGTGATACCTCATTGTACTTTTGATTTGCATTTCTCTAATGATTAGTGATGTTGAGCATCTTTTCATGTGTTTATTGGCAATCTGTATATCTTCTTTGGAGAAATGTCTATTTAGGTCTTTTGCCCATTTTTGGATTGGGTTGTTTGTTTTTATTAATATTGAGCTGCTTGAGCTGTTTATATATTTTGGAGATTAGTCCTTTGTCAGTTGCTTCGTTTGCAAATATTTTCTCCCATTCTGAGGGTTGACTTTTCATCTTGTTTATAGTTTCCTTTGCTGTGCAAAAGCTTTTAAGTTTCATTAGGTCCCATTTGTTCATTTTTGTTTTTATTTTCATTTCCCTAGGAGGTAGGTCAAAAAGGATCTTGCTGTGATGTATGTCATAGAGTGTTCTGCCTATGTTTTCCTCTAAGAGTTTTATAGTGTCTGGCCTTACATTTAGGTCTTTAACCCATTTTGAGTTTCTTTTTGTATACAGTGTTAGAGAGTATTCTAATTTCATTCTTTTACACGTAGCTATCCAGTTTTCCCAGCACCACTTATTGAAGAGACTGTCTTTTCTCCATTGTATGTTCTTGCCTCCTTTATCAAAGATAAGGTGACCATAGGTGCATGGGTTTATCTTTGGGCTTTCTATCCTGTTCCATTGATCTATATTTCTGTTTTTGTGCCAGTACCACACTGTCTTGATTACTGTAGCTTTGTAGTATAGTCTGAAGTCAGGGAGCCTGATTCGTCCAGCTCCGTTTTTCTTTCTCAAGATTGCTTTCGCTATTCGGGGTCTTTTGTGTTTCCATACAAATTGTGAAATTTTTTGTTCTAGTTCTGTGAAAAATGCCATTGGTGGTTTGATAGGGATTGTATTGAATCTGTAGATTGCTTTGGGCAATATGGTCATTTTCACAATGTTGATTCTTCCAATCCAAGAACATGGTATATCTCTCTGTCTGTTTGTATCATCTTTAATTTCTTTCATCAGTGTCTTATAGTTTTCTGCATACAGGTCTTTTGTCTCCTTAGGTAGGTTTATTCCTAGGTATTTTATTCTTTTTGTTGCAATGGTAAATGGAAGTATTTCCTTACTTTCTCTTTCAGATTTTTCATCATTAGTGTATAGGAATGCAAGAGATTTCTGTGCATTAATTTTGTATCCTGCTACTTTACCAAATTCATTGATTAGCTCTGGTAGTTTTCTGGTAACATCTTTAGGATTCTGTGTATGGTATCATCATCTGCAAATAGTCCAGCTATATTTTCAAGTTGGATATTTTACCTGGATTTATTGCCCATAATAGATTGGTTAGGGAAAAAACAATTATGAAGAAAATTAGCTTCTGCTCTAGAACGTCACTAGGTTATTTCCCAGGTGAGTGGAATTCAGCATGAATTTCTCCATCAAGGAATCTAGTTACTAAGACAGCCCCCAAACGGTTCATAAGTGGACTCCTCTGTAAACCAAACCCCACAGCTGGGATCCCACGAGCAGTGTTAGTTGTTGCCAGATCAGCATTCTAGGGACCACATGGCTCAAACAGAAAACTCATGGGCAAAGGCTATGCAAAAATTCCTGCACATTTTAACAAGTTCTGTCCACTTACCAAGACTTCTAACAGACTCTGCTGAAAATGTTAGAGTTTGAAAAGATTTCCGCACAAGTTAGACAATGACTATCCATCTTTTGAGGGAGATCTTAGCAACGCTCTTGCCATTGCCGAAGTCTTATTTAGATTTCATATTACGCTTTTTACACTTTTAACATGTTACTGCGTTCCTTCTTTGGGTGGTCAAAGGAATAACAAACTACAGCCAGGACACGTGTAAAGCAGGGTTCCAGTTTTCAGTGTGATCTGAGCAATAAGCTCGAACCCTGGACTCTAAGTGAATCTGATACCATTCTCTGTGCTGCTTTCCTGCTTCATGAACATTCTGCTACATTTCATTATCGTTCATACTTATGAGCAAAGGAGCCGTTCTTCTACTCCAGCTACTCTATTTTCAAGGATATCTGATTTAAAGTGGATAAAAGGATAAGTGAAAAATAGTTATCAAAAATATTTCATAGAAGTACAGTGAATGTGGTATTTCTCATGTAGTTTGTCTCACGTCATTTTTTAAAATTTCTAGAATAGAAGGTCTATTCTATCCTAGAATAGAAAGGTCAATCTGTCTACTTCTGTAGGTAGTAGCAGATGGATCAAGGAGTATTCTAGAAGAGAGGGTTAGGCCCAGTTTGTATGAAAAGAACTGAATTTTTATTTAATTATAAAATAGTCTCTTGGGATTCTCTTATTTTTATAGAAGCCCAAATCACACGACCATAAGAAGTTTATAACATCATTACCATTCTTAATATATCCCCCCAAAATCCCTTTATCAGCCAGCTACAATTTTTCAAAAGCAATTTTATATACAATATGGGTCATTTGTAGTCTGCCTTTCTTTTTTTTTTTTTTTTTTTTTTTTTGCGGTACGCAGGCCTCTCACTGTTGTGGCCTCTCCCATTGCGGAGCACAGGCTCCGGACGCACAGGTTCAGCGGCCATGGCTCACGGGTCCAGCCGCTCCGCGGCATGTGGGATCTTCCCGGACCGGGGCACGAACCCACGTCCCCTGCATCGGCAGGCAGACTCTCAACCACTGCGCCACCAGGGAAGCCCTAGTCTGCCTTTCTTAAGTCAAGGAATGCGTTGTACCGTATCCAATACCCAAGATTCGGTGCAGTTTGACATTTTCTTGCCAGATAACCTCATTTGGGTTTGGTTTCCCTGGTGTGTGCTCAGCTCTTTGCTTCCCGGCAGTCATGCCTCTGGTCCCCTGAGGGAGTTGAACTGGGCAGGCTCTTGGCCTCTCTCCGGTGCCTCTGGGAAGGCCCTGAGCCCAACTGGAGACCCCTAATTGAGGCAGTGGTTGGTGGAGGGCACTCTGGAAGGCTGACATGAAGTAGGATCTGTGTAAGGAGTCATCCTCTGTGACCTTCTGCTCCCAAGCTGCTTTCTTCCTAGAAAGCTGTGGACCTCCCACACTAAAGACTGTGATCTACAACTGGAGTGATTCAGTATCTCCAAGCTGCTACGGGGAGTTTGGAATTCAAGATACAGCTCATTCTGAAGATCCAAAGATAGCTGAGTTAACTCCTGGTAGGAAAACCTAGGTTCAGATCCCAGCAGCGTTCTCTTCTCCGAAAAGCTAGGAGCAGCTGGCAGGAGGCTATAATTCCTGGCTCTTTGCAAGGAGAATGCTTTAACCTTGCATTGAGCAGATGCCTCATTGGCTGGATACGTAGCATTGAGAAAAGAACTCTTCCTTTCAATGGTATGGCATGATTGGCAATATTTTTACAACTCTGTTTTCATTCTGATGTATACGTTATGTGCCTGCGGTTTTATGGCCAGACAAGGAAGCAGCCTTTGGGGGTGATTTTGGAGCTAGGACAGAAGTTCTGCTGTGCCTCACACATGGGATGCCAGAATTCTGAGTTTGTTCAAAGAAAGAGGATTTGAAATTTCCAGAGGTTGAGGGAAAACAAAATGTGCTTTGTTAAAAGAGTCCGACCATGTCATGACTCTTATCCTAACAAAGCTATTTGGTCTTTTTAAGGAAAACAAATCCAACAGACAGGCCAGGGGAAGGCAGCTGGCTTATGGCTGTTCATTTCTGAGGGCTGCCTAGTGCTCAAAATGGGAAAAGTCAATGGGGTCTCTCCTAAGGTGAAGGGAAAGTCCGCCAGCTCCTCTTCGTGGGGTGATTACAGTTAGAGCCTTATTTAGTGTGTGGCCCAAGTTAGAATAGAGAACACCTGCCTTGTCATCAACGAAGCACAAAGGATGAAATTCTATTCCTGTGCCAATAAGATGTGGGAATTTTGAAAATTTATGGAAAGCATGAACTCGAAAGTATAAGAGTTGGTTTCCAAAATGCAGAGCGTATCACACTGCCATTTAGAAGCCATTTCTGGTTTGGGGTGTGTGGATTTGTGTCAGTATTTTGAATTTTAAGTTTGGGAAGGTAAATGTAGGAGCAAGAGAGCATAACAGCAGAGAAGATTCCAAGACAGGCAAGACTGGACAGCAAATGCTTGGCATGAGTTCTGAATGCTAAAGTTGTGGGTGAGAGGTTATTTTTCTCGGATCTGTGCAACATGGAACAAATTCCTGACCCAACTGGTCCGCTGCCTTGGGGCTTTTGTTCTTCTCTGAAAAGGTTAAAAAAAAAAAAAACCAAAAAGAAAGGAGGTATCTTGCTCAATTCTAGTTGCTGTCCAATCTCCTGATTTTTTTTTTAAGTTAAACTTTTTAATTTGAAACAATAGTACGTTAACATGTAGCTATAAGAAACAATACAGAGAGACCTCTGTACCCTCTGCTCAGTTTCCCCCTCGATGGTAACATCTGGAAGCTCTATGTACAGGGTCACAACCAGGTAATTGACATTGATACATGTGCCAGGTACAGAATGTTTCTGTCACCACAAAGGTACCTAGTATTGCCCTTTTATAATCACAGCCTCTTCCCTCCAGCCCCGCCTCCCTCCTCAACCCCTGGCAACCACGAGTCTCTGCTCCCTTTCTGTAGTTTTCTAATTTCAAGAACGTTAGCTAAATGGAATCATACAGTATCTAACCTATGGACTGGCTTTTTTCACTCAGCGTAATTCTCTGGAGGTTGATCCAGGATTTTGCAGGTATCAGTAGTTCTTTTTTTAATTGATTAGTAGCATTCCATTTTATGGATCTACTGGTTTGTTTAAACATTAACCCGTGAAAGGACATCAGTGTTGTCTCAATTTTGGCTACTATGAATAAATCTGCTAATAAAGAAAAGTTTTAAATTTTCTGGAAAAATGCCAAGAGTATCGTTGGTGGGTTGTATGGTAGTTGCACGTTTCATTTTTGGTTTTGTTTTCTTTTGTTTTTTACAACAGTCAAATGTTTTCTAGGGTAGCTGAACCATTTTATATCCTCACAAGCAATATATGAATGGTCTAGTTTCTTCTCATCCTCATCAGAATTTCAGATTGTTACTTGTCCTTATTTTGGCCCTTCTGATAAATGTCTAGTGATATCTCATTATGGTTTTGTTTTTTTCACTTACCTAATGGCTAATGACATTGAATATCATTTCATCTGCTATCTGTATATCCTCCTCAGTGAAATGTCTGTCAGTGTCTTTTGCCCATTTCCTAGTTGTTTGGTTTTTTTAGCTGAGTTTTGAGGGTTCTTAACTTATTCTAGATACTTGTCCTTTGTCAGCTATGTGGTCTGCAAATATTTTCTCCTAATTACACCTTATATTTACACCCGATGGACAACAGTTCTTAATTTTGATGAAGTCCAATTTATCCATTTTTTCCTTGCATGGATTGTGTTTTTTGTTGTCAAAAACTTAAAACTCTTTGTCAGGCCCTAGATCCCAAAGCTTTTCTCCTGTTTTAATTTTTTCTAAAAGTTTCATAGTTCTGCATTTCACATGTACATAGTGACCTATTTTGAGTTCATCTTTTTAAAAAGTGTGAAACTTAGAGACAGTAACTGCTCTGCTTATGCCAGGCAGCACAGAAAACACTGTTTGCCTTCCCTGCCATCCCCACCAGTGGGGACCCTAGACCTCCACCCTCACAAGCCCGTGCATTATTGAGCACCTACCACATCCCAGGAGTAGACCAAGAGCTCTCCAGGTGTCTCGAATCAATGTCAGAGGCCTGGCTTTTAACGTGGTGTTGTGTGGACAAAACAGCAGAGTCTGTCAGACTCAGAACTTGTTAGTTGAGCTGCATGATACTGGGAAACTGCTCCACTGCTCTGAGCCTCTGTTTTTTCATTTGTAATAAGATGGTTTTGAGTATTAAATTAGATAAAATATGTCAAATGACTTGTGCAGGGGTATTCAATAAATGGTCTCATTCTTCTCCAAACTGATCCATGGCAGCTGTTGAGAATGTTAGCAACGGGCTCTTGTTGTCAGAACAGAAAAGACCAGTTGTATACAGCTGGTCCCGAATTTTCTAAGGGCTAATTATCTGGTTTACAGATAAACTAGGAAACTTATACTCTTGCTTCCTAGCTTGGTAGCCAATACTTCGCCTAGTAACGTAGCTACTGGTACTAGTTAAATAAAGAGGGCAAATGAAAATTTTATTCTGATTCAGTTAAAATATCTCAAAGATGGACTTAGGAAAAGAAACTGACATGGATGGGAACAGATTTTTTTAAACCTGAGTTTTTTAGTATTATCAACTCTCATTAAATTATGGGAAAAATGTGAAACACTCATAAAATTAAATTCTGTAAAATATGTGAAGAAATTCTACCTGTTCTATCTGAAGGGAATAAATTGTCAGCTTATCCGAGGTCAGTTCTTGAAACCATCCACATTAAATTTTCTGATTTTTATACAAGCCAAATTCTATGAATTACTTTTGAACTCCCTTATTGAATGGTATAACATTGAAAATTCAGCTATCACCTTTGTTTATTCTCTCAGCACTTACATTTTGTTATTTGCATTTATTTCCTTTCACCATCTCCTCTTTCTCTTATTAAAAGAAAAAAAAAATATATATATATATATATATAAAATGCCTCCCTCTTCCCTTTCTTAAAATCTTTCTCCCAGTGGCATCTCCAGAACTATGTCTGGGATTAATCACATTGTGTTGGATCTGCCACAAATACTTTATTTTTATACAATTGATGTTAAACTAAACAAGCACCAAAGGCATTTCTGAAATGGCCATTTACAGAAAACACGGAAGAGCAATGTGCAGGGTGAGGGCTTAGGTGGCAGGTGGAGAGGGGTCCTTTCTAGTCTGTTTCTTGGGTGTGGTGGGAAGACCACTAAGGCTCACACACATCTGCATCTCGGGTCCCTTTTAGGAGCAACTGCTTGAGCCACAAGCAGCCTCCCCAGTTATCATCCACCCCACCCCCAACCTGGGCCCCTCAAAACCCACAGCTCACACACATGTCTCAACCTCTGGAATTGGACCTGTCCTTCATCAATTTATTGTCTTATCATTTAGTCAGAGCATGTTTTGAAGATAAATAGCAAATTCATATAAAGAAAGTAAATAATTCTTTGATGGTGTATATATTTTGAAGTTTGATCCTGGCAATGCTTGTCCTGTTAAAATTAAGCACATCTTTTTTAAAATATTTATTTATTTGGTTGCGCCGGGTCTTAGTTGTGCCATGCAGGCTCCTTAGTTGCGGTACGTGGGCTCCTTAGTTGCAGCATGCATGTGGGACCAAGTTCCCTGACCAGGCATCAAACCCAGGCCCCCCACCTTGGGAGCACGGAGTCTTAACGACTGTGCCACTAGGGAAGTCCCTAAACACATCTTTTAACTAGAAGAATAAGCCTGTGTTGATACTAGATATAAAGTCTGCAGATTAACCCAAGTTTGGGAAAGTCAATACTTTAATTGACGTTGGCATTTGATACCTCACTGGGGACATTGGTTCCTTGGGTTATCTGCTAACACATGATTCTCATCACATGAGGCTATGGGGGGGAGGGTAAAAAAAATTCTCTTCATAGGACTGACATTATCTAAATACTCTCAAACTATGATTAATCAACCCAAGAACTGATATAATAATGTAGCTGACAACCCTGTTGTTTGGCTGAGTTACTCTCTTATATGATAAAGTCAACCGAATTTGGACGTGTGCTTTTTAATTTTCTCTTCCATTGCTGGCCACACCCAATGAACTAAACAACCCTTTGCTCTGATGTTTTCAGCACAGTAAATGCTTTTTTTCTTTTCATTTTTACGATCCCAGTATCCTGTTTCTCAGAGGAACATTTCTTCTCGACAGCCAGGGAGAAAGCCTGGATGCTCAAGGTAAGATTTCAACGTAAATTATGTTGCATGACTCCCTGTTTACAGATTAAATTGGAGTGTGTATTATTAATGCCTTTGTAACAAATTTATTTTCAAAATTCCATTATACAGTTAAAGCGAGTATTCGAGTAAACATGCTTCATTAAAACATTGTTTTTCAAACTACATTCCATTTCCCATATGTACTAAGGGCTAATTAACTGTTATCCGCAATTCCTCTAAAAATGCTCAAGCCAGTTAAAGTTGAACTTTGGAGATCTTATTGGTGAGAAGTGAAGTGAGAGAAATTTAAGATATAGTCAAATGACCTCATGACATTTCTAATTATGAAGAAGGGATTATTTGTTAAAAATCCAGGCAACTGCTCTGTTGGCTTTACAGTAGAGGTGGGCATCTTAAAGGAGATGAAAGCTCGGGAAGCCTCATTTTTTCAGTTTGGGATTTGTGTTTGAGACAAAATCATTTGACCTTCTGTTGTTTCCCACTGGTGTTCCACTTACTATTCCAGGAGCTCACTAGAACAAAGGAACAATTAACTGAAATTCCACCAGATGGCAATATTTGGAAAGCCATCCAGTAAGGTTTCAAAGATTTGAGCTATTTATTGTTCACACCGAGAATAGTCTCACAAAGTGTAAAGTCCTAGACTTCATTAAGGGTGCTCTAAACATCTTTTGTTTTACTTTTTGCCCACAGCATCGAAATTTTTACTAGGGGGAAAATAGGTGTGTGGGGGGTATGTGTTGTTTTCTTTTGTTTATCATTCTGGAAGGATAACATTAGAAACTTCATTCTTCAATAATTCTCCAAACAGTATTGGTGAGTCTTAAAAGCTCAAATCAATGGGTAATAGACCATATTTGTCTTGGGGTCTCTTTGTGATAAATGCTATGATTGATGGTCATTTTTAAATGAATTATTTGAGAAGAGAAACAGAAAATTCTAAAGAAGAGTAGAATTTTAAGGAGTTGCCTAGATAGTAAACCAAGTGAAATTTACAGGTACAGAATTCTTATTTGTAATGATTTGAAATAATTAAGGTTTATTTAAATAGGATGAGTAAACTTTGCCCCTTTTGCTCTAATGAAAGTAGAGATGCTGTATGTACCCTGAGTGGTGCCCAAAGAGCTGCCCTCTTCAACAATCAGAACTGGCTCTAGGACAGAGCTGGGACAGAGGGAGGGAAGTAGAAAGGCATCTGAGGGCAATTGAAATAGGAAGAGCCAATAAGAGGAGCCGCCTGAGCTTTCCATGTGCACGTAAAAGCAGTCCCTGAACAGAACCCTCAGACACTGTTGATGGGAATGTAAGTGGCTGCACTATGGAAAACAGTATGAAGGTTCCTCAGAAAACTAAAAACAGAATTACCATATGATCCAGCAATCCCACTCCTGGGCATATTTCCAGACAAAACTATAATTCAAAAAGATACATGAGCCCCTAAGTTCATAGCAGCACTGTTCACAATAGCCAGGACATGGAGACAACCTAAATGTCCATCGTCAGATGAATGGATAAAGAAGATGTAGTACGTATTATATTTACAATGGAATACTACTCAGCCATAAAAAGAATGAAATAATGCCATTTGCAGCAACATGGATGCAACTAGAGATTATCATACTAAGTGAAGTAAGTCAGAAAGAGAAAGATGAATACCATATGATATCACTTATATGTGGAATCTAAAATATGACACAAATGAACCTATCTATGAAACAGAAACAGACTCATGGATATAGAGAACAGACTTGTGGTTGCCAAGGGGGAGGGGGTTGGGGGAGGGATGGAGTGGGAGGTTGGGATTAGCAGATGTAAGCTATTATATACAGAATGGATAAACAAGGTCCTACTATATAGCATGAGAAACTATATTCAATATCCTATGATGGGGCTTCCCTGGTAGCTCAGTGGTTGAGAGTCCACCTGCCGATGCAGGGGACACGGGTTCGTGCCCCAGTCCGGGAAGATCCCACATGCCGCGGAGCGGCTGGGCCCATGAGCCATGGCTGCTGAGCCTGCGCGTCTGGAGCCTGTGCTCCAAAACAGGAGAGACCACAACAGTGAGAGGCCCGCGTACTGCAAAAAGAAAAAAAAAAAAAATCCTATGATGAACCATAATGCAAAAGAATATTTTTGAAAAAGGATGTGTATATATATATATGTATAATTGAATCATTTTGATGTACAACAGAAATTAAAACAACATTGTAAATCAACTATACTTCATTAAAAAAAAAAAAAAGCAGTCCCTGGACAGGCACTGAGTGCCCTTTGAAACCCACTCGTGTGCCCTAGGAGGGGGCCTATATATCTGGTGTCCAGGACAGTCCTAGTTAACTTCTGCTGTCCTGGAATATCATCTTTACCACCCCCTTTCACCCTCAAAATTCTGTCTGGATAATAAGGTGATTGTATAATTTATCTTCCAAGCTGGCATGTTTGAAGAAAAAGTAATAGAAAAAGATGGCCTGATATCTAAATTAGGTGTCTGTGTATAAACCTCCTTATATATATGGGGCTATGGGACAAATTCTTTTTCTGTAAAGAGCCACATAGTAAATAGTTTTCTGCTTTGTTGATCGTACAGTCTCTGTCACAGCTATTCAATTCATTGTAGCGTGAAAACATAATAAACATAAATGAATGGGTTTGGCTGGCTTCCAATAAAACTTTATTTACAAAAAACAGGCAGCCAGCAGCATTTGGCTGGCAGGGTATACAGCCTTGTCTGCGATAGTAGACAGTAAGGAAATAGGAGATGGTGGAGAACCAAGAAGACGGCCATCCTCATTCTTCTCCCTTCTCTTCATATCCCTTCTGGGTTGCAGCCTCCTCATTTAACCCTCTCGGAAGCTAGTATTAATAGTTTCCTTGAGTGAGCAATTTCATCATCAGTTGTGTGGTTCCCAAGATTCCTTTGCTGGGTCTAACTGCTTTCTTCTCATCCAAATCTGTTCCTGCACCTGCACACCGTGCCTGTGCTTTGTACCTCATGACACAGAATAGCATCCCTACTCAGGTATCACTTGAGTCCTAGTGTCAAATACTGGAGCAATAGCTATTAACAGACATTGTAATTTATGCTTTGGTCCTCACTAAATAACTGTCTATAGGAAATACAGCCACATTAAGGAAACTTTTATGTTGATTCTACCAGAATTTTTATTATAAAAATAATAAATTTAAAGGAAACTTTAGGGGAAAAAAATCGCCCATAACAATACCACCCCAAAATAACTATTTTTCTTTCTTTTTTTTTCTTTTCTTTTTTTTTTTTTTTTGCATATTTGCTATTTCCTTAAGTATTCCTGTTTTTCTATAGTGGATAACATAGCACATGTGAATTTTGTGTTTTATTTGATATTAATCACAAGCGTCTTTCATGAGTCATCAGAACAATCATTAGAATAGTATTGTTGTATCAATGTGCCATAAAATATCTTCTAATTTTTCACTAAAACATGCTATACTAAATTTTTTGTGGACTTTGTTATTGTTTTGGTTGGTTCAGTTTAGTTGTTTGTTTTTTCTTTGGTTTTGTTTATTTCCTTAGGACAAAATCCCAGAAGATTATTATCCAAGGCTATGACCATTTGTATGACTTTTAATCTAGTTTACCACATGTTTTTTTTTTTTTAATTTATTTTACTTTTGGCTGCGTTGGGTCTTTGTTTCTGTGCGCGGGCTTTCTCTAGTTACGGTTAGCCGGGGCTACTCTTCATTGCGGTGCGCAGGCTTCTCATTGCAACGGCTTCTCTTGTTGCAGAGCACAGGCTCTAGGCACGCGGGCTTCAGTAGTTGTGGCACACAGGCTTTTGTTGCTCCGTGGCATGTGGGATCTTTCCGGACCAGGGCTTGAACCTGTGTCCCCTGGCATTGGCAGGTGGATTCCCAACCACCTGGGTATCACCAGGGAAGCCCCCACATCTTTTCTTAAAAGGTTTGGAGTACTTTACAAGTGTTTACAGTTTGAGGGTATTAGGCTCACCACAACTTTGTGAGAAGTAGCAATTTATTCAATAATATTTATTGAATGTCTTCTATACGTAAAGAACTGTGCCAATTACTTCGTGTGTGTGTGTATATGTAAACATATATGTATCAATATATAAATGATGTGCTCCTTCCAGAAACATTTATTGAGTGCCTACTATGAACTGTGTATTGTAAGATTTTAATGGTGAGCAGAAGATAGCTTCTGTCTGAGTTTGACCTTACTGGGGAGCTAAGATACCTAGTAAATAACTGTAATAAAATACACAAGATGAGACACACCATAGGAGAAATATAGTTAAAATATGAAGGCGTTTGGGAGGGGTGAGGGGAGGTAGAAATGGCATCGGAGCCAAACTTTGAAGGTAAATTGGATTGGGATGCTTGGAGATGGTGAGATTTGCCCTTCATTCCATAAGCATGTCTTGATTGACAACTACATGCCAAGTCCTGTGCTACAAGCTCGGGATATAAAGGGGAACAGACAGAGCTCTCAAAGCTTACTCTCTAGTGGAGTAGACAGCCTTTAAAAATAAAATTGTAAGTGTGATCGGTTGGATGGCTTATCTAGCAGAGGATACACATGGAGGTAGGGATGAAACCAGGGTTTTCTTTGAAGAGGAGCTTTTCCCTGGCTCCTCTTTTGGCATTGTCTTCATCATCAGTTATTGGGTCAGAATCTGTGGGAGATCTGCTTCTGGAAGTTTGAAGGTTACTCTAGTTGTACTGACCAACATTCCAATTAAAATTGGCCTACATTTACAGCTGGTTCCCCCAGTGGGCATATTAACTGAAAATGCACAGAGCCTAAGGCTGGGATCAGCAAGACCTACATCCTGGCCCTCACCAGCTGATGACTGAAGCAAAGCACTAAGAAGTACAAGGTTTCATGGGTGTTTTGTTTTCTAACAGCTGGAAGGAACCTCAGTAATAATCTAATCCAACTCACTCATCTGACAGATGCACGTTCTTTGTGAAGAGAGTTGGGTGACTAGCCTAGTGTCAGACATTTGGTGACAATGCCACGGCACCAGAACCCTGGCTTCTGACTCTCACATGCTCTTGTGCCATATTCACTGCTGTCATTTCTTCTGCCTCATCTATACCACCGAAGTAAAAAGAACTAAAAAGTGTTAGCCTAAGCATTCCTTGTGCCTGTAGAAGCGATATGTGTTTTACCCCTCTCGGACCACAGCAAAAAATAATTTTAAAGTAAGTATTTTTAATTTTAAAAGTAATGAATAGTGGTAGAAAGAGAGGGAACTTGGAACAAATTCCTGCATCAGCCATTTACCTCCCTTAGATTCTGGGCAAATAACTTGACCCCACTGAGTTTTTACATCTTGAGTTTGTTGTGAGAATAATTGGCAGTAACATTAAGTGTTGGATGCATTATGGGCACTCAGCAAATGTTTATTTTCTTTCTCCTTTACCTCCTGGAGCTACAGGTTCTTGACAGATTTCCTTTTGTTTATTAATGAGGTGACCTTGTGAGACTCAGGAGAATTAAATGATGGAGTGAGAGTACATTCATAAAAAAGTATCTGGTGCACAGCTCAATGTTCTCATTTCTGAATTTCACTGGACTACAGTTAAGTAGAGATTTAAAGGTTTTTATTCGTGGTTCTTTATCCTTTTCTTCAGTAGCTTATTTTATATGGTCTGTGAACATGTTGGTGAGACTTAGAATTCATTCATTTTCTCCATGACTTATTTCAAAATGATTTGTCAAAGAGAGAAAGATGATTAGATGAAGAAAATATGGCTAAATGTTAACTACAGAACATAGCTGGTGGGTATGGTGTACATTATGCTATTATACAATTTTTTCTACTTTTCTGGATGTTTGAAATGTCCCAAGTCAAATTATTTTTGGAGGATTACATATTAAATACGAAACTTCTACCATGGCCCCATCACCATGCAAGGTGCCGAGGATATGTTTTGGGCAAGAAAGTCAGGGTCTCAACACTGATGGAGCTATGGCCCACCATAGCAGACACTAATAAGACAGGCAACTTCCTCTACAGGGTGCTAACGGCTATGGTAGGGGCTCCCATGGCATCCTGTGATCCTCCTAGCAGTGACAGCAAAGCCACGACTGGTGCAGGGAGGTCAGATGGGGCTTCCAAGAGGGAGTGACATCTCATCTAAGACCCAAAGAAAAAGGAGGAGCTAGCAGGTGTTGGGGAGAGGGAGACTGCAGGGAATGAGGGATTGTTTGGGCAGAAAGAGTAGCATCTTCAAAGACCTGGAAAGAAGATAAGAGAAGCATATGACATTTTAGCAAAATTGAAAGACATTCAGTAACGAGCTGCAGCATCAAGGTAGTAGTCAGAAGGAGGGTTGGATGAACAAGCAGATCAGGAAGGGCCTTGTGAGGCCAGTGAAGAACTTTGAGTTGTTATCCTGAAAGTGATGGTTGAGGTGTTTTAAGTAGAGAAGTAAAACTTCTATCATTTTTATCTTAGGATGGTCACTCTGGCAACTGTATGAAAGTGATCGGGAGGGGATAAGATTAGAAGTGGAGACACAAAGTGGAGGATGTTGATGAGCATCTAGATTAGCTGATGGTGGCAGCTGGGGTAGAGAAAATAGGTGGGTTTGAGTATAGTTTAGAAGGCAAAATAGCCAGCATGGGTAAGGGAGAGGTCAAGGTCTAATTCATTCATTCAACACGTGTATTGAGTGCTTGCTATGGGGTAAGCCTATTTCAGTGCTGAGAAGGAAAAGTCAGGTAACGGCTATAGGGAATACAGGGTGTGTATAGAGGGGACTAATGGAGAGGGGTCTTTGGCCAAAGCACTCATTATCCTTCGGGACCCCCTTCAGGGATGTCAAAGTAAGAAGTAGTCACCTGGCAACCGTGGAGTTCAGTGGGCTTCCCTGGGAGCTCCGCCAATGGCAGTGCTGTGGTTTGCAGAGGATGATGCCCAGGTGCCTGATATAAGTAAGTGGGAGCTCTAGTGGTATTTACTGAGATAGGAAACACAGGGTTGAGGGAACACTGAAAGTGCGATGGCAAGAATCAGAAACTCGGTGTTAAATATGTTGAGTTGAGGGTGCCCATGACATCCAAGAGTACGTATATAGAGATTTGGGATCTGAATCCCAAAAGAGGGAAAAATGAACCACAAGTATAGTTTTTGGAGTCACTAGCATGTAAGCAGTAAGCTGTGAATCTCGGTAAAACTGTCCAAGGAGAACAGAACCTTGAAGATCACCAATATTTAAGGGGTAGGTTATAGCAGCATTATTCACAATAGCCAAAGGCAACCAAGATGTCCATCGACAGATGAATGGATAAACCAAATATGGTTTATACATACAGTGGAATATTATTCAGCCTTAAAAAAGGAAGGTAATTCTGCTACATGCTACAACATGGATGAACCTTGAGGACGTCATGTTAGGTGAAACGTCACAAAAAAACAAGTACTGTATGATTCCACTTATATGAGGTACCTAGAGTAGCCACTTCACTGAACTCTACACTTAAGTGGTTAAAATGGTAAGTTCTATGTTATATGTATTTTACTACAGTGAGAGAGAGAGACTGATAATGCTTAGCTAGAAACATGGGGAAAAGACCAGTTGTATATGCTCTCATGGAAGCCAAGGGAAAATAGCATTTCAAGACTGAGCAAAAGCCAAGGATTGATAAACCCAAATGTTCCACAGAGGTTAAGTAAGATAATGACTAAAAGTGCCTATTGGTTTAGCAAGCAAAAGGTTGTTAGTGATCTTGGTGATGACGATTTCAATCTCGTGGTCAATGTGGTACCCAGCATGGAAGCTGAGGAGTGAGGCGGAAATGGAGGCGTGGAGAGGGCAGCTTTAAATAAGCCCGAAACAGAATAAGATGACTACCGTGCAGGTAAATGTGTAGGTTTGGGGGCAGGAAACTTAAATTCTTGTCTAATGGCTTCAATTACCCTCTGAAGTCAAGGACAAGGCTATCTGCTGAGGGAGGGAAGGTGGAAAGGTCAGAGATCTGAAGAAACTGAAAAAGTATTGAAATTGCTGGTTTGTGAATAATGACAGAGTGCTGAGTAGGGAAGCAGAAGGATGACCTGGAAACATTGACACCCACTCAGGTGTGGAGGGCATGAATTTATAGTTGTGCTGATCTTCTAGGCAGGGTGCCTCTTCCCCCTGCCCCCCAGCAGGGTTCAACAGTTCAAACAAGGCATATGTACGTGAGTAGATGAAAACTTTATAAGGGTTCCTTTTTGGGGAAACATGAAATTGATGTCAAGGACAATATGTTTACTTTCAAGTGGGCAAATGCTTTATTCGTTCTTTTTAAAATGTTGCACGAGCCAAATGACTGGGTTAAGAGCTCTTGATTGTTTGGTTTATGAGTTCGATATTTGTACAGGGATTGTAACTAACACACGAGGGCCCCCTGCTGACAGAATAGATTGTTGGGGGCCACCCGTAATTAACAATCGATTGGTTCAGAATGAAACTTTGAACGGCTTATTGAGTAGTTTGGTGTCACATCTCCCATTCACAAACCTGTATTGCCTGTCATTGGTGGCGCCACAGGCAACCATTGCATTGTGTGAAGAAATAAAACTGCCGAACTGCTTGGCAAACCGTTCATAGATTGTATATCCCTAGAGGAGATTTCTGCCTTATGCATAGAGCACCAGGATCGGGTTAAGAAATACTCATTTTTGCTAGCAAAAGTGTCACTTAAATTACTCTGAGGTTGACATATCTTATCACAATTTTCTTTACAAGTGGGCTGTGGTATGTGGAAAGAATGCTATTGATGTCTCCTAGGCTGGTGCCTGGAATGCTTGTATATATTGAGGCCCCCTAATCAGGAAATATGTTTCTTCTACCTGGCTTCACTCTCTAAGTTTATTTTTCTGGCCTGAAAGTCATTAAAAAATCGAAGAATTAATGAACAAAGATGATGAGTACGAAGCCTATGACATTTCTTATTCCCACTGATACCCCACAGCTTCAGAGCAGAGTTCTAAATGTTTTGTAGTGATAAAAATGTTCTATCTATACCGACTATTTGGGGAGCCCCTAGGCATATGTGCCCATTGAATATTTGAGATGTGGCTATGTGATTAAGGAAGATTTTATATTTTATTTTATTTTAATTCAATGTAAATAGCCACATGTGGCCAGTGGTACTGTATTGGACCGTCCATCTCTAGAAGCCAGATTAGACAGTACAGAAAATTTAAATGCAGCATACAAGCAGAGCTAACCCAGGAAACTCACTCTGGTCTTTGATGGCCAAACAATTCTGGCCTGGCCTCATCCTGCCATCAAGTTGGTTATAGCCTAGGGACGCTGGCCCATGTGAGGGTAAGCATGGGGGAGGGGGCAAGATCTGAAAACAACCTACTGCTAGGGGAGAGTCACCTTCATTTCTACCTGAATTTTGTCTCTGATACCTGAACACTGGAGTCCTGTGTACAAAGAAAAGTGTGGGAGAGAGAACAAACTTAATGCCTACTGTGTACAAATACCCGGCTAGCAACTGCACACATTAATGTCTCGGTTATCATATATGTCCGCTGTGAACCTTGTTTCTGCTTTTTTAGAAATGAGAAAATTGAGTTTTCAGAGAGATGACTGGCTTGTTCAAGGCACATAGTAAGTAGTAGAGACAGATGCGAATGCAAGCAGGTGTGAATCCAAAGTTATTTCCACAAGCAGTACTCACAGACTTTAATTCCGTGTGTGTGTGTGTGTGTGTGTGTGTGTGTTTAATCCAATTATCTCAGAAGTTGTACCTGTGTGCCACCTCTCCTCCCTGCCCTCCCTACCCCCTACCACTTCAGTTATGTTGATTGTAGCTTACGCCCCCCCATAGAAATACAACTATTAGTGTCATAGATGTACAGTCATTCGGACTGACTCGAGAAATAAAGACAGATCCCAACAGCTTAGTTACCATCACAGCAAAGTCTCAGGCTTCCTGGTACTTCTATATATTTATGATATATCTTACGAGAGGTAGGTTAGATTATCTACAGTCATCTAATCAAACATCTCCCAGAGTTCAAATGCTGCCTGCCTTCTCACATGTCTCTTACGTGTATATTTTCTTCTACTTCTATGGCATTTCCAAAATGTCCACTATTGAAAATAATGGTGGAAATCATGAAAAGCAAACACCTATGATCCTACCCTAACAAATGCCCCCCTTCATATAATTTGACATAGTTATAAGCATACCTTGTGCATACTTTAGGACACTGCTTTTTATTTCACTTTGTCATGAGCAGTTTCCATGCTGCCACACATACTCATGATCACAGTGTTAATATCTATACAATAGTATTTAGAGTCGACTTACCATTATTATTCCAACCTTCCATTGTCTGATGTGTAGAGTCTGTTGAAAAACTAACTTCGGCAGGTTTTAAACCTATAGATCATAATTGGTTGGTTAATACCCCTGGCTGGAAGTCTCCTATCTGTGTGTTTCCACATCCCCTGTGAAGAGTTATTATACTGTGGAATTCCTAATTGGATATTACCTTGGATTTTAAACAAATTTTTCACATATGTAATTTTTAACTTCTAAAACGTGATATTCTCAAGAGCAACAGATGATGCATTCTATTTTAATTACCACCCCCTCTCCCAGACATTAGTTACGTAATATATGCTTCTTGAATTCTGTATAGTCTATAAAACTGGCTTGGAATCAGGTTGCCCAGTGACTTGCGGATAACAGATTTTCAGCATCCCTTACCTCAAATATCATTCTGCCTAAAATGCATGCACTGACGTGTTTGCCTCTGTTCTAAAGTTAGTCATGTTTGAGTCTTCAAGAAATCCTTTCAAATGAATCACAGGTGATCAAGTTGATATCAAACTATATTAGGGAACATGAACAGTCAAGGCTAGAATAAGCCTCAGAGTGCCTCCCTAGAGGACTAAATTCTAGGCCATGAGGATTTTTTATTTTCCAGTACTTCATACTTCTGCTTTGGAATACGGTGTTAAACCTTTACTGGACCATGACGTTTCAAACTGCTGAGGTGGTGTTCTGTTATTTTTCAAGGCAATGACTAGGCTATATAATACCTGCCTGGTAGAGTTTCTCTCATGGGATTCTTGTGTCTCTAACTTTACTTTTGCTCTTGGGGAGAGATATGTTTCAGATTTGTGTGAGGTAATGCCACTCACACAGCATTACTTTGGCTTATAAGCTGGATTGAACCATTAGCATCTTTTTCCCGTGCCTGGCTTAGAAACTTTGCTTGGTCTGTCAAAAAATATGAACTGATGGGCTTCACTGGTGGCACAGTGGTTGAGAGTCCGCCTGCCGATGCAGGGGACCCGGGTTCGTACCCCGGTCCGGGAAGATCCCACATGCCGTGGAGGGGCTGGGCCCATGAGCCATGGCCGCTGAGCCTGCGCGTCCGGATCCTGTGCTCCGCAATGGGAGAGACCACAACAGTGAGTGGCCCGCATACGGCAAAAAAAAAAAAAAAAAAAAATGAACTGAGTGCTTGGAACATTGTGTAATTACACCGTAGCAATGCTATACAGTTGTCTTGAAAGAAGAATATCCAACTACTCTTACCACCTGATCAAGAAAACAATGTATAATAAAAATTGCCTAACTCAGGCGCACTATTTTTTAAGCTGCATCTCATCAAAACATTGATATTTTTATTGTATAGTAAGATATCAAAACATGAAACATTTGCTTTTAAAAGTTAATCCCACTTAGGTAAAATTATTTCGGACTTTAGGGTCCAAAAAATATCAATAGTAGATAAAATTTTGGTTGAAAAAACTGACATTGCTGGCTCAAAGAACAATCATTTGTACAGAACTCAAATGTTTTTAAGTAATACAGAATGTTGGCCATCTTAGGATGCTCATAAAGACTTCAGAAGAGGCAGACTTTGAGCTGAGCCTACCTTTGTAAAATATGATTACATTAAAATTAAAAAAAAGGAAAAAGGACACTGCAGGCAACAGTCAGAAGATACAGGGAACAGAGCATAACCCCTCTCAATGGGGTAAGGGGATGACTGATTCTTTAATGTGATAAATGGAGGGTTAAGAAGAAAGACAAGCTGGGCTCTAACCGCACCAATTCCCAAATACCAGACTGTTATTTAAACTTTACATTTTAGATAGTAGGAAATATTGAACATGATGCAATACTCTATGGAAAAATTAGTTTTAAGATGGTAGTCTACACGGTTGTTTCCCTTCTCTCCAGATCTTCATTTGAAATAAAATTTAAAAAGAATAAAAGCATGGCAATTCTGGAAACATGAATGAGGACCAGAAATTGACAAACTTCTAGAAGATAGAAAGAGATAGGACTATATTGCTAGGTAATTTTTTTAATCAAAAGAAAAATGAAAAAAGAAGAGATGAAATCATTCACAGAATTATTATAATCCAGATAAAATAATTCTGAGGATAGAAGAAAACAACAAAAAAATCTAATTACTATCCTTAGACAGTATGAAAAGTATTGCATCTATTAAACTTCACTACCCCCTTTTCAAAAGAAGAGTAGCTATGGATAAGAAGCAGTTAGAAAACATGAGTTCCTGCAAACTAAAAATCAAGAGAAAGACTTCCTGAATGTAGCTAAAGAGTATTCCGGAGTATAGAGCAAAAGATGAGAAGATGGAAAATGTAAGAAAAGTATTAGTGATATGGAAAGGTGATCTTGAAGTTCAAGGTTAAGAAGAGTCCTTAAAGGAAATGTAGACATGGACACATATACGCTAACAAAGGTAAGGTAGATAGCTAGTGGGAAGCAGCCGCATAGCACAGGGATATCGGCTCGGTGCTTTTTGACCGCCTGGAAGGGTGGGATAGGGAGGGAGGGAGACGCAAGAGGGAAGAGATATGGGAACATATGTATATGTATAACTGATTCACTTTGTTATAAAGCAGAAACTAACACACCATTGTAAAGCAATTATACTCCAATAAAGATGTTAAGAAAAAAAAAAGGAAAAGTAGAGACATTGGAGAGAAAGAAATAAAGACATAAGGATTCAGATTAAGAGAGGCTACTGACCGTTGAGTAAAATAAATATAAAAATCCCAAACCCGTGTTGGTGAAAGTTCAGGATAAAAGAGATTTAGAGCTTCTGGGGTGAAAAGTCAGACAATGAGAGCATTACCCACAGAAGAGTGATCACCTGAATGGCATAAACTTTGATACATAATACTGGAGACTGGGAGACAGTGGAACCATGTGTTCAAAGTTCAGAGGGGATTGGTTTTGAAA
The DNA here is from genome assembly GCF_964374135.1 of Grampus griseus. NCBI lineage: Eukaryota > Metazoa > Chordata > Mammalia > Artiodactyla > Delphinidae > Grampus > Grampus griseus. Next base: position 50,140,329 of record NC_139006.1, read on the forward strand.
CCATGGTTCTGTACTCAGCCCAACTAAGAATAAAGTGTGAGAACAAATAGACATTTTCAGACATGAAAAGCCTTGAATACTTCTCTTAGCCTCTCAAAAAACTACTTGAAGATGTAGTCCAGGAAAATACAAGAGAATAAAATAAAGGATAAATTAACATCCAAAAAATTATGGAACTAATGGAAGAGTCCAATTATAAGAAATATCAGGATGCCATCAGTAATATCAAATCAGTTGATCCAAATTAGATAGTGGGTTCCATGATGAATGTCTTACAGAAAAAAAAGTCATTCTATTATATATATCTAAATTTAGAATCTGAGTATTTTTTATCATGAGATGATGGTATATATTTCTTCTGTCCAAAAAAAAAAATTGTTAAAATTTCTAGGAAAGGGGCTTCCCTGGTGGCGCAGTGGTTGAGAGTCCGCCTGCCGATGCAGGGGACGCAGGTTCGTTCCCTGGTCCAGGAAGATCCCACATGCCGCGGAGCGGCTGGTCCCGTGAGCCATGGCCTCTGAGCCTGCGCGTCCGGATCCTGTGCTCCGCAATGGGAGAGACCACAACAGTGAGAGGCCCGTGTACCGCAAAAAAAAAAAAAAAAAAAAAGTCTAGGAAAAATAAACTATACAGTATAGAAATATAGAGAGATAACACATCTATGTATTTGACATACCTGTTAAAATTCAAGTTCAGTCTTAAAATGAGATATATTTTGGAACAATTAATGGCCTGTGAAAAAAGATAATTCATTTGACCCTGATGTTTTTGTTATCTTATTATTTTGACTGCAAGATTCAAGATTTAATGACATATTTATTTCTCTGCGGAAGGTAATACCACTTGAGTTTGGAGAGAATAAGAAATTACATAATCATAAATGCCATTTACTAGATTTCAAGTTTAGAAGCAACCTATAGTCAAAACAAGGAAGACTTGACTACAGTCATAGAACATAATGTAAATATAAACGATAAAGGAGACATAATGGTAAAACCATGCAAATTAAAAGTGAGGGCTTCCCTGGTGGTGCAGTGGTTGAGAGTCCGCCTGCCGATGCAGGGGACACGGGTTCGTGCCCTGGTCCGGGAAGATCCCACATGCCGCGGAGCAGCTGGGCCCGTGAGCCATGGCCACTGAGCCTGCGTGTCCGGAGCCTGTGCTCCGCAACGGGAGAGGCCACAGCAGTGAGAGGCCCGTGTACCGCAAATAAATAAATAAATAAATAAATAAATAAATAAATAAATAAATAAATAAAAATAAAAGTGGAAAGTTGAGAAGAAACATATAAAATGAAGAGTTAATAAGTAATATTCCTTGGAATGAGTCAAGAAATTTTAAGGATATTGCTTGAAGTTGTAAAGGTAACCACTGGAACAACTTTAAATATTAACACTAATTGAGAGGAGAAAGTTAATAGAAGTATGTCGAATTTCTTTTATAGTAGAAAATAGATACTATGTTGATAAATCAAGAATAAAAACGGCCGAATTTTTAGAGATACAGTTGTAACCTCACAAGAGCTAAACATAGTTTAAAAAAACATTAACTACACATTTAATATTATACATTCTGTAGTCCTCTGATGCTTAACGTGTGCATATTACTTTTATAAACTACAAATAACTATTCATATATATAGAATGGATTGGAAGGAACGAGTTTAGCCAGGAAGACTCCCAGAAGCTATCACATTTCTCTGCCTCTCAGGGGACACAGATTTGATGGAAACAAAAAAAACAAAAAACAAAAGAAAAATCCAAAACAAACAAACAAAAAATGTTGAGGCAATTTGAGAAGAATTGATAGCATTTGGTGGTTGTGCAGATATTTGAATAGGACAGATTTTTTAAAAAAGGGTGAAGCAAAGATATATGATATTTTCACACTTTGTGAATATCTTTACAAGGTAATCTACACTGAAGCTACTGACAAAATGATACCCAGGATAATATACTTATTTTTAAACTTATCATTACCTTGCTGTTTCTTACCCAGTGGTATGTCTCCAGGCTAGTTGAAAGGTGAAAATGTAGCATTTTATTAGGTGATATTTATAATATGGTCGAATATTTATCATAATAAGAATATGATAACCCAAATATTTTTTATTTAATCATAAATGCCAAATATATTACACTAAAGAACCACTATAGGCTACAGTAAAGAATAAGTTAATAACATCATTTTTTGGTCAAAACTTTCATATACACAACCAAGAATTGATGCTTCAGGCTAACTGTGTGTACTGTTAGATCAGATCTCTTTCAATGATTTGATCTGTGGCAGAGGGAAAGTGCTCACATTTTATTACATTAGAAGTTCTCAAAGTCCCAGGGCTCAGAATATTTGTTGAGTTTTCAATAAGCTTCTAATCTTCCTCTGCTACCATGAGCTGGAATTTTAGCAGCTTCCTGGGCTTGATCCTATTCACTAAAGGTTTTTACGTAAATTACGAACTCTTCACGTCCCTCTTCCTTCATTCACACCCTGACCTCATCCCTCACTCGTGGAATATCCTTTGTTGAAAGCTTTTGGCTATAAATACCACTTTTTTTAGACTGCAGTAGAACAAAGCATTTTATACAAACAAACATGTTTTCTGATAACTACATAACTTGCTTTTCTTCAGCAAATGAAAATAAGAATCTCAAGATTAATAAAATTTACTAAGATCTGTGAAACAGGATCCAAAAGTTCACTTAACCTCCATTTCCCATTTTGGAAAGAATTATAATCGTGTGTAAAATTATGCAGAAAATTTGGCTCTTACATTTGCCTGACATTCGAAAGGAATCAAGAAAATGTCTTTTCAGTAAATTTAGTATCTTTATACTACAGACAATATTATGGACAGCAGCATCTCTCATCACTATAAGGCACTGTCTTTTGCCAGGTAAAGTCAGTGTGAAGAGACTCTGAGAGTTTGGACAGATTCTTTTTGTTTGGGGTTGTGGTTGGGTTTTTTCCCTCCATGTTGTCAATGGCTAGAGTGATGAATTTAAAGGGTGGAAGTAAATGATTCTTTGGCTTGGAGGAGGGGAAACGGAGAAGATAAAATAAAAGTAATCCAGGTTAACTATACATTTTAGAACCACATAATTAGGAAACATTGGAGGTTCTTCTTAAATCTTCCTAGTGAAATCGAGCATCTTGCTTTAACACTAGCAAAGCCATATTTCTTCTCTTGATCTGAATGTGTCCTTTATATAGTATTTGTACAAAGCATGACATAAGCATGGACTTGCAGCTGTTTCGTAACCGCTGTGAAGTTTATTGGCTCAGCTCCACAGCACTGTGTCCAGACTTCAGGAACTCTCCTCAAATATTGCAAATGTGGGAGGAGGCCGTTTGGGGAATGATTTCCTTCACCCTGAGTTGAGTGTTTTGCGTGCAGAATGTGAGGCTGCTGTTTAACGGGTTGTGTCCAAATGTAAGTGACCGGCCGAAGAGCCTTTTCTTTGGACCTGTCATCCAGCCTCTGAGGAACTTTGAATGTTCTAACCAGCAGTAGGAAATAGCAACCCTACAATTCTTTATTTCTTCTAAGCAATAATCGCCTTATGAATTTTTCAGCTGATATTTTAATTTGCTGAACGCAGAGTGATTTGGACTTCAGTGATGTAATCTGATTAGTCAGAACAATTGTAAGGATGAGATGGCAGTAGCTGAATGTTCCTGGCTCTCTCTCCTCGTCCTGGATGGACAGGGACGCTGCGAGGACAACTCAGATACTGTTACATTTACATCATAATTCACCTGACCAAGTTTATCTCGTCTTCCGAGCTCTATGATGAAGCAAGCTGAGTTATTTTAAAGTGGTAGCTTAGAGGTCTCGCAGTCCCACTGAACCTAGTCCAATACAATAATCACATGGAAGAATCTATTTCTACAGGAACATTTGTAAAGGACTCGCAATCGGAACGGTTACGTGCTTCTCTCCGCTAATTACGTGTAGAGGAAGTCTTTTCTTCTGCTGATACCAGGAGGCAGAACTAGCATTCCTGGTTAAGAGTTAACCAGGTTAAATTCCTCTCTTACCATATGTGGTGGAGGTTACGTTTCTAAGGGTAGTTAGATTGTGTAGGGCCTAAGCGCCAAAAGTAAAACGTGGAATTTTCATCCTGAAAGTGATAGGGAGCCATTGAAGACTTTTGGAAAAGAAGGGAGAAAAGGTAGATGTCGTGTCGATACGTCAGAAGCATGGAGAGGAGCATCAGGAAGCAAGGAAACCCCTCCGGAGTCTCTCAAGCCAGGCATAACGTCCACAGTAGGGGTGTCAGAAGTGGGAGACGCCTAAATGCCACATTGTGAAATGAACAGGTAAGTGACCGAATCAGAGAGATGGGGAGGAAGGGTGGGCAAAAAGCTGAGGATTCAAAACTGATTGCTGGATTTGAGTCTGTTCAAGCAGGAGATGCGGAAAGAGAGGGAGCCAAGTAGGGGAGAATCTTCCTCGTTAAATGCACTGTGAATTGTCCAAACCAATGGCGCCAACCTAATTTCTGCTTCTGCCTCTGGTCTGCTTCTTCAGTAAGTGAGAGAAGGCGGCGATGACTGTAGACATCACACCACATTTTTACGAGGTACTTCTGGAAACCTGAGTGGAGATTTGATTTTTTGAGTTGCTCTCATGACAGCTGTCCATCAGGAAAACTGGCTCGTCAGTACACAGGCCTATTCTTTGCTGCTGACGTTTCTGTCACTACTGCACGGGGTCAGGTGTGTTCTCCCTCCCTCCCCAGAAATATTGGGCAGCTTTGAAGAAAAATCGGTGTCACCCGAAACCCTTCACCAACATCTGTCCCCTCCTTTCCTTGTGCTGTGGTGAGTCAGGAGCTTCTGTGTGGCTTTCCCATCCCTCAGGGCTCCAGCTATGAAAAAGGACAGGTTCCCTCTATTTGTAAATTCCCAAGCCAGCTTGGGGTGTGGCTGGACATAGGGCAGGATTCCTCTCAGGGATACTCACCAACCTCTACCTCAATTGTCTCCAACTAGTCATGGAGTCCTATGACTGATGGCATGAACTTTAGGTTCTGAGTCATTCAAGGGTCTTAAGCCTTTCATCATTGTAAATCAGACTTCTGAGGCTCACTAATGTCTTCAGCTTATCCTATTTGCCGTGGGATTAAAAGTCTATTTTGAAAATGAGCGCTTCAGCCCTGATTCTTTTCTTCCCTGGAATTCCTGCTGTAACAACCCCATGCTGAAGAAATAGGGAGAAAAAGGTGAAGCAGGGTGTGTGTGGCAGAATGCATTTCCCAAAGCTGGCTGCCACAGTACATCCACATGTTTCCCTTACAGTGTAATGTTGATATTCCTCCCACTGAGCATATCAATGAAGTCAATATCCCTTCCTCTTGAATCTTTTGTTTTTTTTTTTTTTTTTTGTGGTACGCGGGCCTCTCACTGTTGTGGCCTCTCCCGTTGCTGAGCACAGGCTCCGGACGCGCAGGCTTAGCGACCATGGCTCACGGGCCTAGCCGCTCCGCAGCATGTGGGATCTTCCCGGACCGGGGCATGAACCCGTGCCCCCTGCATCGGCAGGCAGACTCTCAACCACTGCGCCACCAGGGAAGCCCCCTCTTGAATCTTGATGGACTTCAGTGGTTGCCTTGACCAGCAAAGTATGACAGAGGTTATGGTCTGTGACTTCTAAGACTAGATTTAAAACTGCCATGTACTTCTGCCCTCTCTTTAGGGATCAGAGTGCTGGGAACCCAGCCACCATGCTGTGAGGGAGCCCAGTCCACAAGGAGTGGTCTGTGTAGGTGTTCTGCCAGAGCCCCAGCTGAGGTCCCAACCAAAAGGCAACATCAACCACCAGTTGTGAGACTGAGGAAGCATTAAGATGACTTCAGTAGTCAGCCACCTTCTAATTACAATTGTGTGAGAGATAAGTGACAACCACCTAGCTGAGCCCAGTCAGCCTCCAGAATAACAAGAGATAACAAAATGATTGCTGTTACAAATTGGAAAAGAAGAACTAGAACTGTCACTGTTTGCAGATGACATGATACTATACGTAGAGAATCCTAAAGATGCCACCAGAAAACTGCTAGAGCTAATCAATGAATTTGGTAAAGTTGCAGGATACAAAATTAATGCACGGAAATCTCTTGCATTCCTATACACTAATAACAAAAGATCAGAAAGAGAAATTAGGGAAACAATCCCATTCACCATTGCAACAAAAAGAATAAAATACCTAGGAATAAACCTACCTAAGGAGGTAAAAGACCTATACTCAGAAAACTATAAGATACTGATGAAAGAAATCAAAGATGACACAAACAGATGGAGAGATATACCATGTTCTTGGATTGGAAGAATCAATATTGTGAAAGTGACTATACTACCCAAAGCAATCTACAGATTCAATGCATTCCCTATCAAATTACCAGTGGTATTTTTTACAGAACTAGAACAAAAAATCTTAAAATTTGTATGGAGACACAAAAAGCCCCTGAATAGCCAAAGCAGTCTTGAGGGAAAAAAACTGAGCTGGAGGAATCAGACTCCCTGACTTCAGACTATACTACAAAGCTACTTTAATCAAGACAATATGGTACTGGCATAAAAACAGAAATATAGATCAATGGAACAGGATAGAAAGCCCAGGGATAAACCCATGCACCTATGGTCAACTAATCTATGACAAAGGAGGGAAGGATATACAATGGAGAAAAGACAGTCTCTTCAATAAGTGGTGCTGGGAAAACTGGACAGCTACATGTAAAAGAATGAAATTAGAACACTCCCTAACACCATACACAGAAATAAACTCAAAATAGATTCGAGACCTAAACGTAAGGCCAGACACTATAAAACTCTTCAAGGAAAACATAGGAAGAACACTCTGACATAAATCACAGCAAGACCTTTTTTGATCCACCTCCTAGAGTAATGGAAATAAAAACAAAAATAAACAAATGGGACCTAATGAAACTTCAAAGCTTTTACACAGCAAAGGAAACCATAAACAAGACGAAAAGACAACCCTCAGAATGGGAGAAAATATTTGCAAGTGAATCAATGGACAAAGGATTACTCTCAAAAATATATAAACAGTTCAAGCAGCTCAATATTAAAAGAACAAACAACCCAATCAAAAAATGGGCAGGAGGGCTTCCCTGGTGGCGCGGTGGTTGGGAGTCCGCCTGCCAATGCAGGGGACACAGGTTCGTGCCCCTGTCTGTGAGGATCCCACGTGCCGCGGAGTGGCTGGGCCCGTGGGCCATGCCCGCTGAGCCTGTGCATCCGGAGCCTGTGTTCCACGGCGGGAGAGGCCACACTGTGAGAGGCCCGCATATCGCAAAAAAAAAAAAAAAAAAAAAAAAATTGGGCAGGAGACCTAAATACACATTTCTCCAAAGACATACAGATGACCAAGAAGCACGTGAAAAGCTGCTCAACATCACTAATTATTAGAGAAATGAAAATCAAAACTACAATGAGGTATCACCTCACACCAGTTAGAATGATCATCATCAGAAAATCTACAAACAACAAATACTGGAGAGGGTGTGGAGAAAAGGGAACCCTCTTGCACTGTTGGTGGGAATGTAAATTGATACAGTCACTATGGAGAACAGTATGGAGGTTCCTTAAAAAACTAATAGAATTACCATATGACCCAGCAATCCCACTACTGGGCATATACCGTGAGAAAACCATAATTCAAAAAGACACACACACCCCAATGTTCATTGCAGCACTATTTACAGTAGCCAGGTCATGGAAGCAATCTAAATGCTCATCGACAGATGAATGGATAAAGAAGATGTGGTACATATATACAATGGAATATTACTCAGCCATGAAAACAAACAAAATTGGGTCATTTGTAGAGACGTGGATGGATCTAGAAACTGTCATACAGAGTGAAGTAAGTCAGAAAGAGAAAAACAAATATCGTATATTAACACATATATGTGGAACCTAGAAAACCGGTACAGATGAACTGGTTCACAGGGCAGAAATAGAGACACAGATGTAGAGAACAAATGTATGGACACCAACGGGGGAAAGTGACTGGGAGGTTGGTGGTGGTGGGATGAATTGGGAGATTGGGATTGACATATATAAAGTACTATGTATAAAATAGATACCTAATAAGAACCTGCTGTATAAAAAGTAAATAAAATAAAATTCAAAAAAAAATTATGGCCCCAGTGCACAAAGTGGGAACCTACCTCAAAATATATCTCAAAATATATCTTGAGATATCTCAAAATATCTCAAAATATTACTCAAAATATTACTTTGTAATATTATATCTCAAAATATTACTTTGTAAATCTTAGTACCCCCATTACGGATGAAGAAACTGAGGCTGGGAGAAGTAATTGTCCAAGGTTACTCAACTTGTTAAGAACCAGCGTCTGGTTTCAAATCCAAGTCTGTATGAATCCAAACCATGACCTCTTTTCACTTCTCTTCTGTGAAAAATATAGTAAATGTACAATTTGTAGTACACTTTATGTTCTAATTGAGATATCGTTGACATAACATACTAGTTTCAGGTGTACAGCACAGCAATTCAATATTTGTATACATTGTGGCATGATCACCACAGTAAGTCTAGTTAACATCCGTCACCACACAGTTCCAAATATTTTTCTTGTGATGAGAACTTTTAAGATGTACTCTCTTAGCAACTTTCAAATATACGATACAGTATTATTAACTATAGGCACCGTGCTGTACATTACATCCCCAGCACTTACTTATTTTGTAACTGGAAGTTTGTACCTTTTGGCCCTCTTCACCCATTAAACCCACCCCTCACCCCCCACCTCTGGCAACCACCAATCTGTTCTTTGTGTCTATGAGTTTGAATTTGTCGTTTTGTTGGGGGGGCGGTTTCCACGTGTAATTGAAATTATGTGGAATTTGTCTTTCTCTGTCTGACTTATTTCACTTAGCATAATGCCCACAAGGTCCATCTGTTTTGTTGCAAATGGCAAGGTTTCCTTCTTCACTATGGCTGAATAATATTTGTGTGTGTGTGTGTGTGTGAGTGTGCAGGCGTGCACGTGCACGCACGCACACATGCTCATGCGAGCCAGTTTTCTTTATCCATTCATCTGTTGATGAGCACTCAGGTTGCTTCCATGTTTTGGCTACTGTAAATAATGCTGCTGTAAATATGGAGGTGCACATATCTTTTCGAGTTAGTGTTTTTGTTTCCTTCAGGTAAATACCCAGAGTGTAATTGCTAGATCATATGGTGATTCTATTTTTAATTTTTTGAGGAAACTCCGTACTGTTTTCCATAGTGGCTGCACCAGTCTTACTTTCCCGCCAACAGTGCGTGAGCATTCCCTTTTCTCCAGTCTCACCAACGCTTATTTTTTTATAATAGCCATTCTAACAGGTGTGAGGTGATATCTCCCTGTGATTTTGATTTGCATTTCCCTGATGATTAGTGATATTGAGCAGCTTTTCATGTACCTGTTGGTCATCTGGATGTCTTCTTTGGAAAAATGTCTATTCAGATCCTCTGCCCATTTTTAAAAAACCATGTTGCTGGTTTTTTTTCCCATTGAGTTGTATGAGTTCCCTATATATTTTGGTTATTAACCCCTATCAGATGTATGATTTGCAAGTATTTTCTCCCATTTGGTAGGTTGCCTTTTCATTTTGTGGATGGTTTCCTCTCCTGTGCAGAAGTTTTTTAGTTTGATGCAGTCCCACTTACTTGTGCTTTTGTTACCTTTGTTTTGGGAGTCAAATTCAAAAAATCACCACCAAGACTGATGTCAAGGAGCTTACTAACTATGTTTTCTTCTGAGAGTTTTATAGTCTCAGGTCTTATGTTCAAGTCTTTAATCCATTTCTTTAAATTAATTGATTAATTAATTTTGTGTGTGTTATGTGTGTGCCTGCATTGGGTCTTGGTTACTGCACGCGGGCTTTCTCTAGTTGCGGCGAGTGGTGGCTACTCTTCGTTGAGGTGCACAGTCTTGTCATTGTGGTGGCTTCTCTTGCTGCAGAGCATGGGCTCTAGGCACGCAGGCTTCAGTAGCTGTGGCTCGCGGTCTCTAGAGCACAGGCTCAGTAGTTGTAGCGCACAGGCTTATTTGCTCCGTGGCATGTGGGATCTTCCCATATTCCCTGCATTGGCAGGCGGATTCTTAACCACTGCGCCACCAGGGAAGTCCCTGTAAACCATTTTAAGTTAATTTTTGTTTATAGCATAAGATAGTGGTCCAGTTTCATTCTCTTGCATGTGGCTGTCCAGTTTTCCCAACACCATTTATTGAAGAAAGTGTCTTTCCCTATTGTGTATTCTTGGCTCCCTTCCATAAATTAATTGACCATGTATTTATGGGTTTATTTCTGGACTATATATTCTGTTCCACTGATCTTTGAATCTGTTTTTATGCCAATACCGTACTGTCTTGATTACTATAGCTTTGTAATCTTGTTTGAAATTGGGGCATGTACCTCCAGCTTTGTTCCTCTTTCTCAAGCTGCTTTGGTTATTTGGGATTTTTTGTGGTTTCATACAAATTTTAGGATTGTTTATTTATTTCTGGGAAAAATGCCATTGGTAGTTTGATAGGGATTACATTGCATCTGCAGATTGCTTTGGATAATATGGACGTTTTAACAATATTCTTCCAATCCACGAGCGTGGAATATCTTTACATTTATTTGCGTATTCTTTAATTCTTTCAATTTCTTTCATCATACTTTCCAATGTACACGTCTTTCACCTACTTTGTTAGATTTATTCCTTTATTATTTTTAATGCAATTGTAGTGGGATTGTTTTCTTAACAGTTCACTATTAGTGCGTAAAAATGCCACAGGTTTTTGTATATTGGTTTTGTATCCTGCAACTTTACTGCATTTATTAGTTCTAACAGTTTTTTGGTGGAGTCTTTGGGGTTTTCTATGTACTATATCATGCTATCTGCAAATAGTGACAGTTTTACTTCTTCCTTTCTGATTTGGATGCCTGTTATTTATTTTTATTGCCTAACAGTATACTATATTAATTCTAAAGTGGTATCTTCAGTAAGGAAGATACCGTCTCCCATATCCCACCTCGAAAACACACCTACTGCAGTTCTAATTTTTTTTAATCCTAGAGAAATATTCAGTGGCCTGGCTTGGGTCACAGACCTAACCTTGAACCAATCTTTAGGTCTGGGAGGATGGAATATTATAATTGGCAAGCTTTACTAGAATCACAAGGTTTGAAGGAATAGTTCCCAGAAGAAGGAGGGGAAGACAAAAATAATAGAAATGCACTAGACATGCTTTTTGCACTACATGCCATTATGTCTCATTCATATTGATTCCATTGCTGCCTCTTTGAAGGCTTATGACATCCTCATTGAAGAGACTGGAGATGGGCCTTTGGGGGAGGGTATGAAAGGCAGGCTGTGTGAGGAGTTAATCCCAAGAATTGATCTCGCTCTCTCAGCTGACTGTTAACTCATCGTGGTTCCCTATATGTTAAGATCCCTTTGGATTTCCTAGGAGTCTGATTCCTTCACATAGAAATTAAGTGGAAGCTACTTGAAGGTAAGCCTTCATGCTTTTATGTGCTATACTCTGTAGTTGGACCCCTCATGCTCATTCCCTATAGCGAGTGTGAATTGAGAAAAGACACTTGGCATTATAAGCTCTTGAGTAAACAAAACGTAAGTGCTAATTAAAACATTTCTTATGGAGACTTAGATCTTAATTCATGATTTCCAGTTGCATTCTCTCCCTCTCTTTTTTAATGAAGTAAGCTTTTTTAATTTTCTTTTTAAAAATTTTATTTGGATGAGGTCAGAAATTGGGGAATTTCTCTTCCATTACTCACACTGCTTCCCAGCTGCTGGCCTCATGTTCACTTGACACGCTGTTGAGGAGCCACCCGTGAGCCGTAGTTCTGCCCCCCACACACCAGCCTTGTCAGAGAAGCCCCAGGCTCAGGAACACCCTCCCTCCCAATGTCCCTGCCATGGGTGGCCTAGGTCCTGAGTAGCTCTGAAACTCTAGAGGCCACTGGTACCTGTTAGAACTCCTGTCTTCCCATCCCTCCACCTTGGCTTTGAATTTATATTAAGGAGTCTCTTTACTCAGTTGGTACTTTTTAATATCAAAATCAGAAATAAAGTCCAGTGGGCTAGTTAACTTTTGATAGCCCTAAAGAAATTGTCTCTTGAAAGCTTGTGAGGCTTCTGGAAGATAATTTACTTGTTAATGGTAACATTTGCCCCTTCCTTTCCTTTGCCCCTCAACCGAGCCCAAGGTGCCTTTTATTCTTTCTCAGTTGTCCTACCCAGCCCGTTCATCAAGACCTGTTTTGTTTAAACGTGGAAATAAAATAGGGGAAGGAGGTAAAGGAATTTCATGAACTTGGGCATGGACACATTTCGGTAAGAACGTTCGACTAGGCATGTCTAGCGTTGGAGGGTTGAATTGTCACAGTCTTAGCATAGTGAAAATGAAAGCAGATTTCAGCTTTGAAAACAAATACCAAAAAATGCCTGTGGTCTCCTCTCCCCTCCAGAAGATATCAAAGAAATGTATATTGATGGTTGAGGCTTACTCAGAAAAAGAAAATAGTTAATCGCTATAAATAAGGGTAAGAAAATTAATTTTCCCTACTAATCACATATACCGTTAACCCCCAGTTGTGGTATCTCCTCCTCCCTCCCTCTCCCTTAACCATAATTTTTTTTTTAGTATCTTTTATTTTATTACTTATTTATTTATTTTGACTATGTTGGGTTTTCGTTGCTGTGGGCGGGCTTTCTCTAGTTGCGGCAAGCGAGGGCTGCTTTTCGTTGCGGTGCGCGGGTTTCTCATTGCGGTGGCTTCTCAAGTTGCAGAGCACGGGTACTAGGCGCGCAGGCTCAGTAGCTGTGGCACACGGGCTTAGTTGCTCCGCGGCATGTGGGATCTTCCTGGACCAGGGCTCGAACCCGTGTCCCCGCGTTAGCGGGCAGATTCTTAACCACTGCGCCACCAGGGAAGCCCTCCTTAACCATAATTTACAACTCCTATCCTTCCAGTCTCCATCCCTTACTGCCATGAATACTGCTCTCTTATCCTACCTCTCATTCCCACCCACCTTATTCTCTCGTTCGCCACCCTTTTCCTGGCGTTACTTCCTCGCTCCCTAGACTGAATTGCCTTCAGGGCAGCGGTCTACCTTCTCTTGCTTCCATGTCCTAACGTCTCAACCCTGCTGCTCCCCAGCCCTAGATTCTGCATTCTTGCACCCAGGTTTTATCAGACCCTAGTGGAAGGCAGCCTGAGCTAGTGAACAAGGATGACAGCTTTGATGCCTGGCGGGTGTGTTCACGCCCAGCTTTGCCACTTCCTGGCTGATGAACTGGCTAAGTTATTTAACTAGCTGCCTCCTCTGACAAACAGGACTTAAAATCCCCCTTTCCTCATAAGTTTCTGTGAGGATTAAAAATACCTACCCAATTGAAACAGAGCACTTGGTCCCTAAAAAGTACCCAATAAATATTAGGTGTTGCTGTTATCGTTGTCTTTGTTGCTGGAGAGGATTCTGCATCTGGACCAATAGATACTGTGAAGCCTGCTGCAGAGTGATGGCTCCTAACTTTGGTTTTAAGCCAAAGTCCTCACAATGGCCGTTCAAAGCCCTGTACATTCTGGTCACTGCAATCTTTTCTACCCTCACCTCCTACAACCACCCTCCTACCCAACAACACACACATCACACACTCAAGTATAAGATTCACGAGGGCAGAGAATTTTGCCTGTTTTGCTCATTTCTGGCTCTCCAGCACCCGTTATTCCTAGCATGTAGTAGGTGTTCAGTAAATGCGTGTTGAGTGAATGACCGAGCCCCAGTACAAATATCATGGCCTTGGTGAAGCTTTTCCTGTCTCTCCAGTCATGGTTGCTTTCTTTTCTATATTCCTGTGCTACTTAATACATTCTTCAATTATAACATTTATCACATTGTATTTTTATGGAAAACATATTTAAAGTTCTTCAGTTTAACAAGATGGTATAATTCAGAAGCACATTTTTACTTAATAGAGTGAAACCTTAAATTGCACAGATTTGATTGGTTACAGAAATCATAATGTTCTGCAAGTTTGTGAATTGCGTTCCCATCATGTTCTGTGAGTTATTCCACAAAATTAAGTCCAACCTCGAGAAAATCCAAGAAAAAGCGAATTAGAAAGCAAATTCCAACACACAGAGAAATCTTCCCTTAAGCAATGGCACGTTCTATATTTTGACATTACAGAAACCTCGCTTTTTTACTAGCAAATAGGAAGGAGGCTTGCAAAACTCTGCCTTGTGGACATATCGGCCTAGCTATAATTGTGGCTGATAAATAATCTTCAGATACAAGTAATCTCAAAAGTCAATCCTGGAAGAGTCCACCTGCTCAGGTTGGTTTTGAAGGAGGGCATTCTTCATCTGGGGGAAAACATTTACCAATTTTTCCTAAATAAAACGCTATTACTAAAAGCCAGGAGGCATATACATATTCTAGACTTCTCATCAGATCTAAAGAAAGAACTAATAAAATCTTCTATGCCTCAGGGTGAAAGTAGCGAGCAAGGACCACTCTCAAGTACATCTCTATGCCACCGATGTGATTTCAGAGCCAACGCCGCTGGCTGGCCAATCATGTATTTATTCACTGCTGTCATTTTGGGTGTGGAGCATATTTTAAGCCACTGATTGATAACCTGTCCCTGCCATTCCCTACTGGAAAATACCAAGACATATGCATGGGAAAATTGCTTGTCCCAGGGCAGCAGTGGTGACCGCTAAGTGGAATCTTCTGTCTGCATTCAGAGGCGATAACAATCTAAGGAAGCTCCCCTCCCTCCATCTAAGGTGGTGTGACAGCTGTGAATGCCTTTGACAGCAGTGATTATCAGCTTCAGTGAACACATTTTAACTTGGAAAAGGCATTCGTGAGGAGCAGGTACTGCTGGGATGGAATCAGGATTAGCATCCGTTCCTGGCTGATGATTTCACATCTTCTCTATTTTGGATTTCTCAAATCCAAGGCAATGCAGAATCCCTGTTTTAGACAAACCTCACATGTTGGAGAAATAGACAATGATTTCTGCCAGGATGCAATTATCGGTGCTCTCTGGCCTAAACCTCAAGAGAAACAGGACTGTGCTATAACCTAGGAACTTGGAAAATTAAAATCTGGGTTGGTGCCCAGTTCCATCTTCCTTGATTGTGCCTGTGGACTGGGACGGCGGCTGGTTTCCTTTTTCGCTCGTTGCTCTTGCTCTGTGTCTGCTGGGTCTGCCTTAATAATCCTGCTCTCCAAACACACATTGTAAATATTCGTTTGACTTTTGGGGGGAAGGGTGGGTCTTGACCCCATAGAAGGGGACACATCTGGTGCCTAACAAGTGCTCGTTAATGAACATATTGGCTCCTCCAATACTGCCGAGAGCTTTTTAGTGCAAATACTTGTTGATGCTAGTTAGTTGCTGACAATATATACATGACCTGTAATTTAATGTCACCTCATTCCTTCAGTATATTTGTTAGGTCAGAATACTAGTGATCTTGCTAAGAATTACAGTTTCCCTACTTATTGAAGATTTCTTTATTTTCTTCAGTAATCACTGATGGGTCTGATCTGAAATTCAATCTCTTAAAAATACCTTTGAGAGCACCTTATCAAATCCAGTCAACACTTCTGTGCCCTCATCTGTTTTTTGTTTGTTTTTTTGGGCGCTCCTCGCAGCATGCAGGATCTTAGTTCCCCAACCAGAGATTGAACCCGTGCCCCCTGCAGTGGAAGCGTGGAGCCCTAACCACGGGACCGCCAGGGAAGTCCCATTCTCTGCCCTTATCTGATTCAAACACATCTGGCCCAAGAGACACCTCCCTCCTCTCTGATACTCACTTCTCCCCTGGGCCCAGTGAAACCACTCCCTCTTGTGATTGGCCCCATCGGGCCAAATCCTTTGCCGTCTCTTTGCAGGCTTCTTTTTTATCACTCAGCTTTTAGAGAGTTCCATCCCAGGCCTTCTCTTTCTCCTTGAGTGAGGGCATCCACACCCTCAGCTTCAATGATCACCCATGAGACAATTTCCTCCAAATCATATGTATCTCCAAGTGAAACATATACGTTCAAAGACCCACATGTTCCCTTATTCAACAAATACTTAACGAACACCCACTGTGTGTGAAGCCTGGTGACCAATCACTGTCACCACTAGGATGTCCTGTAGGTACTTCTCTATGTCCAAAACATGCTATGAGAATCTCTCTTCCAGAAGGACAATTCAATCTGTATTTCCCATCTTTTTTGTGTGTGTGTGTGGTACGCGGGCCTCTCACTGTTGTGGCCTCTCCCGCTGCGGAGCACAGGCTCCGGACGCACAGGCTCAGCGGCCATGGCTCATGGGCCCAGCCGCTCCGCAGCATGTGGGATCTTCCCGGACCAGGGCACGAACCCGTGTCCCCTGCATCGGCAGGCGGACTCTCAACCACTGCGCCACCAGGGAAGCCCATGTATTTCCCATCTTGATGAATGATATCGTTATCCCCTTGGTCACCCAAGCCACAAACTTAGGATTCACTTGAAATATCTTTCTCCTTCACTGCCCACCCTTAATCCCCATCAACATCGTGCCCACATCCATTTAGTCCAACAAATCATAGCAGTTATTCCCTCTGAATATCTCAGATCTGTGCTTGCTCCTACAACCCCTTGGCTCCTGTCTAAGTTTAGGCCTTCATCCCTGTTTGATGCATTTTGATCTCCAACATGGGACTTCCTGGGTGGTGCAGTGGTTAAGAATCCACCTGCCAGCATGGGGGACGCAGGTTCGAGCCCTGGTCTGGGAAGATCCCACATGCCGCGGAGCAACTAGGCCCGTGCGCCACAACGACTGAGCCTGCTCTCTAGACCCCGAGAGCCACAACTACTGAGTCCACGTGACACAGCTACTGAAGCCCGTGCACCTAGAGCCCGTACTCCACAACAAGAGAAGCCACCACAATGAGAAGTCCACGCACCGCAATGAAGAGTGGCCCCCGCTCGCTGCAGCTGGAGAGGGCCTGTGCGCAGCAAGCAACGAAGACCCAACGAAGCCAAAAATAAACAAACAAATAAATAAATACTCCAACGTGTCTTCTATGCTACTGCAGCATCAGACCTTCTTGATATGCAAATTTCACCATGAATTTCCCTTCCTAAAGCACTTCATGGTTCCAAAACACCTTCAGAGTGAAGGTCAAGCTTCATAGCTTGGCCACAGCCCCTCCTGCACCTGGTCCTGGCCCTGTCCTCTGCCATCGTGCATTCTGTTCTCCATCCATACTAAACAACTTGCTGTCTCCCAGGGATATCACACCCTTTCGTACCTCTGTACCTAAGTATATCTGCTTGAGAAGCCCTTTGTCTCCCCTCTACACTACCGTTCCTCTTTTAAACGACAGTAGAGCCTAGTGGAGAAGCATGTCAACTTTGGGGCCAAGACATGCTGGACAAGTTGCTTTTGCTCTTTGAGCCTCAATTTCATCATTAGGGTCATTGTAAGAATCAAATCAGATATTTGTTGAATCAGTGAATTATGTATTCATGTAGTGCCTACTACCTGCCAGCCCTTATGCTGAGAACCAAAGATATAGCAGTGGGCAAAGCAATGGAAGCCCCTCCCTAAGGGATCTTGTATTCTGTTTAGCACAGAGAAAGTGAACAAAAAAGGTTATAATTATTACTCACCCAAGGCTTAAGTAATAGCTCCTTGGGGAAACTTTTCAGACCTACGTCCCAGTTTCCTTTCTGAATTAGGTGCTCATCTTCTATGGCTCTATATCACACTGTATGGTGCCGTTATCACAGCATCATGTTGTGTCATAATTGCCAATATTTTCCTCTTGCTCGTCTACAGCTCTGAGTTCCTTGAGGACAGAGCCTGGGACTTTTCTTCTTATGTTACCAGCTTGTAGTACACAAGAAATCCAGCTATATGTGTCAAGTGAATGAGTGAATGAACATTTCAGAGTATGCTTAACTTATTGTTTAAAAATAGCATCTACCACTAAAGACCATTTGCTATAGGCCAGAGACTATGTCAATTGCTTCAACTGTATTACGTAATTTAATCTTCACGGCAACACTATGAAACCAGTATTATTACACCTACTTCATAGATGAGGAAACTAAATCTTAGAGATGCAGAGTAACTTGCTAGGGTCACATAGCCCGCAGGTGGTGAAACCAAGCCAGGGACCCAAGTCTGCCTGATGCCAGAGCCCCAGCTTCAATCCATGATGCTTCGTAAGAGGAGCCATTTCTCTATGGGGCAGTTGGAGATGTAGGATGATGGTCTGGATATACTTTATTTTAGATACGTCTGTGTACGTAAGACAAACCTTAACCTACAGTCAGATGTACACGAGACATTTTAGCTTATTTGTGTGTATGTGATCTGTGCGACTCTCTTGGCCCCGCTGAGGGGGACGGGAAATGAAAGGTTTTAAAAAGTTCACAGTATTACAGCCTCTTCCAGTTTAGACTGTCTTTGGAGCGCTCGGTCTCTTGCGTGAATATTCAGTCTTTTAGATGTCCTCCTCTCTCCCTGGGTTCTCTGCCTAACTGTACCAAGCCACTGATTTTAGTGTGATGAGGCTGCACCTTGATTGGGGAGGAAGGTGTTGGGGAGACACTCTTTGAAAGCCATCTCTTCCCAGAGTCTCAAATGGGACTTCTGCCTCATTAGGCAAAAGAAATTCCCTTAGGCTGAGAACAAAGCCAAAACTTCTCTAACGTCTCCCTTCAGGGACCCGGAGGTGGGAGATTCTGCTTTTTCCCACTTCCACCTGCTTCTTTCCAACCTTGGGGTTGGAAAGGGTACTCTCCCCGCCCTCTTCCTGCCTGTTTGGCGTTTCTCTCTGTCCTAGCATCCTCCTTCCCAAAGTGGAATGTGCCTTCCCCTTCTCCCCAGGGCTAAACTGGAGAATGGCTGCCAGGTAACCTGATTTATGGGGAGAGGAATGAAAACACATCTGTTTAATATTTTCAAATTATTACCCCTGTTACCCCTGCATCTCGGAGGGTAATCACAAGTCTCTGGGGGCTCTCTGGGTCCCTTTAGAGTGGTGTGGTTCAGAGCAGTCCTGGAGGAAGACTTACAAGACTCTTAGGTACCTCCTCCACCTGCCTCACTACCCCTCCCCTTTCAGCCCATTCACCCAAATTCCTGGCCATAGTCCTCTTTTTCATGGACAGCCCAGAAACAGTGGGAGTATTCTCTCCACAAAATTAGTTGGTAAAACCAATGATCTATATATACATTCAAATTCTGACAAACATAGTCCCTAGGATAACACCAGTTATGTAACCTATTACTTAAATATGGGATCATGGAAAAGAAAGCTATTCAAAAGAGCCCCAAATGAGAGAATGTATGCGGAAAACATTAAATATTTGATTTGTAGACTGTGCCTTTTAACTTCAGACTGTTCCCAAAGAAAGGGGAAGCTTTTGTGAAGAGGAACAAATTAGTAAGGAAATTAACAGCCATGGGTCAAGTAACAGAAATAGTAAGAGGAAGTGTTGATCTTTGTAGCAGTAACTACACTCTCATGCCCCTTTAGCTCACTGTGCAAAGTGAGGCTTGCTGTGTATCTCTTGTACTCAGATATTTGTCTGTTGTACCTTGTGAAGTCTTAGGTCAGAATTGGATCCTTATTGTATGAAAAAAAATTCTCATGTCAGTTGAGATATGGATGAAGGAATCAACTTGTGCACTGTGAATTCACTGGAGAAAGTAGAAAATAAAATTATTAAAATATAGTTCAAAAGGAGAATTCAGAATAGGAAAAAATGCCCCCTTATTTAAGATTATCATTACCATCTGGGTTGTAAACCATTTGACTCTAATTCTAGGAGCTTGATGCCAGAAATAACTTATTACCAGGGAAATATGCTGGAGAATTGTCAGGAATGACAAATTTTTTTACTTGTTTTAACATCTGTATCACAAAAATGATAAAGCTGGTAAGCCATACAATGATGTGAAGGCATGAGCCTAGTACTTTCTGCGACATATATTTATGCTGTCTTTTACATTCCAATTCTCCTTCCTTTCCCACCCCACAAAGGGTCAGAGACCACTTTTGATAAGCAGAGAATCCTTCAAACTCCCTTCTTCTTTCTGAAGGAAAGCACTGGACACATCTGGAATCTGTTCAGAATTTATAATCTAATCCATACACTTTGCACAGTACTAGCAATTCTATTCACGGCTCTCTTTTCACAGTGGTCATGTTGAGAAGTACATAAAGTACTTGATTCTTACCTTGATCTATAACATTTATGAGTTCACATTAAACATAGACCACCACTGTCCAATCACATTGATAAAAGCACGTCATTTTGAAGTTCCAGTTCACTACTTCCTGGCTGTGTGACCTTGAGCATGTTGCTTAATCTCACTAGTTTACTCATCTTTAAAATAGGGATGGTAATAATAATAGTACCTGGCTCCTAGCCAATGTATTTGAAAGCTCCATTGCAATGATACAGAACAGCTTGAATGTTGAGAGCCTCCAAATACTAAATTGGATGTTCACGTGTTTAATTCAAAGGAAATAAAATACATGACAAGGATTTAATTATGTGTATCAGGAGACAGTATAAGAATTTGAATTGGGAGGTCGTGTGTAATCATGATGTTCTAAAATGGTGGTTATCTTTTTTTTTTTTTTAACTCTGGGGATTCTTTTGTGCAGAAAATCTCTTAATTTGCAATCTTTGATCTTCTCATTATTAACGTAAAGGTATATTGATTAGAAGGAAATGCAGCTTCCTCTTAGCTTTTCAGGTTTGGGGCTACTTTCGGGGAGGCGGCTGCTGCTGTTTGGAGAATGGGGGAGGAACCTGGAAGTTTTAACCCCTTAGTCTGATATACTTTCTAGAAGGAGGCTACCAGGTCGTGTTATATTTTTCTGAAACCAGACGGAGTTTAATTTTCATGACACAAGAACTTGGTATCGAAGGAGTTAAAGGGTCTCCCACACCCCTCTGCCTGAATCGTTCTTTTGTGTACACAGCTGCAGTGGGAGCTCGGGTTGGAAAGGAAATGGTTAGAGGAAGAGCTGGTTTTCAGACCCAGGCGAGTCTGCGAGGGGGGCCGGGGGTGGCCTGGGGTTTTACATGCCAGATGTAGGCCTGCCCGGGTGCCTGCTTGGAGCCGCTGGCGTGGTCACGCCGGGGCCCAGCGCTAATCAAGACGAGGTGATGAGTTAGCGGGTTGCTATGGGGATGGGCCGGGCCACGTGACCAGGGTGCTGCTGCCGGCGCTTTGACGTCAGCAGCCGGGAGGGCGGGCCTCGAGAGGGCGGGGCGGGATCCGAAGAGGAGAAGGGAGCTGCGAGCAGCGAGCAGGCGGCAGGCGCGGTCTGCGCGAGGAGCAGGCGAGCGGGAAGGCGAGACGCAGCCACCTTCCTCACCAGCCAGCCCACAGCGGTTTGTTTCCATCCTCGGGAGTGCGCCAATGCCCGGGCCGACCCAAACCCTGTCCCCAAATGGCGAGAACAACAACGACATCATCCAGGATAACGGGACCATCATTCCTTTCCGGAAGCACACAGTGCGCGGGGAGCGTTCCTACAGGTAATGGGGCTGGCACGGGAGCGGCGCCGGGCGGGGGACCGCGGCGGGCGGGCGCGCGGAAGTCCGCCCGTTATATAATGGAGCAGACGCTGCCCCCGGACCCGGCTGCAGACGGGCGTTTGTAAAGGCGGTTGTGATTATTTGCTATCTGTTTCCATGTGTCATGTTGGGTGTGCACGGAGGCTTCCCGATGGCAGATGGAAAGCATTTTGTGAATAGGTTTGCTGCCTGCAAGGGGTCTCCCTCCATCTCTTTCCTTCCACATTGATTTAAAAATGCAAGCAATTTTCTCCCCCTCTCCAAAGGGAGACAGGCTGGAGCACTTCCTTTCCTCCTTCCTTTTTAGATTTTAAAGGAACCATGAGGTAGGCTGTGCCTGAAGACAGGGAACCAGGAGGATGGTGAGGAAAAGGTTTGCGCTTGCCCTGGTGTGCGTGTGTGCAGGAAAGATGGAATCCTCTAGATTAAGCTGCAGTCTGTGATGTTGAACCGCCAGATTGATGGAGCTTTGTAAGAATTCTGCTCGCTGATTGGTGCAAGGATTGACAGCAGAGGTCACGGTGTCAGACATTCATCAAAATTTTCTCCATAGAACCCAAGGTTTATTAGAAAGAGACTGGACTGCAATGGACCTGAAAAGAACTGGGTGCCGTTATGCATTTTCTTAGGAGTTTATGGCCTCCGCATGGGTGGGGGAGCCCGCCCTTCTTATTTACAGTAGGAAGGTAATTCCTGGTATTTTGCTGAGGTCTGATTTGAGGATGGGACTGATCTTGGTCATTGTGTTGTGAGCCTTTTGATTAATGAGGCAGCCTGTACGGTTGGCATCATTTTTACATTAGCATATCTGGCAATATGTTCTAGTAGATAAGCTCATTAAAATTGTTTGCATTGTTTGATAAGGATAACAATGTAATGGAGAATGCAGCTAGAGTCTAATGCAGCTCAAGGCCAGACTTTAAGGGAGACTGATAGCTTCGCTCATATTTCCTCTGAAGTTCTTTTGTACTGGGGTAGTTATTTTTAAATGTTACCTTGATAACCGCTAACAATGCTTTTGCTTTGAGGCAGAGCGCACATACCTCTGAAATGCATCCTCTCAGCGAGCAACAGGAAATAACTTTTTTTTTTTAATGCCTTCATCTAAACATTCAAATGGTATTATGGGCAGACTAGTCTGTGTGTGTGTAAATATTGCATATTTTAAAAATAGAGCCGAAAGTACCCCCACATCCTCTCTCTTTGACCAAAGAAATGCTATGAGCTGACTGAAAAAAAAAAATTATAAGCAATCTTTGCCCTGTCATCTCTGGCAGTTACATAAATAGTGGGAGTTAATTTTGGCTGTGCCCATGAGGTCACCAAAATCTCATGCCTATGGTTCCAAGTAATATGTTGACATGGCATCCTTAGAGATTCCAAGTGCTGGTTAAACCAAGCACTTAATATAAACCAAAATTGGTTAATATAAATTTGCTTAATATAAACCAAAATTGGTCCACAACCTCTGGGACTCTCCTTTTGGAGACCCATGAGACTGGAACTTTGGGTCCCTTCTCTCCTTTACTTCTCTCCACCTTTCTCTGGACATTCCAAAGCTTAAAGTAGAATTTAAAAACAAAAACAAAAACTCTGAGTTGCTTTTAAACCGCACTTATTTAAACTGCTCTTATAGGTGATAAATTTGAAGCCCATATTTCTTCAGTGATTTCACCTCTGGCACTTAGGTAGCAGTTGTTTTTAAGACAGAGTTCGAATTTTACCACATGGGCCGAACGAAGGCAGTCGCCTGGTTGGGTTTTATTAGTCATATGAGCGAACTTGCAATGGCAGTGGAAAAATCATTTGGTAGAAAGGTTAAATGCTACCTTTTGTTGATGAATTATTGCTTTAAAATAAAAATTTATTCACCTTTTAAATTCAGTCCAAGTTATTATTTCCATTTCCTGAACTATTTCCAGTTTGCTGTCTGAGTCCCTGTATGGTACCTGAAATTATGTGAAAAACAAAACTGAATTTGAATAAAGATCTGACGGAGCAAAATCTTAAGTCACTAAGAGCATCATCACCTTTGTATTTAATATAATAGGAGTATTGGATGCTATAGTGAGAGAAGTCATAGGTTAAATGAAAGAAGACTCCAAAATTACATTTGTATTGTGTTATGTAAAGAGTGCACATGGAGACAGACACACTTGTTATTTTCCTTGGTCTGTTTTTCTTTCAAAGTGGATGACCAATGTAGTATAACTACCACTTATTTTTTTGGAGGGGTGGAGGGGAAGGAAAAATGTGACACGTTTTTCTATCCAGGAAGTGTTCCATAATTATTTTGGCGTCCTGAGGCTGGAGTAATATTGCCATTTAATTGCTGAGGAAACTTGGAAGGCAATTTGAAAGCCAGAGGAGAGATTTAACCACATAAGTTTTACTTTGGCTGTAGGTTCATTTTGGCCCCCAACGATGAGGTGAGCTTGAGAGTTCTGTTGGAGTGCCACGGAGGGGCCTGAGTCAGCTGAGAGCCCTGGGAGTATCACAGGGAATTCTCTTTGTGGTTCCTTTACTGACTTCTAGGTAGGGCCGCAGCAGGTCCTTCAATCTTTGGCTTTATTTTCTACCTTTTCTTATTACATATAGACTCTCTCATCACATTCTTATAAAAATTTTTGTGAAGTTAACTTCAAATATCTAAAACAAACACCATCTTAAGAGGTATGTAGATATAAGATGAGCGCAGTTATTACTGAAAGGGGACTCTTCCAGGTACTGCAGGACAAGAACACCCCTCACCTGGCTGGGAGCACAGGTGAGAGGAGAAGCAGACACCCAGAGAACAAGACTGTTCTTTCCAGCCCCATCTGGGGGCAAGTGGTCACTTCCCAGGAGGAGACGTTATTGTCATAATATGTGCACGAGATTGTTTATAAATAAGGATCAAATATGGTTCACAACCCAGATATCTTGATCCAGGTATCTCTTGGTATAAACAGAACCCATTTTTACAGACTGAACTAGAGGGGGTGGTAAATCATTATTGAAACAGAGTGCACTTCGATTAGCAGAGCAAGTTTCCTTTAGAAAATTACCCTTCCATTAGCAATTTCAATTGAAAAGAGCAAGGGCAAAAATGGCTCAGCAGAGCTGACTGGACGTGTTTCCACGGCTCACGTCCACTCCTGTGTGATCGCCTTCTCAGGCCCAGCTTCCTCATTGCATTTATGAGCGATAGAAATCCATATATTTTAAGAGCTGCCTAAAAAATAAATGTGGTGTGGGCCATCTGAGGTGACTGTTTAATTCACAGAGCGAACAAGTCGAGCTCTTGCTCTGCTGGGAGGGGCGACTCTCTATAGCTCTGTTTCATGCAGATGCTCGTAGGAAATGAAATTTATTAACTGGCCCTCTGCCCACTGCATCTTTGTTTGCATGCTCCAGGCTTTTAAGAATGAATGTATAAGTCCAGAGGACTGGTTCCACATGGGTGTTAGAACACGCAACTACAGTAGCATGTGTTTCTGAATACTTAAAAAAATAATAATAAATTACTTGGCCCCAGGCAATGGACTGTAAAGAAAAGCACAACGAAAACTTAAGCCTAAAACATTGGCTCTGACATCCAACTTTGCCAGTTTTGAAAAATGAACTCGTGGTAAGGAAAACAAAAAGAAATAATGTGTGTGTGTGTGCACACGCATGTGCACAAAAGATAGTTGTGAAAGCGTGTTCTGTTTAATAGAAGCTATTGCAACACGCCTCACTTTAACCAGAATGTAGACTTCAGATCACATTCCCCTGAATAGGAGCTGCAGACAGCAGAAGTCTCCTTCATACATCTCCATTATGTATATATTAGTATCATCTGGGTTTACTACTGTCATAGGAGGTTTTTGAAAAAGTGATTTTTGTCCTTTACATTTTTCTTAGTATTTTTAAAGGGTACTTGATGCTTTGATTATTAGGTGCCCAATTTTTGAACTTCTTTTCAGGGTCCTTTGTCAGGGCGTCTGCTAAGGGGATGGTCTTCCTGGTGCCCTTGGTGAGAGGCTCACCCCTGCTCAGCAGTGGTTGTCACTGGTCTTATCTCTTTACGGTACATTATCTTAGTAGAACAGTGGTTTGAGATGGTCCTCTGAATTTAGGAGGTTGATTTCCATACGCAGTATCTTTCCTATATATACAGAGACCTCTTGAAGCTGCAATGAATAATCCCTTAGGTCAGTGGAGGGGGAAATATCAGGACTAATCTAAATATTCCGTTTGGCTTGGAGAATTAATTTGACAAACGCTTGAGAGTCGTACTCTGGCCAAGTTCTCTGCCAGATGTGCCTTCAAGGACCTTGAGTTCTATTTCAAAGTCAGATGTGTGAGCTGTTCATTTTGTAACAGGTTTACTTTGTTGTGAATATTTGGCTTGGTCTGATAGCCAAAGTGGATTGCACCTCCTGAGCCCACAGTGATTCAAAGTAGAAAAAGACACCCTCCAGGCCAGTGTGCTGTAGGAAGCTAAGAGACATTGGTGGAGACCAACAATTTGGGTGAAAAGAGAGTGCAGACTTTAGAATCAGAATTTTCATGGGCCTGGCAAGGCACATATTGGGCAGAAGCGGAGAGTAGGGCAGGAGTATTGGAAGGCAGGCAGGTGACCAGAACTTGAAAATAGAAAGCCATTGAAAGCACATTAATTGGAAGACAACATAGTAAAAACAGAGGTGCGTGCTGGAATTGATCTCCCGTTTTGCAGTGAGAGTTGAAAGGAAAATGGAATCCTCCAGTGCCCCACCCTGCAGAGCCCAGAATTCCTAGCGAATACTTAGCTTGCTCTAGTAGAGAGAACTCTCCAGCTCTAGTGTAGGTAGATGTTCCTGGCTCAAGTCATCTTTCCCTCAGTAGAACCAATCAGGGCAACTTCTTCCCAGAACGGGTTTGGTACTTAGGTCAGATGGTGGCTTCTGTATTTACAGATGCCCACTTCATAGTTACCGGGCTAAAGAGATGGCTGTTGTATAGAGTTTACACTATTTTGATCCTCCCAAACTCCCCAGGCTAATTCGAATTTTACTCACTTGAACCAGGACTGACTTAAAGCGTTATCTTGTTTTTTCTGAAGGAGCGGAAGGTGGTGATAGATGCATGAGATGGTCAAGTTGATGGCTGCTTTTAGTGATGGATGCTTTTGTGTAATGTATCTAGTAAAGGAAGTGTAACTAGAGCTCAGTCTTTGTCTTTTTTCTAGACCTCATTTGCTTCGGGCAGGTAAAATGTGTCCAAAGAGCCAGATTTGGGTTATGACGTGGAACAGAAGAGGAGTAGGGCAAGAGACTTGAAAATGAAGAGCACGCGTTATAGAGTGTGCATTGGCAGAAGTCTGTAAAACTTGGGATCTTGCGTACAGAATTGGTCCCGAGGTTTATAGCCAGTGCTTGTTACATCATCCGTAACATGACAGTGCTCTTCCTATGAGGCACACTGTTTTATGTTTCCTAGAAGTAGTGTTTATTTTTCTTTTATAACACATTAATTCTTTGTTCTTAAGAGAGCCTACTCTGGCAAAGCCCTGAGAGGTAATTTGTCAAAAATGCCAGCGGCATTGACATCTCAGGGCGTCGTTCTTGGGTTCACAGTTCTACTTTGGTTACAAACAGTAGTCTCCCCTCATGCAAGAGCCCGCCTGGTTCCGCGCAAGGTTTGCGTTTGGTGCTCAGCAAATCAGGAGAAGGCGCAGCCACTAACATGGGCTCCTCTTCCCCCACCCCAGTCTACTTCCATTTTGTCATTTTGGAAAGCCAAAACGTGTTTTCAGGTTATTAATAATAAAATCTTTTAAATTTCCACTCTTTAAATAATTACACAATTATTGTTGTATTAAAATTTAAGCCAGGGCTTCCCTGGTGGCGCAGTGGTTGAGAGTCCGCCTGCCGATGCAGAGGACACGGGTTCGTGCCCCGGTCCGGGAAGATCCCACATGCTGTGGAGCGGCTGGGCCCGTGGGCCATGGCCGCTGAGCCTGCGCGTCCGGAGCCTGTGCTCCGCAACGGGAGAGGCCACAACAGTGAGAGGCCCGCGTATTGCAAACAACAATAACAACAACAAAATTTAAGCGAGAATTCCGACAGTCTAAGAATCTGTTCTTTGAGCAAACTTATGGGGTTCCTTCTGTACGCCAGGCTCCATGCCAGGCACTTGAATTCAGAGATAAATCATGCAAAGCCCCTTCTTGAAAAGCCTCTAGTATTGGGGACAGCAGGCAGGAAGGCAGTGCTTGACGGAAGAAATCTGAGGTGAAGAGGTACCTCTGACCCCAAGAAAGTAATTCTGTGATTCTTGTGCTGATGCTTGGCCAGGGCAAAATTACCACTCCTGTAATTTTCAGAAGCTGTTAGAAATGGCGCATGTAAATAAAAGCTATGTTTGAGTGTGTGTGTTCCCTACCACGACCTCTGTGTATAAGTTTTTATACAGCCCCAAGGCACAGGTTTGAGCATTGTTGAGTGACCTACGTGGTGGGAAGGTAGTCACTTGGGGAAAAGTAAAAGGCTTATCTCTTTTGATCCGCCAAGTTTTATATTTGTACTGACCATCACTATGTTTAAAATAGTACAGTATTCTAACTTTTATGTAAAGAAAATTTATATATTCATATTTCCTTGATGTGCATGGAGAAACTGAAGGAATATAGACTAATCGCAGTGGAACTGTACAGACCGTCCCTGGGTACCTTTCTTTGTTTAACAAAAAAGCTTACGACTATGTAAATGCACTACCTAATCAATCAATGGTGTTTCATTTAACACCTTAGTAGCATTTTAAAAATTAAATGAGTTTTGATTTTTAACAGTGAGTTGTACATGCTGAAGTGTGTTGGGAAGCATCTCAAAATATCATGGACTTGTTGAAGTCACATGGATGATATTAAAGATTTGCCTAACGCAAGTACTGCCCTTTAAAACGTCGCAAATCACAGATGAAACGTGCTCGCACAGCATCCGCCCCTTGAGGTTTCACACATAGCAATGCATAGTCCATGTTTTGTTTCCTTTCCCCCAGAGGCCATCGGAGCGTGATCAGTATCGTTCTTTTTTTGTGATGCGGCCAGCCTGCTTAGTATGCAACAGGAATCTTGCACTAACTGCAAAATAATCTTCTGTGAGGATTCTTTGTCAGTATCCGCTTTGGGTGTTTCTCTGCTCATTTATTGAGCACCTGGTGTGTGTCAGGTATTGTGCAGGGGCCCTTAAAAATGTGAGATTGCGGGTTATAGCCATTTCTTAGCCACTCTGCTGCTGTCCTCTGCCCCAAGCCCCACCTCCCGCCCCCAGCTCTGAGTCTGACTCGCCCCCTTATGGAAGTTATTGAGCAATATCTGGCTTTGATGGGACCCCCCGCGGTCGTGCTAGACACCAGCTAGGAAACAGGCCATCTGCATTCACCAGCCCCTCCCCCGCCCGTCTGGGTGAAGGTTGAGTGGATCCCATGGAGACTGACCAATTAAGAAGAAACAATAGGAGAGCTTTGAATACATTATCCCAGCTATAGGGACCTGCTGCTCACCGGCGGCAGCCACGAATTAGAAAGCTTGCGGAGCTCGTGAGCCAAGGTCTCTGCTAGAAAAGGAGGAAGCGGAAGAGGGAGTGATTGGTGGGTGCCGTGGGGTGGAGAGGGGAGCGCAGGATGAGGGCTTCTTGGGGTGGATGTGTCAGCCCCTCCCCTTCCCCCCTGGCTTCCCATCTCTTTCTGTTTCTGTGGGCCTAGTACATCTGTCCCTCCAGCACGTATTCTCCAGAGAGAAGGAAAAAAAGATGAGAGTCATCAGCCGCCTAGGCAGGGGGCTGAGGACAGGAAGGCATGGGGACCTGTAAGTCTTTCCAACACCCCTTAGAGGGGCTGGCAACACACAATAAACGGAAAAGCAGGTTTGGTGTTTGGGAAGCCGGTTTGTCTTTCCCTGGAATTTCTAACAGGCAGATAGCATTGTCATATCACCGACTTTAAGATGTCAGTGTGAACATGCATTGCAGGCTGTGTGATGAGTGTCACTGCTACCTCACCTCCCATTCAAAACTTAGTCTACCCCCCAGTAAGACCAACTGGGGCTCTCAAAGTCCCAGATTGCTGCTCAGAGAAGCAGGGAGCGGTAGCAGGCAAAGCTTGGTCTCTGGCCTGAGACACTCTGCCAACCCCTTTCTAACTGTTTCATCCAGGGTGAATTTTTTAGCCTCTCTAAGCCTCATTTTCCTAATGTGCTAATGGAAATAATAATAGCATCAACCTCACAGTTCTTAATGAGGACTTAAATGAGATACGCAATATAAAGTATACCAAGCAGTGAATGGTGCAAAAGTAAATGCCTTTAAAAATGTTAGCTAGTACTGTTGCTTGTAATTTCAATGTACCCTTTTACCCTGTCTTTATAATTAGCTATGACCTTTGTGTCGTCGGTACGTGTTACAATACTTGGCACATAGCAGATGTTCATTAAAAGTTCAAATTCAGTCTGGGAAAAATTCAAACAAATTATACTGTGCTGTCCCCCACCTTACCAACTCTATTAAGAATTAATTTTACATACCGTAAACTGTATCCATTTAAAGTATATGATTCCATGAGTATTGGTGGTATGTATGCCTTTGAAGCCATCACTCCCAAAAGATTCCTGGTACCCTTTGCAGTTCATATGTCTTCTGTCCACAGCCCCAGGCAACCACTGCTCTGCTTTCTGTCCCTGTAAATTAGACTACATTTTATACAAATGGATTCATACAAATTGTACTCTTTAGTGTCTGACTTCTTTACTCAGCGTAATGATTTTGAGATTCATCCACGTTGGGTTTACCAGCACATCATTACTTTTTGTGGCTGAGTAGTATTCCACTGTATGGCTATACCATATTTTATCATTTACCAGCTTGTGAACATTTGGGTTGATTCCAGTTCTTGGCAATTATGAATAAAACTTCTATGAATATTCATGTATAAATCTTTGTGGAGCAAATGTTTTCATTTCTCTGAGGTAAATATCTAGGAGTGGAATGTTTGGGTAATATCATTGGTGTTTAAGAAACTTAAGAAACTGCAAATAGTTGTCCAATGTGGTTGTACCATTTCACATTTCTACCAGAAGCATAGGAGAGTTCCAGTGGCTTCACATCCTTGTCAGCACTTGGTATTGTCAGTCTTTTCAATTTGGCCATCCTTACAGATGCGTACAGGTATACTGTTGAGATTTTAAGTTATGTTTTTTGGATGATTAATGATGTTCAGTGTCTTTTATGTGTTTATTGGCCATTTGTGTATATTCTTTAGTGGAGTGTGTGTTCAGATGCTTTGCCTGTTTAAAAAAATTAGTTGGTTTATTGTTATAAGAGGATTATAAAAAGTATAACCTAGATACTATAATATAGTCTTGACTTAGATTTTAATGGATTTGAGTCTTGTGTTTTTAACCTGAATATAATACCTCTCAAGAAAAAGAATAGTTTTTTCTACATGTTCTTTATCCCCACTGCCTTTTCTAGCAATTAGGTCCAGCTCTTAGTAAATATATATTAAATGATTCTATTAAAAAAGACTGCAAAATAATAACAGGATCATTATATTAACTCAGGGAAAAACCACTAAATCCACTTAAAAAGTTATATTAAAGAGTTAAATTTTGGAGCTGTGTTTTCTTTGGGGCCTTGATAGATATGAGATGCTCTTTTAACTCTGTGGGGAAGAACCCTGTAATTCTGTAGATACTCTTTTCTTTCTATTGAGTGTTCCCTTAACGCTGTATGAAACTTTCTGCTATTGAATTTAAAAGGAAAATGTGTGTAGAAACGTTTTCTTCTTTAAAGAGAGCAAGGAGCCATTTTCATACTTTCGAAATTTTGCCCAGGATAATCAAAGCATTACATGCCTCCCCCGCCCTTTTTTTTTTTTTTTTTTTTTTAAATCTTGCTCACTCCTTTTCATTCTGTCTAATCTGGCACTTCTGTTGTTGTTGCCAGTTTGGCTCCTGACTTCTCAAAACCCCTAAGGAGAAATTGCCTCAAGTAGAGTTTAGAAACTGGGAAGCAAAAGCTCAGTAAGGTCCTAGGTTTACCTGAAAGGATCTGCTGAGGGCCCTTGTGATTTTTGAAAGGGTAGGAATGCTTGGCTTCCAGAATCTTTGCAGCTGAAAACCAAATTTCTTAACCACATATGTTTCAAAACCCAAAGATACTATAAAATAAAGGTCACTTGTGACTTCACAAATGCCGTAGGTCTACTAGTAGATTTCGAGTGCAACTTCTTTCATCTGTCACTTATTCATTTCATTGCAAAACCGTGAGGCCAGATTTCAGCTGAATTACTGCTTCTATGATGGCAGTAATCTCTTGCTGTCTAGGTCATGGATGATTATTTTCTGTGTTCTGTTTAGGACTGAGCAAGTTATAGCCACTCGAGGATCAGTTGAGAGTTGAAAGTGTTCTTTTTGCTTTAATTGAGGTTGTTCCATGAAAGGAAGCCAAATACCACTCAACAGGACATCCTGTGATTCCCTTAGTTTACGATGGCCAACAACATGACTTTTTTTTTTATAAGATGATTGCTTGCTTCCTTTCCTGTTAACAAGGGAGCCCAGAACCGATGGTGTCCATTTGGCTTTAAGGACAATAACTAGCAAACAACTAAACCTCGCTCCAAAATCACCTAAAGAATTATAGGACCTGGGCTCCCCTGGTGGCGCAGTGGTTGAGAGTCCGCCTGCCGATGCAGGGGACACGGGTTCGTGCCCCGGTCCGGGAGGATCCCACATGCCGCGCGCGGAGCAGCTGGGCCCGTGAGCCATGGCCGCTGAGCCTGCGCATCCGGAGCCTGTGCTCCGCGGCGGGAGAGGCCACAACAGTGAGAGATCCGCATACCACAAAAAAAAAAAAAGAATTATAGGACATAGACGAACGTCCAGGTCTTTTTATGTGAGCCAACAATGATTTGGTCATTGTTTGCATTTAAGTGACTGCTGGTTCTGTTGTCCTGAAATAATAACTGAAAAAGGGAGGAAACTAGACCAAACTAGAAGTTCTAGGAATTAAATATGTTAACATAAAATCTGGAATCGGGTATATTATGGTATATCTGAACAATGAAATGTAGTGCAAGTACTACACATGAAGAAGATATGGAAAATGTTCAAAATGTGTTAAGAGAAGTAAGCTGATTAGTACAAAAATACGTGTGCATTGTATTGGTTTCCTAGGGCTGCCATAACAAATTTCCACAAACTAGGTGGCTTGATACATATTCTCTCACAGTTGTGGAGGCTGGAAGTCTGAAACGAAGGTGATGGAAGAGCTCTGCTCCCTCTGAAGGGAATTCATTCTTTTCCTCTTCTGCGTGGTTGCCCTCTGTGTCCCTTGGCTTGTAGCCGCATCACTTCAATCTCTGCTCTCTTATCACATGACTTCCTTCCCTGTGTATCTGTGTCTCTCTGGGTCTCTAAACGGTCTTCTCATAGGGACACCAGTCATTGAATTTAGGGCCCTAATGTCATCTTATCTAATTACACCTGCAAAGACTCTCTTTCCTAATAAGATCATATTCTGAGGTTTCGAGTGGACGTGAATTCCAGGGGGCACACTATTAAATCTAGTGTACGTATTTGTGTGTGTGTGTGTGTGTGTGTATGTGTGTGTGTATAACTGTTTTTATAAATGTACATGTATAAAATACACACACACCCCACACACTCATATAAAAGAGGTCTTTAATTTTATTTTTATCTTTATTTTCTACTTTTTCTCTAGTGAAAATGTACTGATTTTTTAATATAAAATATTTTTAAAAATAAAAAAATAGCACTTTGACATCTACTTTTTAAAAATAGTAGTTTTTTTAAACTAGCATTCTACCTTGAAATTGTTTTCTTTGCTTCATCACACTATTATGAGATTTTTTAACCTTAATTTAAAATAGAAATTAATCCTTTGTAGCATATATACACAAAAATATATAGAGTCAATTCATATTTTTATGGTATTAATTGTGTTTATTATGCTTAGTATAACTAACACTGAAGTAAAGTAAACTAGGTCTTTGCGACTTTGGGTCAACCAGTATAATATCAGACCTTTGGTTTAAGTCTGGGGAACACACACACACACACACACACACACACACACACACACACACACACACAAGTTACAGTTGGGCTTCCCTGGTGGCGCAGTGGTTGAGAGTCCGCCTGCCGATGCAGGGGACACGGGTTCGTGCCCCGGTCCAGGAAGACCCCACATGCTGCGGAGTGGCTGGGCCCGTGAGCCATGGCCGCTGAGCCTGCGCGTCCGGAGCCTGTGCTCCGCAACGGGAGAGGCCACAACAGTGAGAGGCCCGCGTACCGCAAAAAAAAAAAAAGTTACAATTATACTCAGTTGCTGAATTCAAATTCATTTTTAAAATATGTTTTAAAGTCTCTAAGTTAAATTAATCTTAGGAACCTAGAAACTAGGCATGGGGGCAGGATGGGGAGGCACTTTGCCAAATTTCATCCATTCAAATTGACTCAAATACTGGTCAGTTTTTAACATACACATTCACTCTGGAACTCACGTCATTTACCCCCCGAATGCCTTTAGACTTTCCTGTCTCTAGTAACACCTCTATTTAGTCAAGTTGTTCATAAAGTCTTCTCATTAGTAATTTCCTTTCCCTTAATAATTTCTGAGTGCTCATCAATCAACTGTTATTTTTCTGTCTTTATCCCACGTTTAACAAAACATTCCAAATTCAGCAGGGACCACAATCCCCCGCGTTTGTTAAACTACAACAGTATATTAAATTTTGTCCTTTGCTCCTGGGGGGCCTCATACCGTAGAACTGCAGAATCAAAACAGGAGGCTTCAATTCAAGTAACTGCTATACATCCAACTCTTTCCTAAACCCAAGGGTCTGACTGTGTATCTGCCCCTCTGGTATTTCTGTACCTGATTCAGTTTGAACATGCCACAGTTCTTATCCACTTTTTCCTCACATGCTCAGTACCTGCACTTCCTTTTGAGAATCATAGTGTTCTTACACTGATGGCTGGAAATGTTTTAACTTTTGACCTGTGAAAAGGCAGCAGATAGGAGAGTGGAGAGGTACTGCAGGTTAAGAGCGAGTGTGTGTGTGTGTGTGTGTGTGTGAACTGATTTTTGTCAGGGGCTGTTGGGTATTTTGATGCAAGTCTATCAGCCCTTTCTTCATTCTCATAAATAAATAGTAAATGAGTTTATTGGCTTAAAACAGACAAACAAACAAAACTTTAATACTCCAATACAAGGCAGATAGGATTGGTGTTTGGTTGCCCAGACAAGAGTAGCAGGAAACCAGGGAAGGGGAAAGAAGGATGAACACTGACTCGGGGGTAGAACTGTAGGCAGATAGCGGGGAGTTTATTCTCTGGCCTAAATGAATCATTTCACCTGGGAAAGGAAGTTTGGGGAATGATGGCCTGGGAAACTGGTGATGAAATAGTGCTCCAAGTTTTGATAGTATTTCCTCACTGCTACACCAGTTTGGTTGAACATGACTAATCTTAGACAGAAATTTCCATTTCCTGTGCTCATGACTTGCAGCCATCTTGGATGTAATTCACAGGATGTCCTCTGGGGTTGGGGAGTGGGTTTGAGGTACAAAGCCAATCAGTACCTTGTCAACTAAAGGTGGTATTTAAGAAGTTTAAGGAAAGAATTAAGAAGAGTGGGTGGCAAGGACAGGGCTGGGGGTATGTGGGTGTATATCATCCATTTTAGAGTTAAATTCACTGGGACATAGTTTAACACTGGCCTGTACTTCCCTTTTTCTTTTGGGCTTAATTTTATTGGTACTTCAGTTTCCATTTCCGTTTCAGAATGTTCTCGTAAATTTAAAAATGAATTTTGCCACAGTGTAAATACAGACCTTTGGATAGGCACCAGTCTCTAAGAGTGAGATACCCAGAGATCTGTGTTTGGTATTTGTTTTTTAAGAAATTGGTTTTTTTAAACACATAGTCAAGACATCAATCTGAAGCCTTTTATTAGTTGAAAAAAATTATAAGCAGTAATAGTGTACGTGGTCTCTGTCCATTTTGACTAAGCTACCACAGAAAGAAAATTGAGAGACTTGAGTCCAAGATACGTAGTAACTAGAAATGCAAAACGTGGTGATTCCTAAAATATTAGCATGGCTTATATGTTACAGCTGGCAGGTTTTTGAGCCAAAACTCATTCCCAGCATTAAACTGAGTAAAACTAGTTACCCAAATCTCTCCATTTCAGGCTCTTCTTCAGGAAAACTTATGTTAAAAGGTCATCTTGGTTAAAGGGAAAATGTACAATGAGGACTAAAAAAGGAAAAATGGTTTTTATTCAAGGCCACAGTGGTATTCACACTTGGAGGTCTGTCTTCTTCTCACTTACTCTCGTGACATCATAAAACCCGAGAGCAGAAAGGGACTTGGTTGAGGGCAGGATTCCTGGAATCAGCCCTGGGTCCAGATCCCAGCTCTTGCATTTAATAACTGTGACTGGGCGAGTGCCTAACCCTCCCCGATTCTGTGTACCTTCTCCTCCGTCATGGCAGAAACGCAGTAGCTGTCGCATAGCATTGTCGTGAAGACTAAATGAGAAGATGAGTGTTAACTACGTACCAAAGATCCAAAGAGGTTAGGCACATGTGCCCAAGTTCGCCTAGCTGGTTGGTGGTAGCTCTGGGGTTAGAAGCCAGATCAGCGGTCTCATGAAGCTGAAATGTGTACAAATAGTGAGTGCGCTTTTCATCCTGGTGTTGGAGACATGAAGAATGGCATGTTTCTCTACTCCCTTCTTTCTTTTAGACAGCAGACACCAGAGTCCTTTAGTTCACTCAACCCTAATTTATCCTCACCTGACCATCTCACACAGCACTAGAGACGTGTATTGACAGTTGCCTTACATGGCATGATTTTGGGAACCCTGTAACTTTCTCCTCCCCACGAAATTCTCCCTCACATGCATCCATTCGGGTTTTATTTACTGTGCACCCACTATGTCCCAGGCACTGCTCTAGACATAGGAGACACACGGTAACAAAATGTATTCTATAAAGAACCTGCCTTCATAGAGCTAACTTCATTAGGGCAAGAGGTAGCGGACAGACAGTAAACTAATGGGATAATCACAGCTTGTGTTAGTATCACGGAGGAAAGAACAGGTGGTGGAGGAGTACCTGGAGGAGGCCACTTTAGAGTGTGGTCAGGGAGGGCTTGCTGAGAAGGTGACATTTGAGCTGAACCTGAAGCATGAGATGTAACCCATGGTGCCAAGTGCTGGGAATGACCCCTTCCTTCGCGTAAGACCTTGAGCCCCAATTATCCCTAAGGATCAGCGTTGAAGCTGTCGTCCCTCATTTGTTTTTTATTACGCGAAGTTTTCAGGAAGTCACACAGCTGAGGATGAGAAGTACCTGAGGAGGAATCAGCACCACCGAGAGCACAAAATAGTTCAGAACCGGAGGTGGGGGGCACTTCTAACAAAATTTGCCCCCCACCCGGCTTTGCCTGGTATTGGTGGTGTGTTCATGCAGTCATCACATACTCTTCTGCTACGTCTTACGCACCTGGTTTTATGCAGGGGGCATTAGCAACTGAGCATGACCGCCCACCATGGTGGCAGCAGCACCCATGCCCTGAAGGGTTGACCTGAGGTCGTGCGGGGTGGGGGAGGCTTGGGACTGGAAATGACTTAGGATCATGGGAGAGAGCTAAGGTCAGGGTGAGAAGGAACAGGGCCAGGTAGGGCTAGGAAAGTTAAACAGAAGGCATATGGTCCAGATCGAGTGGATGTACCCGGAGCCAAGTTGAGGAGGGGCGGGGGGACTGGGCAAAAGTTGGTGCCCTGAGGAGGCCAGCCAAGCCTGTGGCATGGGAATGAGCTCTGGGTCATTGAAGTTATTTTCAGAGCATGGACCAAGCCACTCACTGTTTGAAACAGATGGACATTTAGGCAAATGTAATCAGTTATAATCAGTTGCATTTCTGACCATATGGCGTGTGTGTGTGTGTGTGTGTGTGTGTGTGTGTGTGTGTATGTGTGCTTATGGCTTTAAACTTTTTGCTTCCGTTATACGCAGTTGAATTTCATTCATGTCCGTGAATGTTATGAATGCCACAAAAAACTTTTAGAATTCCCAAATTTCTTCACTCCTTGGATAAGAGCCAAGTTTCCAAGTCATTTCAGGGCCGTAGCAATTGACTGTTAATTCTGAATTTAAAAACCCAAACCCTTTATATGCTGGGGTTTTTTTTTTTTTAACAAATCAATTAATATTTTACTTAGCATGCAATTTTAACACATTGAATAAATGAACACAAATCGTCTATGTCTTTCATCATTCAGCATGACCTCAAAATCTCAGACAAGCTAAACAACCACTCTCTGGACCTTAGGGGGTGGAGCCATGCAGGAGTGTTTTTTTGTTTTGTAATTTATTGAAGTCTAGTTGATCTACAATGTTGTGTTAGTTTCAGGTGTACAGCAAAGTGACTCCGTTATACGTGTATGCTATCTTGAAAATTGCATTTCTGTTTCATCTCCTTACGATATTGGGGGTAGCCAAGCTAAGGAGCCACCTACTGAATAGTACCTGGTGGGGTTCACGCAGATATCCACGAGGCTGTTAAGTGGAGGTTGATTTTCAAGGCTAGTTAGAGAGTCTCCTTTTGCAGGCGGTTGGAGAAATCTGTTGTAATCATATTCTGTTTTTAAAAAATAGTCCTTGGAATACTTGGTGGTGTGGCAGGAAGGAGCTTGATCTCTGTTTTTAAAAGGAACAGTTAATGGTAGATGGGATGGACACCCTGCAAAAGGGTATTATTTTCTGTTCATTCTCTCTGGGAGATGGCAATGATTAGCTGGAGGTAGGACCTCTGATTGTGAGACGACATGGAGCTTTGCGCCACAATTAAAAGCATTATCATCAAGCAGTGGATGATAACGAAGGTCACGTTAATAGTCGCAATTGTAGGCCGCTTGGAAGAGCCTGGAATAAAGAGCAGGCTAATGTGCCCTCTGATAAAACTCATATTTTATGCAATGTTTCTCTAAGCAGCTTAGTATTAAAGTTCTTTTACACTGGTTTTCTTCACTAGCTCTAAATGGTGAATAGCCTAATTTCGAGGAAAAATGAGTATATTTCACATCCTGTGTTTTAATAAAATATATGCATTTTATAATTGTGGGTGTATCTTGATGCTTCTCTGCTGTCCTTGTCTAAAGTTAGTACTGCACCCAGGCCTCTGCCCCCGCTGAGCTCTCTGGGGAGGGTTGGTGCCTGGAAGAGTCCGTTTTGCGTTGTCTGTCTCATCCCGTAAGACAGTCGTAGAGCCCTGTAAAAATAAAACAGATGCACATCTGCCCACGATGGCTTAAGTGTGTTATTATTACCTGAAGACAATAAATGACCCCTGAAACTCCCCTCCCAGCCCTAGAGTCCATGCAGCCATCAATTATTCCACAAGTTAAGTGGACGCCTTAATACCCAATTTTCAATGAAACTCAGTACAGTTTCCAGAATGTCTCTCCAGGGAGATTTCACCTTGTCAGTGTTTGTCTTTCAGAGACCCTCTGTGACTCCAGCTTCCCTCCATCCTGATCTCCCTCCCCAACCAAATACTGTCCCCCTGCCCCCATATTCTGGGTCGCAAATAAAGAGCAAATGATGAATCGAGAATTATCTGGAGATACTCTTTCTTTGGTGAGATGTTTAAATCCTCCCCCTCACGGTATTGAATCTGGAGAATGAATTATGCACAGCTGAAAGGCGGAGAAGTTTCTGGTTCAGGGGACACTTACCAGTTACTCCCAACGGATGCCCAGTTCATTATCAGGGACAGCCACAGGGATTTCACATCAGCCTTTTGTGAGGAGGGAGCCAGGAAGCAGACACTCACGCAGAATCTATTTCTGTTGTTACAAAGCTTTGCAGAGGAAAACTCTGACATTTAAGTGAGTGTCTGCCATTGGGACCCAATCTCTTCATCCCCCCTCAGGTTGATGAACAACTTTTGGACTTCCTTCGTCTCCATATTTAATCAGTGGGTATAAATATACACTTCTTGGGCTTCCCTGGTGGCGCAGTGGTTGAGAGTCCGCCTGCCGATGCAGGGGACACGGACTCGTGCCCCGGGCCGGGAGGATCCCACATGCCGCGGAGAGGCTGGGCCCGTGAGCCATGGCCGCTGAGCCCGCGCGTCCGGAGCCTGTGCTCCGCAACGGGAGAGGCCACAGCAGTGAGAGGCCCGCGTATAGCAAAAAAATATATATATATATACACTTCTTTTCTTCAGTGTATATTTACAGGTTACTTTAGAAAGATGCCACTTGTAAGAGAAGGAAATAATTCATTTTTAGATCAGTGATTGTCTTGATCTCTTTTTAAACTCTTATCATAATACTTGTGGGTCCATAGAAGTGTTTGCAAAATGGCTATTTCTGTTAGGATGACCCCCCCCCAAATTTCTTTCTGAGTAAAAAGCCACATTT
Organism: Grampus griseus; assembly: GCF_964374135.1. Taxonomy (NCBI): domain Eukaryota; kingdom Metazoa; phylum Chordata; class Mammalia; order Artiodactyla; family Delphinidae; genus Grampus; species Grampus griseus. Next base: position 50,180,438 of record NC_139006.1, read on the forward strand.
ACGAGTGTGTTTGAAATAATGCACCTCCCTTTACCTAGTATGTAGGAACAGGCCAACCTTGACAATGTTAAAAAATATGAACCAAAGAACAGCCCTGTGGGAAGGGAATTAAAGGTGAAGCCTTGACCTAGACCAAGTGTAAGTCCAGTGATTGGTAAAGAAAGTGTTCTTGGGACTCACAGGTACTTCTCCACCTTGACATATATAGAGACTTAAGAGCCGTTTTGGCCAGCAGGACATGGCTTCCTACGAAGCATTGATACCTTTAGACGTTACTTAAGAAACCACTCAGATTATAGATGATTAATGGACTTCAGAAATCCTTATGTGCCCAAGCTCAAAGATGTGTTTCCCAGGTGAAAGAAAAATGCCATTATTCTTCATACCTCTTTTCCAGTCTGTTCTTTGTTTTGTAACTGGGTAGAGGGTAGATTGCATGTGTCGGTCTTAGGCTGGTGGAGGTGGATTACTTCCCCCAGTGAAAATACAGATTGTTATGAGAGAGAGAGAAGAAAGATGGTCACAGACATGAGTATAATTGTCAGTTGTCAGCGCAAAATTGTGTGAACAGAGTATATTGCCATGGGGGGGGGCGGTGAATTTACAGAACATTTTATATTGAACATGAAATTTCCAGTTGTGTATAGACTCCTTTAGGGAATGAAATAAAGAAAGTAACTTAAGTCAGGGTGTGTGGGGTGGGGCGGGGGAGCGGGGGGGGGTTGGCTTTTAAAGGTTCAGCTTCAAAATGCGTTTGGGGTAAATCAAAGCCAAACAGAGCCTACTTACAGAGCAGCAGACAGAAGTCAACCACTTACGGAAGGCAGTTCTTCTGCAGATGGTCGTGTCTAAACTTGGGAATTCTGGCAAACTCAGACGATAGTTGTGAAAAAAAAAATCAAAATCAAAATAGGTTCCATATGCCTCAGTCCCAAAATTAATTTCTCAAGCCCCTCTCCTTACAGCCACACACCCAAAACAGCATCAGAGCCAGGGTCCTGAGACACCTGGTTTATTGTGAGCCCTGCTGAAAAAACACTGCATTTTCCTCCAAATGGAGTGATCAGTCACGTTTCCCCTTAAATGTACACAGTGTGGCTGTGGTCTATTGGTAAGGGTGGGGCGGAGAGATGAAATGAATTACATAAGAAATAATTCCAGTTGAAGGGCACCTATAATGCTAGCTATGACATTTTACGTGTTTGCTACATTTTGAAGAGACACTCCTCTGGAATAATGAATAAACCTTGCCCAGTTTGTTCTTGGACACAACTGTGGACTATTTTGTAACTGGTTTAGGGGCCCATGACTAGTAAGGTGGTAGAATCCATGTTTTGGTTTCCACGGTTCGGGGCTTGCCAAGTCTTTATCCAGGCTTTGTTCAGTAGGCGAGCTCAAGTCTCAGTCCATAAAATTCCTTTTGTTTCAGTAGCAGAAATGTAATTTCTCATTTCTATGGCTGAGCGACTGCTGCAAGGCATAAACTTGCCGTACGTTTCCTGCCCGCACCCCCAAGTGCTGAATACAAGATTGAAATGGGGCAAAATCAACACACTGGCCCTCAGCCTGAGGCTGGCCTTTTTCTGAAGTCACATGTGTCAGTGGTCACTATCCACAGACAAGCCAGAAATACGACTTCACCTGCTCGAGGTATGAAGGGATTTTCATTTTTCTGTGTTTTTGTTTCTCTCACTTGTAAAAATAAAATATATATGCATACATATATATATATACACACACATACATATATATATATATATATATATATATATAGAGAGAGAGAGAGAGAGAGAGAGAGAGAGAGAGGGAGAGAGAGAGAGAGCCAGCTTCCCAGAAGAGAGAGAGAGAGTGCCAGCTTCCCAGAAAGGTATTTGGACATTCACAGAAATTGTGTAAACTATATGCTGATTATTGGTTTACTTTCAAGAAGAAGCAATGGATGCAAATTCATTTTGTAAAATTTATTTTATTGAAGTATAGTTGATTTACAATGTTGTGTTAATTTCTGCTGTGCAAATTCATTTTAAAATAAAATTTCAATGCCATTTTCAAAATATGTGACCCAGAGACTGACATGCCAGAAAATTGTCCCTTACCTACTGCTCTCAGTGCTTTTGTACTTACCAGGTTTTAAACACATAGTGATCTGGTTAAAGTTCCGACTGAAAGCCACAAATAAGAGGACAGTGCTTTGACTTCCTTTTTTACAAGGATGACAATGAGAGAAATGCTTGTTCTAAAGAACAGATGTCAGGTCATCGAAGAATAAACAGTTATTTCTGTGGAAGATATAACGCTGAAGATCCAAACAGAATAAACCATGCACAGTGCATTGGCTCCTTATTCTGTAGCAATACCTTACCTTCGGTATTACCTTACCTTTCGTAGCCACTTACTTTGCTTGCCTGAGTCTCTGGAAATTACTCAGTACATTTTAAAAAAATTAATATTTCAAAGTGTTTTAATTCATACCTTCAAAAGGACTAGGAATCCACATTTGTCAGGGAAGAATACCGTTCCTGACCGGCTCCCCTCATGGGATTTTTTCAAGAATCAAAACGGAAGCATGGAATCACTTTAACTCTAAAATGATAGAAAACTTCCTTTTGTTATCCACACAACACTTCTGAAGAATAAGCAGGGACCAGTACTTTCACCTTTATATTGTAATATAGGTTGACATCCAGGAAATTATAAGGAAATCTTCAGATTCTAGTGGGTATCTACAGAAGAGCTAAGACTGTTAAACTCCACCAACCCTGAGTTTAACATTTAGAAAAATATAAATTTTCTTCTACAAACTGTTGAGTCAACTTGAATAATTTAGGCTTGAAGGTATTGAAGTTGCACCTGTAGAAAGAAAAAGTTTTCTTTTTTCTGAAGGAATTAGGGGGAGAAAAAAGTGGATGGGCAGAGCAGGAATAGAATTCTTTTTCCACGTTAGCTGCCCCCTGACTTACTAGAGGTTGGGAAGAGCACTTCCCTCTCCGCAGAGAGAGAATCAGGACTCAGCTGTCCCTCCTAAAACCTGAAGATGCCACACATTTGGATGGGGAACTAATAAAGGGAGTGAGAGATAACCACAAAGTGAAATGAATTTAGAAGTATCTTGGTAAAATTCGGAGCAAGATCGATGATAAGAATATTCTAATCAGCATGGATGGTAAATAGAAATTAACTGTGTTGAGTCCATTGCTGTTAATTTGAAGTAGGTATGGAAATCTGTTTAATGTGTTGTTAATGTTTTATTTTAGAAAATGTAAGGAACTGTTCCTAACCTTGACTGGTTCACCCTTACTCTGTCCTCTATCCTAGTTTTCCCACAGGTCCCTTAACAATGGTTGTTTTTACTGCAGGGTTTCTAGGGATTGCAGTTGTGTCAGATGGAGATGGGGATGTGGTAGAGGTTAGAGTGGTGAGTCTAGTAACTAATTAACTGGAGTATTCATAAAGCAAAAATCAGGTGCTATTCCACTGTTTACCTGGTCATCTTAATGAGCTCCTTGAAGGCAGATAATGCTTTGCTTGCTGTTGTGAGCCGACTGTCTTGATATGAAAGGATTGTTGTCCTTTGGTGAACGTTGTCAATAAAGGTGCAGAAAAGAGTGTGATTCATTGACAGAACCTGCAGCAAATGACTTGCTTCCTTGTTCTTATGGATTTTTTAAAAGCTATCATTACTCTTCTACCTGCTCTTTGGTTGTACCTTTCTTTCTATTTAACCACAGAACATCTTTACTCACTTATATATGGATTATCTTTCTAAAACACAGATCTGATTGTGTCTGTCCCACTTTGCGTTTAGTTTTGTTTTTAAGTCATCTAGAGCAAAAATTTCATCCCAACTTGGCTTAATGCCATCTGGCACAATTCTGGGCCTTGGTGCCTCCTCCTCCATCAATACATCGCCTGGTAAAGCAAAAGCTTCTCACTACTGCCTATAGGCAAAGCCATTAGAAAAGTACGCGAACTGCCAAAAGTTATGCCAGTATGTGAAAATTATACCAGACTGTCCAAAACACTTAAAATTTTGAATTTTTTTCTGAGGTTTTATGTAATATACATAGTTGATTTTAAAAATTGACTAGTAACTAAAAGCAAATGGTTTTGTTTACTAAGTGATAGACTAAAGAAAACAGTGGAAGTTATTAACCAAAAAATGAAAAACCTTTTAATAATGTTATGGAAAAGCAGTTACTGTAGTCACATTATCTGGGATGTCAGTGACATGAGTTTTTTTAGATCTTCAGGGCAAGAGAATCTAGAGACAAGGGTGCTTCTGGGGATGGGTGGATATTTATTTTTATACCTATATGTGACCGCCTGGAGGGGTGGGATAGGGAGGGTGGGAGGGAGGGAGACACAAGAGGGAAGAGATATGGGAACATATGTATATGTATAACTGATTCACTTTGTTATAAAGCAGAAACTAACACACCATTGTAAAGCAATTATGCCCCAATAAAGATGTTTAAAAAAAAAAAGTAGGCAAAGCAATATGTAGAAAAATCGAGAAATTAAAACATGTTAACAATTAAAAAATAATAATAATAAAATCTTTACTTAGCACTTTAAGTAAAAAGCAGATTTTTGTTGCTTTAGGATTAATAAGAATTCCAAACACAACTGTTTCATAAATGTATAGATTTTTGTGTAAAACCCGTAAGACTAGATTTTTCTGTCCTATATAGTCGTGCTTAAAAATATTATCTCTAAATACCATTTGTGACTAAAGGAATAAGGAATCCTTGGAGAAATGACTGGTTTTAGGTCTAAGGCAGCAAAGGTACAAGTCAAGCCTGAAGCATTTTGTCATACCAGAAAGCAGGGAAGTTAGCAAAGACTACTAGGATCTTCTCAAAAGAACCTAGAAACCAGTTTGAATAAAGGCATAAACTGCATTGGATTGAAACGTATCAAATGTGTTTAAATCCATGAGTTCATAATTACACTTAAAAAATAAAAACCTCATTGGTCGTGTTTGGAGAATATTAGGAACTTACCTCATTGTTTTGAAAATCTGTAAATAAAAGGAAAGAATCGGGCATCTATCTTGCCTTTCCTATATGCTCAGTATCTCAAAGGGCAAATTTCTGTTTGTAGAATTATTCTAGCTAATAAATCAAGAATGAATAGAAGAAAAGAGAGAGGATTCAAACAAACAAAATAAGAAATGAAAGAGGAGAAATAACAACCAATACTGCAGAAATACAAAAAATCATAAGAGAATAGTATGAACAATTATATGCCACCAGATTGGACAACCTAGAAGAAATGGACAAGTTTCTAGAAACATACAGCTCACCCAAACTGAATCAAGAAGAAGTAGATAATTTGCACAGACCGATCACTAGAAGTTAAATAGAATCTGTAATTTAAAAAACTCCCTGAAAACACAAGTCCAGGACCAGATGTCTTCACTGGGGAATTCTACCAAACATGCAAAAAAGAACTTATACTGATCCTTCACAGATTCTTCCAAAAGACTGAAGAAGAGGGAACACTCCCTAAGTCATTCTATGAAACCACCATCACCCTGATGCCAAAACCAGACAAAGACACTACCAAAAAAGAAAATTACAGGCCAATATCTTTGATGAATGTAGATGAGGAAATCCTCAACAATATATTAGCAAACTGGATCCAACAACACATGAAAAGGATCATACACCATGATCAAGTTGGATTCATCCTAGGGTCATGAGGATGGTTCAACATGTGCAAATCAATTAGTGTGATACACCACATCAACAAAAGAAAAGACAAAAACCACATGATCATTTCAATAGATGCAGGGAAAGTATTTGATGAAATTCAACATCCATTCATGATAAAAACTCTCACCTAAATGGGTATAGAGGGAACGTATTTCAACATAATAGAAGCTATTTATGACAAACCCACAGCCAACATGACACTCAACAGTGAAAAGCTGAAAACCTTTCCACTAAATTCTGGAACAAGGCAAGGTGCCCACTCTCACCACTTCTATTCAACATAGTATTGGAAGGCCTAGCCACAGCAGTTGGACAAGAAAAAGAAATAAAAGTCCAATTGGAAGGGAAGTGATACAATTGTCATTATATGCAGATGACATGAAACTCTCTATAGAAAACCCTAAAGACTCCACACAAAAACTATTAGAACTGATAAACAAATTCAGCAAGGTATCAGGATACAAGATTTATATACAGAAATCTGTTGTGCTTTTTTACACTAATAATGAAGTATCAGAAAGAGAAAGAAAAAGAAATCCCTTTTAAAATTGCATCAAAAATAAAAAGACTTAGGAATAAAACTGACCAAGGAGGTTAGAGACTTACAGGCTAAGAGCTATAAAACATTGATAAAGGAAATTGAAGATCATTCAAAGAAATGGAAAGGTAGCTCATGCTCTTGGATTGGAAGAATTAATATTATTAAAATGGCCATACTACCCAAAGCAATCTACAGATTTAATGCCATCCCTATCAAATTACCCATGACATTTTTCACACAACTAGAACAAATAATCCTAAAACTTATATGGAATCACAAAAGACCCAGAATTGCCAAAGCAATCCTGAGGAAAAAGAACAAAGCTGGAGGCATAACCCTCATGGATTTCAGACAATACTACAAAGCTACAGTAATCAAAACAGTGTGGTATTGGCACAAAAACAGACATATGGATCAATGGAACAGAATAGAGAGCCCAGAAATAAACCCATATACCTACGGTTAACTAGTGTTCGACAAAGGAGGCAAGAATATAAAATGGAGAAAAGACAGTCTCTTTAGCAAGTGGTGTTAGGAAAGCTGAACAGCCGCATGTAAATCAGTGAAGTTAGAACACTCTCTTACACCATACACAAAAATAAACTCAGACTTTCCTGGTGGTGCAGTGGTTAAGAATCTCCCTGCCAATGCAGGGGACACGAGTTCAAGCCCTGGTCCAGGAAGATCCCACATGCCACAGAGCAACTAAGCCCGTGCGCCACCACTACTGAACCTGTGCTCTAGAGCCTGCGAGCCACAACTACTGAGCCCACGTGCCACAACTACTGAATCCCATGCACCTAGAGCCTGTACTTTGCAACAAGAGAAGCCACTGCGATGAGAAGCCCGTGCACCACAACGAAGAGTAGGCCCCGCTCACCACAATTAGAAAAGGCCCACACACAGCAACAAAGACCCAACGCAGCCAAAAATAAATAAATAAATTTATAAAAAATAAATAAACCCAAGATGGCTTAAAGACTTAAATATAAGATGTGACACTATAAAGCTCTTAGAAGAGAATATAGGCAAAACATTCTCTGACATAAATCGTAGCAATACCTTCTTAGATCAGTCTCCTAAGGTAATAGAAGTAAAAGCAAAAATAAACAAATGGGACCTAATCAAACTTATAAGCTTTTGCACAGCAAAGGAAACCATAAACAAAACGAAAATACAATGGGAGAAAAGATTTGCAAACAATGCAACTGACAAGGGCTTAATTTCCTAAATATACAAACAGCTCATGTAGCTCAATATCAAAAAACAAACAACCCAATACAAAATGAGCAGAAGATCTAAATAGACATTTCTCCAAAGAAGACATATAGATGGCCAATAGGCACATGAAAAGATGTTCACCATTGTTCATTATTAGAGAAATGCAAGTCAAAACTACAATTAGGTACCACCTCACACTGGTCAGAATGGCCATCAACAAGAAGTCTACAAATAATAAATGCTGGACAGGGTGTAGGGAAAAGGGAACCCTCCTACACTGTTGGTGGGAATGTAAATTGGTGCAGCCACTATGGAGAACAATATGGAGGTTCCTTAAAAAACTAAAAATAAAGTTACCATATGATCCAGCAATAACACTCCTGGGCATATATCCAGGAAAGAGGAAAACTCTAATTCGAAAAGATCCATGGACCCCATTGTTCATAGCAGCACTACTTATAATAGCCAAGACATGGAAGCAACCTAAGTGTCCATCGACAGGTGTGGGGGTGTGTGGGGGGGTGTGTGGGGGTGTGTGTGTATAAAATGAAATATTACTCAGCCATAAAAAATGAAATAATGCCATTTGCAGCAACATGGATGGAGCTAGAGATTATCACACTAAGTGGAGTAAGTCTGACAGAGAAAGACAAATATCACATGATGTCACTTACATGTGGAATCTAAAAAAAAAAAATGCAACTGAACTTATTTACAAAACAGAAACATACTCACAGACATGGAAAACAAACTCATGGTTACCAAAGGGAAAAGGGGCAGGGGGAGGGATAAATTAGGAGTTTGGAATTAACATGTACACACTAGTAAGTATAAAATAGATAAACGACAGGGACCTACTGTAGAGCACAGGGAAATATATTCAATAACTTGAAATAACCTATAATGGAAAAGAATCTGAAAAGAATACATAGGGATATATATGTATGTATGTATGACTGAATCACTTTGATGTATACATTATAAATCAACTATACTTCAATTTAAGAAAAAAGAATGAATAATAGAATATCACTTTGAAGTCTCTAAAGAGTTGTTGGACCTAGGCAGATACCATCAATGGCTAACTATATCACTTAAGGAGTCAATCAGACAGTATGTGTCTCCTGATGGAAGTTGAAACACTGCATGAAATAGTCTTGTCCCCTCTCCTCCATTAGAACTTGAATCAGAGCAAGCTTCTAGGTCAAATTACCAGTTTCTGGGAATACAAGGGAGAGAAGAATATGTTAAAAGGCACCAATGGAATGCAGCGAGAAAAATCTAGATTGTGGAAATTCTACAAGACAAACAACCCATTCCTTCAATAACAGTTTTTTTAAATGCAAGGGAAATATTAGAAATGGAGAAGAAACCTCTAGATAAAAGAAAGTACATATCAAAGAATCACAATGTATGAATTTTATTTGAATTCAGATTCAAACAAATTGAAACAATTATAATGCATATTTGATGGTATTAAGAAATTTTATTTTTAGGTATGATAATGCTGTTGTTTTGTTTTCTTTTTAATGTCCTTATCTTTTAGAGACACATACAAAAATACTTAGAGGTGAGATCATATAATGCTTGGCATTTACTTCAAAGTAATCTGGCTTGGGAGATGGAGGGTGGGAGGATGGGAGTGTTGATGGGAATATAAATGAAACAAGATTGGCCAAGTATAGATAATTGTTGAAACCAAGAAGTGAACACAACTGATTTGTTATTCTGTTCTCTCTCCTTTTGCATATATCAGAAAACTTTCAAAATAGAAGTGTATATATATATATATATACACACACACATTTTATAAAAAATTATGTGTGGTATAATTGTACAAAATTAGTAAAATTGCAAAATTTCAACCAGATTTAAATATTAAAAAGAATTTGTTACCACTGTACACCTATTAGAATGGCCAAAGTCCAAAATACTGACAATACCAAATTTTGGTGAGGATATGAAGCAATAGGAACTTTCCTTTATTTATTTATTTATTTTATTTTATTTTTTGGCTGCGTTGGGTCCCCGCTACTGCGCGTGGGCCCCCTCCAGCAGCGACGAGTGGGGGCCACCCTTCGCCGCTGGTGCGCAGGCCTCCCACCGTGGTGGTCTCCCCTGCTGCAGAGCACGGGCTCCAGGTGCGCGGGCCCACAGTCGTGGCTCACGGGCTTCAGAGCGCAGGCGCACGGGCCTAGTTGCTCCGTGGCATGCGGGATCCCCCCCAGACCAGGGATCGATCCTGTGTCCCGTGCACCGGCAGGCGGATTCTCAACCACTGCGCCACCAGGGAAATCCCAGAACTTTTTTTTTTTTTAATGTTCATAATGACTTTATTTATAATAGCCCCAAACTGTAAACAACCCAAATGTCCATCAACAGGTAAATGAATAAACAAACTCAATATATACATACAATGGAACACTACTCAGCAATGAAAAGGTGTGAACTACTGATATACAGTGCAGCATGGATCTCACGGTTTTATGAAAGAAGCCATACAAATGTATATACTATGTGATTCTATTTATAGAAAATTCTAGAAAATGCAAACTAGTCTATAGTAACTTTCATTCATTGCTGTTGGGAATGCAAAACGGTGCAGCAACTTTGCAAGACAGTTTGGTAATTTCTTATAAAATTGAACATACTCTTACCATTGCAACCCATTAGTCATGCTGTTTGGTATTTACCCAAATGAATGAACACTTATAAAAACCTGCACATGTATATTTGTAGCAGCTTTATTCATAATTGCCAAAACTTGATGGCAACCAAGATGTCTTTCAGTAGGTGAGTGGTACATTGAGACAGTGCAGTATTATTCAGCGCTAAAAAGAAGTGAGCTCTCAAGCCATGAAAAGGCATGGAGGCACTTTAAATGTGCATTACTGAAGGAAGCCAGTCTGTGGTTCCAACTATGCGACATGCTGGAAAAGGTAAAACTATGGAGACATTAAAAGAAATCAGTGTTTTCCAGGAATGGTGGGAGGGAGGGATGAATCAGCAGAGCACAGAGGATTTTTAGGGCACTGAAGCTATTCTGTATGGTACTACAGTGGTGGATACACGGCACTGTACATTCGTCACAGCCTGCACAATGTATAACACCAAGAGTGAACCTAATGTAAACTATGGAACCTGGGTGATAATGTATCATTGTAGGTTCACCAATTTTAACACGTACCAACCGGTTGGGGAGATTGGAGGGGACCAGTGGAGGACAGGGGGGTATGTGGGAAAACTCTGTACATTCCACTCAATTTTGCAGTGAACCTAAAGCTGCTCTAAAAAATAAAGTTTATTAATTAAGAAAAGGAGACCAATTACACCAAACTCTAGCTATCAAAGCATTTTAAGCAAAACAAACCTTTTCTGTTACCTTTTCTATGGCCAATGTGTGCTCCTCCTGCGAAAAGTTGGGGGAAATAGTAAGTGTCATGAAATGGTCAGAAGGAGTATATTAACAATCATAGCTGAAAGGAAGACTTGTGCAGTCAGGCAGGACTTCCAGATTATCCAAATACTTTTTGTATATATTTTTTTTCAAGGCTTTATCCAAAGCTTTTAGAGACTGATAGAGATTATCAGGTGAGGACTTTTCTTCTTCTTTTTTTTTTAATAAATTTATTTATTTATATTTGGCTGTGTTTGATCTTCATTGCTGCACGCAGGCTTTCTCTAGTTGCGGCGAGTGGGGGCTACTTTTCACTGCGGTGTGCGGGCTTCTCATTGTGGTGGCTTCTCTTGTTGCGGAGCATGGGCTCTAGGCACGCGGGCTTCTGTAGTTGTGGCATGTGGGCTCAGTAGTTGTGGCGCACAGGCTTAGCTGCTCTGCGGCATGTGGGGTCTTCCCGGACCAGGGCTAGAACCCATGTCCCCTGCATTGGCAGGTGGATTCTTAACCACTGTGCCACCAGGGAAGTCCCAAGGATTTTTTTTCTAATGGAGTGTATTTGTAACCTGTTTCTAAAGTGAATTTCCTTTTCTCTAAAGCTGATAAAAAATATTCACTTTCTTTTTTTTTTTTTTTTTTTGCCTGGGCCGCATGGCTCATGGGATCTTAGTTCCCCATCCAGGGATAGAACCCAGGCCCTTGGCAGTCAGAGCGTGGAGTCCTAACCACTGGACCACCAGGGAATTCCCCAACTTACCTTCTAAGTGACTCACTAAATTACATGAGAGATTAGGAATCTCAGAACCTGAAGAACATTTGAGTCAAGTTGAGTGAGACAAAAAATGATCCTGCACGAACAATATATGAGATTTAACCATATTATAGCAAACACGTAGAACAGAGACAAAGGGACGAGAAAGGGCTTAGCCAGAGCAGGACTTTTACAAGCCTTAGAGTTCTGTCAGGGATCCAGAGCTTGAATGGATGTCTGTCATCTTTCTGAGTTACTTTTTTCCTTGTAGGTAAATAAACTTTGTTTGTTTTTTCTAGCTGGGGAATGGCAGTCAACGTGTATTCTACCTCGATAACCCAGGAGACTATGAGCCGACATGACATCATTGCCTGGGTTAATGACATAGTGTCTCTAAACTACACGAAAGTGGAACAGCTTTGTTCAGGTAAGAGACCCTTTTAAGTATTTACATAAACGTTTACTCCCTATTGTGTGGAATGGGATTCTGTGGACCACAGATGATGTATTTTGGATAGGAAAAAATATATGTATCCGTATTGATATATAATTAAAGGGGGAAAGCCCAGATATAACTGAAGAACATATGGGGAAAATGATGGCCACCTAAGAGCATCGAGCCTCCACGACACATGTTATGAATGGTCTCGCTTAAGCTCTGTAACTGGTCTCCCAGCCTCTTCTCCGTCACCCCCTGTCAGCCACCACATGTCCCCTCCTAATATGCAGATTGGGTCCTGCAACACCTCTCCTTAAAAACCTTCCAGGCTGTACATTGTCCTTCCTGCAGGATAAAAGCCACTCCTTGATGTGGCTGATAAGGTCCTTTCTGTTCTGGCTGCAACGCATCTCCTTGATGTCATCATCCTCCACATCTCTCTCCCCTGTGCCTCAGTCCCACAAAATACTCTTTGTTCCCTAAAGACTCCTTCCCTTTTGCGTCCCACAGCTTTTTTTCAGGCTCCCTTTGCCCTTCTTTTCATTTGCAGTAAAATCTCATTCACACTTTAAAATCCAACTCGGTTGTCACCCCCCGCCCCCACCGAAGGGTTCCCCAGATCTCCCAGGCTCCACAGTGTTCATGGAGCGCTGTGCCCACCCTTGCAGAATAATGCATGCCGCACTGCATTGGAAGGTCCAGCTCTTACTCCCCCGAAGGTACCCAGAGCCCTTGAGGACAGGACTGTGTTTCATCCTTTGTCATGTGTCGGCGGTGGCACCCTGCCTGCCTGCTATAAAGTAGGTCTGCAGGAAATGCGTATTGAGCTAAACTTGTTTTAAAAAAAAAAAAAGATTTGACTTTAATGATAAAGTAGGAGCTTGTTAAAGAACATGTCACTAGTAAAGTAATTCATTCTTAGGTTAGAGTATTTATCAAAGAAATAGTCTTCCTTCGGGAACAGAAAGTATTTTCTTCTTGTGAACTAACAGGTAAGAGATTTCCTCTCTGCCTCTGGCTCTGACCGGATATGGTGTTACTAGAAACTATTACTGAAATGTATTCATGTGAAATCCCACGAGACACGATAGGTGCAAAATAGTCATCAGATAGAGCTGGTGCAGTGGTGTTGGGGCAGCAGAAGGGCGTTCTGCTGGCTTTCTCAGTGGGTCGCGTGTAGAAGGATTTCATGCGGTGCCGTCAGAATTTGCAACGCCCGCACTAGTCACTCTCCGATGTGCCCGAATCCAACCCCCCAGTGAATACACTCTCCGTTTTCCACATCTAGACTGGATTAGAATCGACTAGCGGACAGACTTCCCATCTGCTGACACCTCTTCTCCCATCACCATTTTCTCACGAGCAAGATGGTGAGGGTGGCCAGAACCTAGGCATTGCCTCACCCACCCTTTCTGCGCCCAGCCCTCTAATATCAATACTGTGATTTGTGAGGTCAATAATGGATGCTAACCGGCCAGTTCTTTGCCCTGCAGTACGAGCTAGAGAAAAGCTGACTTAGAATATGATGACACCCCAGATATGTGTTGTTGGCCTCTCGAAATGACTTCTAAAAGTTACTAACAGAAACAGCCCCTGTTGCACGCTCCTCAACTGCAAATCTCCACGCAGTCAAGTTTTCTGGTGCCGTTCTTGCTGTGCGTTCTGGAGCTCTCTAATATGTTATTTTTAATTTGCTGGAGGGAAATGCAACCCAGAGTGTTTTCTGTTATTAGCCATCCCTTTTCTGTTAATAGCAAGTACCACTTTATAGTGTACTTGTGGGTCTGTTTCTCCATACGGCCTGACACATACTCTTCCGTCAGAAATGGTCATATTGGGATGAATGAAAATCAGTTGGAAACTGCTGTGGGGCAAAGACAAAACTGTGTATCTTTCCCATAAAGTGGCTGTATGTACCTGTGGATAAGGGTCATGGGGTTGGTTATCAAAGAAAAAGAGACACAGGAAGGAAGGAGATAAGAAAAAGAGTCATAGAGAAAATCGCCAGTCATGGGTCTAAAGTGTTGAAGGAGCCCATGAGGAGCTTCCTATGTAATGTACTTGGGGAGTTTTTGCTGACAAATGAAATGAGAAGCAAATTCGAATTTTTAGATACAGCAGTAATAAATGCTGGAGTGTATGTGTGCATATATATGTGTGTGTATGTGTGTGTACCTATTATTTATATAAATATGTAAAATTTCTTTGCATATCTTTCAAATTTCACATAAGCCAAATCCAACAAAAATTTTGGTAGCATCTGTGAAGAGTTCTTGTACAGTTTCCTTAAAGAAAGCATTGGTGTGCATTTTATAGTCGTATGTAGCTATGTTGCTATCCAGCGTGGCTTGATGAAACCTGTAGAAACCATTTTGATCATGAGAATAGATAATTTCCGTTAGGATAACTCACTAGTTACCTAAGGTTACAAGGTTGATGGGTCAGAAGAATATTTAAATATATATTTATTTAAATTATATTTAAAGGTTCCTTTCTTTATTGAAATACGTTCTTTTGTTTGTCTTGGTTTTTTGTTTTTTGGATATTTTTTTGTTTTTCTGTGGGTTTTTTTGGCTCAAAAACATGTCAATGTCCACAGTAGAGAGACATGTCTTTTATTTTCGGCAGTAGTTTCATCAGAGTGTGAACTGCGGCCCATGTGCATTTATAATCTTCTGAGAAGCTGCTTAAGAATGCAGATTCTTGGGTTCATTCACCTTCTAAATCAGTGTCTCTGGATGTGTGAAGCCTAAAGTGTGCATTCTAACAAGCATCCCAAGTACTTCTGTGCTACAGCCAAGAGCTTGCAGTGCATCTTAGAGAAACTCCAAACCACTAAAAGTAAAGTTAAAACATCCAAAATTTATCTGGCACGATGTCCTCATTCATAATTTAGTCTGTGACTTTTCTCTTGCCTTCAGCAATTGCATTTAGCAGGAAGTGCTATCTTTTTATTTATTTATGAATTTATTTATTTATACCCTTCTTTGTTCTAGAAGACATTGAAGGCAGCTAGGACAATGCTATTAGGATAAGAACAAAACCAAATATTGGTGACCTAAATGATTTATCCTCAGCATACTTAATGAGTAGTCAGTCAGATTTCTTGGAAAATATCTTTTCCTTTCAGTTTCATTTTAATTTCTTTAGTTTACTCTGTGTGATATTATTTTAGCAGTGTGTTGTGGAAAAACATACACAAAATACCTTCACGTATTTAACTGATTTTTTTTCTTGTTCAATAAAATTGTTCCTTACTCTTTTTCCTAAATGTTTATGTTCCAATCCTAGCAGTCCCCCTTTGGCATTTTTCCCCCATTTGCATTATTTCCTATTTCTTTTTTTTAAATTTCCAGCTAAGAGATTGCCCTCCAGCTAATATTAAAACTAACATCAGCTTCCTTTAGCTCATAAAGAACTGAAATACTGCTTCACGTGTGTGTGCTTTTTTCTGCAGAAATTTCTGCCTTTATATAACATCTCATTTGTTTCCATCTAAGCATTTTAAAAGCTTTTTAAAGGAGAGATGGTATGAGGTTTAACACTTAGAAACACGTTGCAGTAAGTTGCAAAAGAATGAAACTGACTCTTTTCTCCTCTTAATTTTATCCCAAGGATGTAACCTTATGAAATTGTCTTTGGACATGAAATCTGGGTCATATAGTCATATGCATATCTAGTTCGCATTCATTTCTTGTGAACAGCAACCTTTACGTTTCAAGTGAAAAGCTGGACTGTATAAATGAACAGGCTGTCAATGGGTATGAATACTGCCTATAATAATATGACAGTATACGGCTTATCTACATTTGATTTGAAAATGAATATTTGTGGATTTCCCACGTTGGGATGGGGGATTGAACCACATGAAATACCAGATTTGTTTGGCTTAAAAATATTTCATGTGTTTAGTTCAATTGCCTAATAAAATGTTTAGGGCTTTTTGTGGGGTGACACATTTTGGTTTTACTTTAGTACCGGCTCAAACCAGTTTACTAGATATTTTATAAGGGATTCAAGAGAGAGAATGGACATATAGTTAAGAGAAAAATGAAAATTTTTAAATAAAAAATTTTTTTCAAAGAGAGCGAGAATGGGCAGTATGGTTATAAATCCACTTTAGTGACTCGAGGTACCATATTGGAGATGATAGGAAAGGTAGTGAGCTATCTGGAGCAGAAGAGTGAAAAGAAATGAGGCAGGGAGTTGGTTGGGAGTGGAAGGAATGTATCTTTCCTTTGCCTCTTCACCCGCCATCCTCTGCTCTAACATACAAATTTCCTTGGAAACTTTTTTCTGACATCCATTTTTCTGTGTCCCAGTCCTCTCCCCTCAACTGGGATGCAGGCAGCAGAGCCATTGGTCCACTGCTGGGTCACTGCCAGAGCTTGGCCAGTGGGCACCTGACGAGCGACTCTCCCATGCATGGGAGAGAGAGGCTAGAGAGGCAGCCTGCCCTTCTCTCCGTGCCACCTTCCTTTCCTCCTCCCCGCTCTGTCCACAGCACAAGCAAACCACTGATGCTCAGATTCCAGTACTGTCACTAGGCTAGTTATAACAGCTCAGTGATTTTCATTTTAGTATTTGAATAAAATTTGGTTTGGATGAAACCATTTTTTTATAATGGAAATTTTTAGATCTTTTCTTGACTAGCATTAAAAAAAAAGACAGAGGGACTTCCCTGGTGGTCCAGTGGGTAAGACTCTGTGCTCCCAATGTAGGGGGCCTGGCTTCGATCCCTGGTCAGAGGACTAGATCCCGCATGTGTGCTGCAACTAAGAGTCCGTGTGCCACAATTAAAACCTGGCACAGCCAAAATAAATTAAATAAATAAATAAATTTTTATAAAAGAAAAATCAGGATTCGATTCAGCTTCATTTTGTGCTTCTCCACATTGTTTCAGGCTTTGTCTTGGATCAAGTTTTTGGTGTTTTCTTCTTCCAGGAAAGTTCCTGAATACAGCTGGTCACATCATAGTCAAAAATGACAATTCTCAGTCCTTCATGGCTCCCAGAAGGGGCTAGCCTTTACAGTAACACTGCAAGATTCAGAGATGTGGTTGTCAGCCGTGCCTGGGACCTGTAGGACAGGTGCTCTGAGCCCCGCAGAGCGTTCTTTGTGACGTTTTTGGCTGCCATCTGTGCCTGTGAAATAGGTTGATCTCACCCTAGTATGGGGTCCGCTATGCCTTCTTCCTCCTGTCCACAGAGACCTCTGTCAGGAGGACAGGTTAGTGATGCAATCAGCTCAGAGTCTAAATTTAGTAGACCTTCTCAAGAGAGTTGGCTCTCTTGAACTAAAACCAAGTAAGGATATTTCGTCGATGTCTGGTAGCTCCAGAGCTTACTTAGCTTTATAAAATCATAGACTGTTATTTGCTTTCAGAAAGTTAAGTCATCTTGGATTGTGTTACTGTTGTTACAGACGTAATTGTATTATAGCGGAATATTATTCATATTTGCGATGTACTATGTAGAGAGGTGGGGTTTTAGGGGTTTTGCTGACAGGTTTTCTCTGATTTTATTTTGCTGAAGTTAATTTTAAAATCCGTTTGCTTGGTCTCAGCAAACCAACTAATTGGCGAGCGGGGCAGGGGGGTGGGAAAAAAAGTGAGCTGGAAAAAGGTGGGGAGGGAAATCCAACATTGGGTTCAGTTGTTGCAGTGGATAATACACTCCTGTGTCTCCACTAATGTACCTGTCGAAAGGGAGTTTATTTTTTGAGCAGAATATGGGATACAGTAGTATATTTTTCCTTCTAAACATGTTTGTTTATAGATATTTGCTACTTTGTTACCAAAAGTAAACATAAATTGGTGTTTTTGTTGTGGTTTACTGCATTTTGTAATGCTAAATACCATAGTGGAAAAAAATGTATGCATTCACCTCCATTTATCCAACTGCCCCTATAAATTTTGTTTTTTTACATAGATGATATATGCATTGATACACACACACACACACACACACACACACACACATATGTATTGATGCTGAAAGCAGTCAGCCATCTCTTCATCTGTCTCATTACTGTATTAAGTTCTGACAATCAATTTACTTTTATTTACACACGTTTTGAGCCCTTCTTTGGCCTAGGCCCCGGGGATCTGGATTAATAAGATGGGGTCGTGGTCCTCTAAGAGTTCAGTATGGCAGGGCACTGTCCTGCAGAAAACTAGAAAGCACACTGTGGCCAGTGCTGATTTGGAAGAGCTTTGAGCTTACAAAGGAGAGGTGGGGAACACAGCGAGTCTGTGGAGAAACACCTTCCTTCAGATTCTTTGGGAGTTAGTGGGTGCTGCCTTAGAATGGCTGAAGAATGGCCAAAGTTTGTGAAACACCTCAGAAATCCTCCTCTTGAGTCACATGGAGTGACCAGGACGCAGGATAATGTGTGTTTTATTAGGTCCAGCCCTTAAATACGTGAAGTATGTTGTTTCTCTAAGAGAAATGTAGAGTTTTTCCGGATGATATCATATGAGTATGTGAAAATTGTTTTTTCTCTATTTCTTTGAAGAAACTGTGCGTACATCTGGGATTTTCTCGGAAACCATAGAATTGCTCGGTTCTTTGGAAGAAATGCAACAAATATTTTCAGTTCCGTAAAGCCAGTCCTCAGTGATACAATAACTGGACAGGCCTCTAACTGAAAAGGTCTCGGGCAACTCCGTTAGTATTTTCCAGAGGGACAGACCTACAGATGTGTCGTTTCTTTTCTTACCCATTTCTACTGGAATCCCTCCTAAGTAGAGATGAACACCATAAACTAGGGGAAGGAAAACAGGGAAAACAGATCACCTGGAATGAAGACTGGCAGTTTATATACTAACAAAAAATCAAGGAACATGTAATCACTATGAGCTTAACATTGTGTCTTAACAGGAACAAAGCAAACTGGTGACATGTTATTAGAAATTTTAATGATTGCCTTTGAGAATTCTCAATAAAGTCACACAATTTAATAATTGCAGGAATTTATACAAGGCAGTACCCTTAATTAAATCCTAGACTTTCATCTTTTACTGTTTTCCCTTATCTGGGAAAATTCCCAGATGACATAGATGAATCCTGTCTTCAGGGTTCTTAAGTATATCACTAATTCGCAAAATCTTTATCATGCAGTCTCCCCTTGGGTTCAGATTCTTTTTCTTCTAATCTACTATAGTAAGACTCTGCCAGGTTTCACCTGCTCCAAAACCATGAATGGGTCCATGGTTGTGAGGCTGGAAATGAGAATTGTTGTACTGGGGGCAGGTCATCAAAAGAAGTGTAGGGTGTGTCCAGGTGATGAAGATGATACTGATGAGAGTATAGGACTTAGACCAAGGAATGAATCTCCAAATCCCCAACATTGACTCCATTAGTGTTATGCCTGGAGCCCTGACTCAACGGCCCCAGAAATATTGGTGAAGGGTGTGGGAATCATAGGGCTGGAGCCCAAGGACATGTTGGGTTTTGTGATTCATAATTCTAATTTCAGAAACCTTTAGAGCTCCTTCTCCTCTGATTTTGTCTTTGCTTTATGATAAGATGCTTAGCATATGATGATACATTTATTTTGAAATCATTCACCGAGATCTTTAAAAACAAGTATCTTAAGGAAAAAGAAAGGTATGTTCCAACACATTGTAAGTTATTTTGATTTTCCTAAAGATGTTATTACTTTATGTGATGGATATATTCTTTATGAAACATTATTTTGTATTTATATTGCTATTTTTTTCTTCCCCTTTTGTCCTCTTCAGTTTAAATCATCTAAAGACTTTAACAGGAAGAGTAGAAAATTGGTGGAAAATAGTCATTTCCTTTTATAAATGAATTTGTGATTACTTAAGCACCTCATATGTTTATCTGGGGAAAAGACTTAAGGACTGGAGAAGCCCTCAAATGTTTTTCAGTCGATAAACTGGAGGATCTTAGGAATGTGTTCATCCCCTTTCTTTGCTAGCAGGAGAGGCCAAGGACCTCATTTTGTTCTTTGGTTCTTTGCCCTTTGAATCTCAAACATGCATTTTGGAGATTCATATTTCATAGCTGAAACAATCCCCTTCCATCCTCTTCATTTTTATAGCTCCAATTATTTTAACCAGCCGCATAATACATGGTTTTGTACATTAGGGGCAAAATGATGTCATAGGACCTCAACTTTTATGTATCGTCCTTTAGCATTTTCATTGTGCTTTTATATTTATTATTTATTTTAATTCTTATAACAACTGTGTGCAGAAGAAGAATAGGACTTTTTTATTCCTATTTTATATAAGAGGATAAAAGCCCAGAGAAGCCAAGTGTTCACGGCTGATGCTAGCTGGGGCCTCCCTGGATCACAGCCTTACGCTCTCCTTGTTCGTCGTGTGTGCAGCCGCTGTAGATGTGGAAGAGGGGTGTGTGCGTGTGCACGTTTTTGATTTTTTTCCATATGCACTTATCAGGAGCCCACTGAACATCTCTAGGAACAGAGGAGTTAGAAGTCCACATCCCCACCCTTTAAATTACTAATTGAGGTAATGAGACACATCTGGTAATTCGGCTGATTGCACACTGTGACCTAGTATCACATCAAGAACTTTCTTACCAAAGGTAGCCGAGATGCTAGTAGAAACATACATTTGCTCCCGCTCTTATCAAGTTCTACGTGCTGAGAGTGGGTGGGGGAAGAGGCTCCCCTTCTCTCTGTCTGTTCTTCTTGCTTCCTCTCCTGCTCTAAACTCTCTTGCTCTCCAAGCAAGATGAGGGGGCTCTGAAAGTTTGCCACCTGCAGCGATTCGGTTCTCTCAGGATAATCCCTGGTCAGTGGAACAGTAACCAAAATAATGGCTCCTTGGAGACACGTGCACATTTGAAGCCCAAGAATGTGGCCCTTTCCTCGCGCTGAACCCAGGCTTATTTTAATAAGCTTGGACCTTAGAGGACAATTAACATCCTCATTTCTTCAATATCTATGCTACTGAGAAGAAAGAACATCTTCTAGGATAACGTTGTTGTCAGCTTGGTCCCCCAAAGGATTTACGACTCAAGGAATCACTGTTTCCCACGTATTTCATTCTGTTCAGTGAACCTGGATTGCTGTAGCTGTGCTGAGCACCTCTGTCAGTACTTCTCCAACTCCTTTCATATGAAAAGTTGATGTTTTCTCAGTCTTGTACAAAGGGACATGCTGGTGCAACATTTAAGAATAGTCATCTGTCTCCCATCCAGTTCTGTCCCCTTATTACCGTATCTGTTTGCCATAGAGGAAATTCTAGAGCTGCCAGTGGTTTATAGTCATAGTGGACACTGTGCCAGCCCAGTAGAGAGATGAATTGTACCCCATCCCCGGTCTTAAAGAGTTACCCAGCAGTCAGCTAAGAGAGATCGCTAATTAAAATGCAAGTCCAACTTACTGCGGGGCTTCTGTAGCTATTATAGTGAAACAGTTAATTCTGCACTGGGAACAGAAAAACTCCACAGAGGAGGTGATGTTTGGGCTAAACTTAACAAATGAGAAATTTCTGTTCAAATGTAAAAGGTGGCAAATTTTAGGCAGAAAATTAGGTGACATTTTAGGCAGAAAATGTCTGATCAAGGCAGAGAGAAGGTGCAGCATTTTATGCACATACATGCACACATGAGACTCTGAAACCTAAGTTAGGATTCAAGGCAGCAGAAGAGGGGGCAGTGAAGTGGCAGGTAATAAATGCCGTAGTATTCGAAGAAAGGGGAAATGATGTCAGCCTAGAAAAGCTTCTTGGGTCTTTGGCCAAACAGCCATGCAGATTTAGTGGATGGTCAATAAATATTTATGAAATGGAGTTTAATTGAAATGCTCTCCTAACTAGGTTTTTCATACAGATAAGATTCAGGCTGAGAAGAGAAAGTTGGGAATTTCAAGTAAAGGTACTATTCAGATATTTTTTTGATGTTCTAACATATCGCTTTATGTATTCCTAAAGTCAGCAGATATTTATTGAGTGCCTACAGTGTGTCAGAAGGCGGGCCGGGATCTGGGGATACAGCTAGGTACGAAAAGCAATACAGACTATACCGAGTTAGGACCCATTCCTTTACTACCAAAGTTCTCCTTTGACACATTTGTATCCAGAGCATTCAAGATCCTTTTTCTCAGCTTTCCCCAGTGCAAAGCAAAGGTGGAGCAAGGACCCTGAACAAAAAGTCCTGGTCCGCCAGCCTGTCTCACCATCAGATGGCCTTATAACACGAATGGGCAGTCTGTGCTCTGAATACCTGAAGCAGTAGTAGGCCGTCCAGTTTCTACACAATTGAGATGATGAAGCCAAGCATCTTCGAGTTCTGCTGTTCTTCAAAAGGAAATATTTTTTCTAACCTATTTTTTCCCAAATTGTGTTTTAAATTTACAGTTTATCAGCCATGTAAACACTGTTAAAAAAGGAGTGTCAGAAGTCACTGTCAAATGTTTGGGCATGTTAGAATTACATACCTGGAAACAGAAGAATTGAATTGCTTGGCACCCCTTAAAATAACCATCACTCCGCAGATTGGATTTTTTTTCCACCCTGTAACCATTACATAATTCAGGCCGATTGCAAGTTACCTCTCTTTATTTGTCCCCTCCCTTGCAAGTTTGTTCTTATCCAAGTATCAACACTCCTAAGCTCTTATGACCAAATTATTTGACAATAAGAAGCATGTAAATGTGAAACTGATGACAGCACAATTTCCTGCAGTTTCTCTTGACATCCTCCATAAGGAGGGTCATTTCTCCACTATGATTTCTTTTAGATTACATTTGTATGACAATTCATGGTGTATGGCAACTTTAAAATTACACATAATTGTGTTTAAATTCAGTGTTTAAAAAAAACTCCTTTCCTGCCTTTTTTGTTCTTTTTTTTTAACTAAAGTTAAATTCCAGCCTTTCTGTTTATTCTGTGATCATGTGATTGAATCTTAGAAGTAAATACTTATACAGTCCTCATACTAATTTGGGTTCCTCCTAATACTAGAATTGTGCTTAGAAAAGCAAAGTGTTCTGGGGTTAACCAGCAAAATATACAGAAAGCAATTTCTTATAGAAAAATACTGTCTTAGGTATCACAGTCTGCATGAATGTTACGTGGTAGTTCCTCTGTAATTGCTGGGGGCTTCCTTTGGTACCACCCCTGGCCTTCTGGGCTTTCTGTGGCCTCTAGGCCTCTTCTCAGGGAGCTGTGGGGAAGAGTGCTTACCTCTGGAAAATAGGGGATGGTATTGGTATTGGTACTGGTATTGGTGAGAGCCAGTAGACTGGATGTGATGGGGAGTGGCAGTAGAGAAGAAACCCTCACCTGCAAGCCTTGGAAAGCAGGTGAAATGGCTTTGATCTGGGAAGAACCCTGCAGCTCTCAGTCCCAGGGACAGTGACTTCAGCCATTCAAAAGGCAACCTGAGCGAGTGGTCCATAGTATAGAAATGGACTGCGGGTTTATGCTGGTCAGTTCACACCACTGCATCTTCCACTATACTAAAAGCCTCTTCATCAGCTATGATACCCAGAGTTCACATAGTGGCCTGCATATAGAACTATTGATAGAATGATATGAGCAATGATTCAGTAGAAATTCCCTGAAAAATTGGGAAAAGTTTATAACCTTTAGGGATTTTTTAAAAAACTTTATTGAAGTATAGTTGACTTACAGTGTTCTGTTAATTTCTGCTGTACAATGAAGTGATCAGTTATATATATTCTTTTTCATATTCTTTTCCATTATGGTTTATCACAGGATGTCGAATATAGTTCCCTGCTATACAGTAGGACCTTGTTTATCCATCCTATATGTAATAGTCTGCCTCTGCTAATCCCAAACTCCCAATCCTTCCCTCCCCCTTGGCAGCCACAAGTCTGTTCTCTATGTCTGTGAGTCTGTTTCTGTTTCATAAATAAGTTCATTTGTGTCATATTTTAGATTCCACATATAAGTGATATCATATGATATTTATCTTTGTGACTTACTTCCCTTAGTATGATAATCTCTAGGTCCATCCATGTTACTGCAAATGGCATTATTTCATTCTTTTTTTATGGCTGAGTAATATTCCTCCGTGTGTGTGTGTGTGTGTGTGTGTGTGTGTGTGTGTGTACATTTTCTTTATCCATTCACCTGTAGATGGACAGCTTTAGTTTACTTATCTGTAATCTCATTTGTCACTAAAATAGATACGTTCTTACAATTGGAGCTTTAAAATGGCACAATTTAGGACTCTTCTCTAAAGATACTTGTGCCAAGAAATAAGCATTGGTTCCCCACTACCTACCAAATTAAATTAAGCTGCTGCTTTTAAAGCCTTGAACAGTCCGGCTGCAACCATCTTTCTAGCATCTACCCCCATGACTCCCCTACTCATAGCCTGCATTTGCCCAAACTCGTCTTTCATCAGATGTTGTAATTCCCCATTTTTGCTTGGAATGCCTCCTTTGAGGACCATCTCCAATGCCACCTTCCAGCCCATTCCTTCAACAAATTCTGTGTGCTCCCTCTTCAAGTCTTAAGGTCATTGAGTACCTGTAACCTCAACATTAGAGGTCAAGGTCCTTGAGGACTGGAAATGACCATGCAAGTTTGACTTGACTTCATTTGTTAATATTGATTACTCTTTTGGGGGAGTTTATTGGGCAGAATTTTTGAACTAACTCCTTTAGTATTTCTGTGTCTCATAGGTTAACACTTAGAGTTGTTTTGTACTTTTGCTAGTTTTTCCATGTGTGTTTCTCTGGTCTCTCAAAACTAAATTCCTTGGTCCTTTAAGAGTAAAATCATATTCCTCAATAAGTAGTTGTTGGTTTATTGGTTTTTCATTGATTAATAAACAAAGGACATCCCTCTGTGCCACCTAAAGATGGGCGTTTCTTTAGCCTGTAACCACAGAAATTAGATAGGAAATCTATCTTTTCAGATTCTTACCTTCTCCTCAAGCTTTTCTTAATTTAAATCTTGCATTTTTACATAGTCACACATGTAATTTCAGTACTTAAAGAAAAAACTTTTTGTCCGTTCAAGTAGAGGAGGTAATACAAACAAATGTGTGAAAATACCTGAATGGAGACACAGAGAAACTGTTTATATCCTCTGATACTAAAGCTTTATAGAACTTTCTATTTTGATCACCCTAATGAGAAAACTGACCCCTTCAGAATGGGTTTCATATGTACCTTTCTTCCTTGTTTTTCACAATAAAGGCTTTTCGGTGCCTCCTTGTCCTTCCCTGTCTGGAATGCCAAATTCTAACTTCAGCTCTATTCTAGGCCTTCAGCCTTCGGTATGTCTCGCTGCCAGTTTCGGTATCAGACTCCCTGGGAGCCAGTGACATTTTGTCCTGCACACCATTCCTGCCTGCGCGCCAAGTGCCTCTCCCCCTTCCTTCATTCATGATTCCCACGTAGAAGCCAGATCTTATGGTACGAAGCTGCATATGTCAGGCAGCTTGTTTGGGTAAAATTTGATGAGCACGTTACCCTAAAGGAAATCACTGGTGTTAGAAACTAGAAGTGAAACCAAACACCCAGCTCTGGGTCGTCAATTAGCAGCTAAAAAGAAATCTTTCAGACCAATACGATGATTTCGTATTTCTGCCATTTCTTTCTTGTTTCAATTGACTGAATCTTTGTCTGCATCCACAGGCACATTTGGAGTTTTCTATTTTTCCCTAAGGCACTCAAATGCAAGATGATAAGTTACAGGGTAATTATGATTTCGTTGAATAAAACAACTGTAAACAGTCCAGTTAGACTTTAGCGTGCTTTGCATTCCAGTTTTCAACACAGATAGAGTTGCAGTTAATTTCTATGAAAATTATTTTCACAAATACCACTCTTAAAGTACCAGCTCTGTTCTGAGTATTATGTATTTCTATCTGTTATCATCTAATTATTTCTCTAAAATTTACTTTTTAAATAAAAATATTGGTACCTAAATCTTAATCAAGGGCTATTTGGTATGTAGATTTTTACTACATTGAAATTTCCTATTGAAAGATAGAGGAAAACAGTCTTCATTCTTCCATGATTTTTTGATGAAGAGGCACTAAATCAACTCAGTACATTGATCTTAATATCTGATCGATTATCTCTATGGAAGGTGTCCCTTTTAACATTGTTCTGCAAGTTTCTTAATAAAAATCTGATTTAAAGGTAACGTTACTTTTTAAAAAGTACTCCTGGGTTTTGAAGGCAGGTTGTGAACAGGGAACATTGGTATCTTTAACTGCAATTTGCTGCAGCCGTATAAGATTCTTAAAAAGGTTTGATATCATATGAATCAGTAAAACTTGAGGGCATGTATCAGATGAAAGCCCAGCCACGTGGTTTAACAAGGATTTTTAATATATCTGCTGATACTCTTCAAAATCCATCTGCCGGAATAATGATTGCTGGCTTATTTCTTTTTCTATAAAAGAAAGGTGATGAAAATGTCCTTTGACAGCTTCCTCTGAGTGTGGAGAAGGGCACGGATAGCATGCTTTCAGCACTCGGCACAAGCCACAGAAGCCTTCTGTCTCTAGGTCTGCGGGAGTTGAAATCTTCCTGCTGGTTCTAACTCCTTTTCCTCTTCAAGGAATTGGTTTGAAAGCTATTTGTCTTTGAGACTCATTTAAAATTTGAATTAAAAGTTTCTGACATAACTCCAAGCAGTGAGAGGAAGTAGGAAGCCCAGTTGAGGACCGTGGGAATTCCCGGCAAGAAGCTCAGTTGAAACCATGTTTCTGAACTGCAGATCTTTATTTTTGCATTTGTGACTTGGGGCAGGTGAAGTAGACAGTGTTCTAAGTTCACTTTCACAGAGTTAAATAATACTGTGGTAACTGAAGCTATGAAGCTGCTGTTCATGCCAGGAATGTGAAAGATGCCTATAAAAACAGCACAGCGCTACTACCAATTTCAGCATATTTTTGTTGTATTAGAAAAATGCAGTTGAAGTTTGGGATTTTAAATTCCTTTAAAATATTAATGTTTCAGAGCATTATTATCTCACAGTTGCCATTAAGCTCTTCAAGGCTTCTGTTTGTGTAGGTAGAGCGATTTCTGCTGATGTGTTGGAAATATGTAACCCTGCGTTTTGCAGCCTCACTTTCCTCGTTAGGAAGCCCTGATTTCCCAAAGGGAAATACTGCCTTCAGCATGAGGTTTGGGCTTTGGTAACATATGCAGTTCTGCAGTGAGATCAGTTCCAGGAAAGACGGGGCTTAATGCGAAAACAGAACTGAAATGATTTTGTGATTATGTGTAAAAACAATATTCTAACAGGAAAGATATTTAATAGTCAGCTGCTGAAGATGACAGAAAATATGGTTATGTTGCTGAGTGTATTAATATCAAGAGCTCAGAGAGGAGTACCTGGAAGATATAATCTGGGAAGGGCATGACTGGGTGCTCCTGGGAGCACCCCTCCAGGTGCAGCTGTGTACTCCTGGCTCTTACAGCAACTGTGGCAAAGGACGGTGATGGCTACAAGCAGGCGCGCTGGCAAAAGTCTTAGTCATGGGAGGATGAAAGACATTATTGCATCCTAATTAGCAGAAATATCAAGTATCCCTTAAAAGACAAGTTGGTGATGGACTTTGAATTAGAGAATCATCTAATTTTAGAGCTTAGAGATCTGTCCAGACCAGACATTTTGCAGCTAGAAATACTGTTGGCTTAGAAGGGTGTGATGACATGTCACAGTCCGTTCAAGATGATTGGGGCTTAGATCCAAGTTCCGACAGTCTGGTTCTCTATCCTTCCCGCTCCCTCCCTGGTCCTCACTGATATTAGTTTGAGAGAATAAGCTTTTTAAAAAGTTGTTTGCCTGTAATGATTTCTGTAATTAAAGGTATAATGGCATAGATGTGTCCAGTGAATAGACGTTGTCGTTCTTTTCTTCTGACCCTTCATCGGTACCAAGTAAGATTGTAGAAAAGTAGTAACTGAAGACCTCAGTGACATAGGCTTTTCTGTATAAGGGCTGCTGTTTGTTTTATTTGGCCTGGGAGAAAATCAGATGGGCAATTTGAGTAGCAGTTCGTGGCTGAACCCAAAATAGCTTGATATCTTCTCCACAGATTGTGTCCCACTTCTGGGAGAGTACTGTGAAATCTTGACAGCAGTAATATATTTTTTTTCAAGGAATATAGAATGTTATTTATTTTAATTTTTCTTGGAGTATAGTTGACTTACAATGTTGTATTAGTTACAGGTGTACAACAAAGTGAATAGTAATATATTATTGAGAAAGGATGTGCTTATTATATTTACACATATACACTATATATGTAAAATAAAGTTATTATGAGTATATATACTAAAATATAAAACCATGACCTTGGAGCAGATTAATGAGCTATCTGTCTAGCCCAGGATTGTTCTATGAGGAGGAAACGTATGGCTGACACTCCTCCTGTCAGTCTGAAAGGTTCATATGTTCTCTTGCAGTTTCCTTTGTGACTCCTTATAAAATTCTAATCTAGCAAATTTTCTAAACTCTCTTTGAACCCTAAAATTTTATAATCCCTAGAAGCAGCATAGAGAAGAAGAAAAAAAAATTTTAACTGGAGTTCAGAACAGAGTGTAAATTCTACTTTTGTTACTTTTGTTAGCTGAATGACTTTCTGAGCCTGTTCCCAAGTCTCTAAAATAGGATGATGATAATTAAAAATACTTATCTCTGTGGGGTTCAGAATGTTTAAAATAGATATGGAAGCTTTAATAGATTTTATACAAATGTAGGTGTTTTCATTTCTTATATTTCTTGCCATAATGCAGTCCATAAACTTATAAAGTAATATTTCCTTTCCCTTTTGTTATCTGAAATTTTCCTTTTAAAAATGTCAGTTTATCCTGATATTCTTCTCCTGAGGTCCTGGGATCTGGTAAAAATGAGATGATTTGTCTTCTCATGCTTTTCATGATTTCATACACGGAAATCATACGTCCTCAAATCTTTTGAGTGTGGAGATTCATTTTTGAGTTCTGCCTTTATACAGTGCCCCAACTGTTCCTTTTAGATTCCTATCCCCAAGTTTTTCAGCTCCATTATGTCACTTTTGATATATAACAACTGAAACCATCCTTAGGACTATAGGCACAGGCATAGCATGGCACTGTACAAAGACAGAATCTTTTCCCTTTTTCTACTCATTTCCTGATTATTTCCAGAATCTTGCTGACCTTCATAACTGCAGTAGCACCTTGAGCTGATAGGCTTAGAGCATAGCCCATCATAGTTAATCTCTTGGTGAACACAACATCCTACAATTTGGAATGCTTCTACTTTGGTGTGATATCTAATATTTTGCCTTTTGAAGCTTATTTTTCACTTTACCGAAGACTGATTTCCAGAGTGGCTCTTGTTTTGGTTAGGTTTTTGTTTGTTTGTTTTATTTTGTTCTGTTTTTAATGTATTCATACCCCATCAATTTTTAAAAGAATATGTAGCAACTCTTCCAGGAATACCTCATATTTGGGGCTTTGGTAACATTAGAATTTTATCATTTACCATCCCTTGTTGTGGTTCAACTGCTACACAACTTGTAGACCTCCATTCATTAACCGGATGTTTATTGAAGCCCACACTATGGCAGGTACTGCAGTAAAGGCTTGGATACAGAGGGGACCAAGATCGATTAAAGTGCAGACTCTCTTGAAAGCTACATTCCAGTGAGGGGGGCAGTAAACCACAAACCAACATATGAGTTAACAGTAAAATACTAGACATAAAACTAGATGAGGTGGTAGAGTAACTGGCGGGTGACTTCAGATGGTCAGGAAGGACCTCTCTGAGGAAGTGACGTCCAAGCCTTGATCTGAATAGCAAGAACATGGAGTAACAAGGAAGCCAGTGTGAAAGGAGCTTCCAGGGAGAGGTGGACAGAGGCCTGGTCACAGGACACTGCAGGCCAGGGAAGGAGTTTGGATTTTGTAGTGGTTTCATAGGAACCACTGTGGAATCCTTAACAAGGGGCAGTACATGAATAACGGCAGCCTTGGCATAATTCGATGAAAGTGGGATCTGTGTAAAATGTAGGCCCACATTATTGCGAGATTAATGAAATGACCCCAAAATCTCTACACCTCTCAATGAGGAGCATTCTAATTTGTGGCTGGCTAGACTTTCAGGACAATGGCAGTGATTCCTGAATTTTCAAGTTAGTTGGTACCCATTTTGTCTAATTAAGGAATAAAATACAGAATTTCAAGGAGGGAGTGGTCACCAGAGCCAAATACTATTCAGAGGTTGAGTTGGATGAAGAAAGAAAAGTGACTGTTAGATTCAGTAACAGAGAAGCTATTGGTGGCCTTGACCAGAACAGGGTAAGATTGGAAGACAACAGAACTGATTTGAATGGTAGATGAAACAATGGAAATAGACAGTTTTGTCAAGTTTTGCTGTGTATAGGAGGAGATAAATAGCATAATAGCTAATGGATCATGTGGAGTTAAGGAAGCTTTTTAATCTTATTTTGTCAGTCACATGTTACTAGAGCATGTTTGCACATGTTAAGAACAGTCCATATGGAAAGAAATTGACATTGCAAGAGAGAGTGAGGATAGTTGCAGGAATGACATCAACGAGAATGGGAGGGGAGACGTGATCCAGAGAAGAGGTGGCGGGTCGACCTTTGATGGGAATCAGAACATGGCAGCCTTGTTCAGGTTATGCCTGAGTGTGGTTTCCTGCTCTGCAAGAACCACTGATGATGTTCTTAGTAGCAAAAATTAATGTCAAGGTATCCTTTTCCTGATGTCTCTTTAAGCACTAGATATTTGAGGAATGGAAGTTGAAAATACCCAAATGGACATAACCAGAGGCAATAGCAAGAAATCTTTAGCATAGTTCACAAAGTCAATAAGATAATTCTTAAAAATTCTCAGAGGCTCCTTTGACTCTAGAAGATGGCATACGATATTATACCTAAATGATCATATAACATACCATTTACTGGAAATCTTAATGTGATCCACCCTTTCTTCATTGTTTATTGAAAAAATTAGTCAGCTTATTTGATGCTCATGGGGCTCTGAAATGCATAGGGAAGGTGTGAAAAGCCCAGGACATACAGGTAGCAAGTTGTGCAGTTAGGATTCTAATCAAAATTTTTTTTAACTTTAGCACTCAAGTTTTTATTTAATTTTTTTAAATTTATTTATTTATTTACTTATTTATGTATTTTTGGCTGCGTTGGGTCTTCGTTGCTGCGTGCAGGCTTTCTCTAGTTGCGGTGAGTGGGGGCTACTCTTCATTGCGGTGTGTGGGCTTCTCATTGTGGTGGCTTTTCTTGTTGCGGAGCACGGGCTCTAGGCGCGTGGGCTTCAGTAGTTGTGGCATGCAGGCTCAGTAGTTGTGGCTCGTGGACTCTAGAGCGCAGGCTCAGTAGTTGTGGCACATGGGCTTAGTTGCTCCACGGCATGTGGGATCTTCCCGGACCAGGGCTCGAACCTGTGTCCCCTGCATTGGCAGGCGGATTCCCAACCACTGCACCACCAGGGAAGTCCCTCCCATATTTTATATTTATTTTTTAAACTTAAAAGAGCCATAAGAAAATAAGACAAAAGCACACAATAAATGTTGCACACAGTCTCACTTATGAGTTTGCAAATCTAAACCATCACTGTAATGAAGACTTTGTAAACATTACCAAGTAGGACTAGTCTAAGAATGCAAAGATGATTCAACATTAGGAAATCAATGATTATGACTGATCATATTAATCAAAGAAGGAAACCATTTTTATTATCTCCATGGTGGTTGGAAAGGTAGTTGGTACATATTTTTTGTATACCATATACATGTATATATGGTATAACAAAGGCATTACTTTCTGCATTGATTTCGCCCTAGAAAACCAGAGACATAACTGGAAATTTATTAGCACTCATGAGTAATAACTCTGTAACAATAAAAGTAAATGTTTAAAAATCAATAATTTTCAGTAATCTAGATGAAATGGATAAATACCTAGAAAGACATAAACTACTTAAATAGAAATTCTGAATAGACCTATAAAACAAGAGATTGAATTAGTAATTGCAATACAAATTTCCACAAAGAAAAGCCCAGGCCCAAATAACTTAATAGTGAATTCTACCAAATATTTAAAGAAAAACCAACACCAATCCTTTAAAAACTCTTCCAAAAAGCAAAAGAGAGGGGAACACTTTACAACTCATTCTGTGAGGCCAATATTACCCTGATAACAAAACCAGGGACTTCCCTGGCGGTCCATTGGTTAAGACTCCATGCTTCCAATGCAGGTGGCATGGGCTCGATCCCTGGTTAGGGAACTAAGATCCCACATGTGGCACAGAGTGGCCCAAAACAAACAAACAAACAAAGACATCACAAGAAAACTATAGACCAGTATCTCTTATGAATATAGACGTAAAAGTCCTCAACAAAATACTAGCAGAATAAATCCAGCAACATATAAAAAGGATTATGCACCATGATCAAATAGGATTAATGCAAGGTTGTCTTAACATATGAAAAGCAATCAGTGTTATACACCATATTAATAGAATAAAGGACAAAAGCCACATGATACTCTCAGTGGATATTTAAAGAAGCATTTGACAAAATTCAATACCCTTTCATGATTAAAAACACTAAAACTAGGAATAGAAGGAAACTTCCTCAGTGTGATAATAATGCTATCTATGAAAAACCCATAGCTATTATCATACTTAGCAGTGAATAGATGCTTCCCCACTAAGACAAGGAACGGGACAGGATGTCCACTCCTGACACTTCTATTCAACATTTTACTAGAGGTTCTGGCCAGGGCAATTGGGCAAGAAAAAGAAATGAGGCATTCAGCTTAGAAAGAAAGAAGTAAAACTATCTCTGTTTGCAGAGCCATGATCTTGTATGTAGAAATCCTAAGGAACCAACAAAAAACTATTACGACTAATAAGTCAGTTAAGCAGGGTTGGTGGATACAAGATCAGTACCCCAAAATCAACCTTATTAACATTAATTAACTATCCAAAAATAAAATTAAGAGTACAATTCCACTTAAAGTAGCATTAAAGAGAATATAATAGGAATAAATTTAACAAAGAAGTATAAGACTTATATACTAAAAACTTTAAAATATCATTGGAGGAACTTAAGTGGAAAGATATCTCATGTTCGTGGATTGGAAAACTTTATGTTGTTAAGATGGCAGTACTCCCCAGATTAATCTCTAGATTCAATTCAGTCCCTGTCAAAATCTCACCTACTTTTTTTTTCCCCACAAAGAACATTCTGTGTTTTTTTTTTCTTTTTCTTTTTTTAATTGGGGTATAGTTGCTTTACAATGTTGTGTTAGTGTCTGCTGTACAACAAAGTGAATCAGCTATATGTATACATATATCCCCTCCTTCTTGGACCTCCCTTCCACCCCACCCCCCATCCCAGCCATCTAGGTCACCACAGAGCAGCAAGCTGAGCTCCCTGTGCTATACCGCAGGTTCCCACTAGCTATCTGTTTTACACATGGTAGTGTATATATGTCAATTCCTATCTCCCATTTCATCCCATTCGCCCCTTCCCTCCCACCCCGTGTCCGTGTTGAATCTAGAAAAATGGTACAGATGAACCTATTTGCAGGGCAGGAATAGAGATGCAGAAGTAGTCAGCTACCTTTTTACACAAATTGACAAGCTGATTCTGAGATTAATAGGTAAATTCGTGGGACCCAGAATAGCTGAAACAATCTTCAAATGGAAGAACAAAGTTCCAGGACTTCTACTTTTGATTTCAAAACTGACTACAGACCTGCGGTAATCAAGACAGTGTTACTGGCCCAAGGATAGGTGTATAGATGGAATAGAACTGAGAGTCCAGAAATAAACCCATATATTTATAATGAATTGATTTTAACAAGAGTGCCAAGATAATTAAATGGTGCTGGGATAACTGCATGGTCACATGCAAAATAATGAAGTTTGGATCCAAACCTCACACCATATAGAAGAAATAACTGAAAATGGATCATTGACCTTAATGTAAGAACTAAACTGTACAACTTTTAGAAGAAATGTAAGTGAAATCATTATGCATTTGGATTACGCAGTGGTTTCTTAGATGTGACGAAAGCCAAGTAACAAAAGAAAAAATGGATAAAGTTTTCATCAAAATGAAAAAGTTTTGTGCTTCAAAGGATACCATCAAGAAAAAGACAGTCCACAGAACAGGAGAAGATATTTGCAAATCAGATATCTGATAAGCGACCTGTATCCGAAATGTAAAAAGAACTCTTAATAACTCACCAACAAAAAGGCATTTAACCCACTTTAAAAATGGGCAAAGGATTTGCATAAACATTTCTCCAAAGAAGTTATACAAATGGTAAAAAAGCATATGAAAAAGGTGTTCAACATCATTAGCCATTAGGGAAATCAAATCAAAATTTACACACACTAAGATGGCTAGAATCAAAAACACAAGTGTTGGTGAAGATCTGGAGAAACTTGAACCCTCATATGTTGCTGGTGGGAGTGTGAAATGGAGCACCTGCTTTGGAAAACAGTCTGGCAGTTCCTCAAAATGTTAAAACACAGTGGTACCATTTTCCACTCCTAGGTATATCCCAAGAGAATTGAAAATTAGGTTCACACAAAATCATCTGCATGAATGTTTATAGCAGCATTGCTAATAATAGCCCCAGAGTGAAAACAACTCAAATGTTCATCAACTGATGATTCAATCAATAAAATGTGTTACATTCATACAATGGAATATTATTCAGCCATAAAAAGGAATATGACGTTCTGATATGTGCTACAACATGGATGAACCTGGGAAAGATTTTGCTAAGTGAGTGAAACTAGACACAAAGGCCACATATTTTATGATTGCATTTATATGAAATGGCCAAAATAAGTAAATCTGTAGAGACAGAAAATAGATTAGTGGTTACCAGGGTCCGGTGGGAGGAGAGAATCAAGAGTGGCTGCTAATATGTATGGGGTTAGTTTGGGGAGGGGGGGGGCTAATGAGAATCTTCTGGAATTAGAGAGTGGTGATAGGTGCATGATTCTGTGAATATATTAAAAACCACTGAATTATAAACTTTAAAAGATTGAACTTTATGGTATATGAATTATATTTCAATAAACCTCTATCATTACATAATAAATGATTAAATTTTTTTGAATTTATTTTTTTAAACAGCAGGTTCTTAATAGTTATCTATTTTATACATATTAGTGTATATATGTCAAGCCCAACCTCCCAATTCATCCCACCACCCCCTGCCGACCCTGCTTTCCCCGCCTTGGTGTCCATACGTTTGTTCTCTACATCTCTGTCTCTATCTCTACATCTCTGTCTCTACATCTCTGTCTCTGCCTTGTAAACTGGTTCATCTGTACCATTTTTCTAGATTTCACATATATGTGTTAATATTCGATATTACTTTTTCTCTTTCTGACTTACTTCAATCTGTATGACAGTCTCTAGGTCCATCCACATCTCTGCAAATGACCCCATTTCATTCCTTTTCATGGCTGAGTAATATTCCATTGTATATATGTACCACATCTTTATCCATTCGTCTGTTGATGGGTATTTAGGTTGCTTCCATGACCTGGCTATTGTAAATAGAGCTGCAATGAACATTGGGGTGCATGTGTCATTTTGAATTATGGTTTTCTCAGGATATATGCCCAGTAGTGGGATTGCTGGGTCATTCGATGATTCTATTTTATTTTTTTGAGGAACCTCCATACTGTTCTCTATAATGGCTACTATCAATTTACATTCCCACCAACAGTGCAAGAGGGTTCCCTTTTCTCCACACTCTCTCCAGCATTTGTTTTTTGTAGATTTTCTATGATGCCCATTCTAACTGCTGTGAGGTGATACCTCATTGTAGTTTGGATATGCATTTCTCTAATAATTAGTGATGTTGAGCATCTTTTCATGTGCCTCTTGGCCATCTGTATGTCTTCTTTTGAGAAATGTCTGTGTAGATCTTCTGTCCATTTATTGATTGCATTGTTTGTTTTTTTAATATTGAGCTGCCTGAGCTGTTTATATACTTTGGAGATCAATCCTTTGTCTGTTGATTCATTTGCAAATATTTTCTCCCATTCTGAGCATTGTCTTTCATCTTGTTTATAGTTTCCTTTGCTGTGCAAAAGCTTTTAAGTTTCATTAGGTCCCATTTGTTTATTTTTGTATTTATTTCCATTAGTCTAGGAGGTGGGTCAAAAGAGATCTTGCTGTGATTTATGTCAGAGTGTTCTTCCTATGTTTTCCTCTAAGAGTTTTATAGTGTCCGGTCTTACTTTTAGGTCTTGAATCCATTTTGAGTTTATTTTTGTGTATGGTGTTAGGGAGTGTTCTGATTTAATTCTTTTACATGTAGCTGTCCAGTTTTTCCAGCACTACTTATTGAAGAGGCTGTCTTTTCTCCATTGTATATTCTTGCCTCTTTTATCAAAGATAAGGTGACCATATGTGCATGAGTTTATTCTGAGCTTTCAATCCTGTTCCATTGATCTACATTTCTGTTTTTCTGCCAGTACCATATTGTCTTGATTACTGTAGCTTTGTAATATAGTCTGAAGTCAGGGAGTCTGATTCCTCCGGCTCCGTTTTTTCCCCTCAAGACTGCTTTGGCTCTTCGGGGTCTTTTGTGTCTCCATACAAATTTTAAGATTTTTTGTTCTAGTTCTGTAAAAAATGCCATTGGTAATTTGATAGGGGTTGCATTGAATCCGTAGATTGCTTTGGGTAGTATAGTCATTTTCACAATATTGATTCTTCCAGTGCAAGAACATGGTATGTGTCTCTCCATCTGTGTCATCTTTGATTTCTTTCATCAGTGTCTTATAGTTTTCTAGTAGAGGTCTTTTACCTCCTTAGGTGGATTTATTCCTAGGTATTTTATTCTTTTTGTTGCAATGGTGAATGGGATTGTTTCCTTAATTTCTCTTTCTGATCTTTTGTTGTTAGTGTATAGGAATGCAAGAGATTTCTGTGCATTAATTTTGTATTCTGCAACTTTACCAGATTCATTGATTAGCTCTAGTAGTTTTCTGATGGCATCTTTAGGATTGTCTATGTATAGTATCATGTCATGTGCAAACAGTGACAGTTTTATTTCTTCTTTTCCAATTTGTATTCCTTTTATTTCTTTTTCTTCTCTGATTGCTGTGGCTAGGACTTCCAAAACTATGTTGAATAATAGTGGTGAGAGTGGACATTCTTGTCTTTTCCTGATCTTAGAGGAAATGCTTTCAGTTTTTCACCATTAAGAATGATGTTTGCTGTGGGTTTGTCATATATGGCCTTGATTATGTTGAGGTAGGTTCCCTCTGTGCCCACTTTCTGGGGAGTTATTATCATAAATGGGTGTTGAATTTTGTCAAAAGCTTTTTCTGCATCTACTGAGATGATCATATGGTTTTTATTCTTCAGTTTGTTAATATGGTGTATCACGTTGATTGATTTGCGTATATTGAAGAATCCTTGTATCCCTGGGATAAATCCCACTTATTCATGGTGTATGATCCTTTTAATGTGTATTTGGATTCTGTTTGCTGGTATTTTGTTGAGGATTTTTGCATCTATATTCATCAGTGATATTGGTCTGTAATTTTCTTTTTTTTGTAGTATCTTTGTCTGGTTTTGATATCAGGGTGACAGTGACCTTGTAGAATGAGTTTGGGAGTGTTCCTTCGTCTGCAGTTTTTTGGAAGAGTTTGAGAAGGATGGGTGTTAGCTCTTTAAATGTTGGGTAGAATTCACCTGTGGAACCATCTGGTACTGGAGTTTTGTTTGTTGGAAGGTTTTTAATCATGGTTTCAATTTCATTACTTGTGATTGGTCTGTTCATGTTTTCTATTTCTTCCTGGTTCAGTCTTGGAAGGTTATACCTTTCTAAGAGTTTGTTCGTGTCTTCCAGGTTGTCCATTTTATTGGCTTAGTGTTGCTTGTAGTAGTCTCTTACGATGCTTTGTATTTCTGCGTTGTCTGTTGTAACTTCTCCTTTTTCTTTTCTAAGTTTATTGATTTGAGTCCTCTCCCTCTTTTTCCTGATGAGTCTGGCTAAAGGTTTATCAATTTTGTTTATCTTCTCAAAGAACCAGCTTTTAGTTTTATTGATCTTTGCTATTGTTTTCTGTTTCTATTTCATTTATTTCTGCTCTGATCTTTATGATTCTTTCCTTCTACTAACTTTGGATTTTGTTTGTTCTTTTTTCTCTACTTCCTTTAGGTGTATGGTTAGATTGTTTATTTGAGATTTTCCTTCTTTCTTGAGGTAGGATTGTATTGCTATAAACTTCCCTCTTAGAACTGCTTTTGCTGCATCCCATAGGTTTTGGGTCATCGTGTTTTCATTGTCATTTGTCTCTAGGTATTTTTTTATTTCCTCTTTGATTTCTTTAGTGATCTCTTGGTTATTTAGTAACGTATTGTTTAGCCTCCATGTGTTTGTGTTTTTTATGTTATTTTTCCCTGTAATTGATTTCTAACCTCATAGCGCTGTGGTCAGAAAAGATACTTGATATGATTTCAGTTTTCTTCAGTTTACTGAGGCTTGATTTGTGACCCAAGATGTGTGTACGTTCTCCTAGAGAATGTTACATGTGCACTTGAGAAGAAAGTGTAATCTGCTGTTTTTGGATGGAATGTCCTATAAATATCAGTTAAATCTATCTGGTCCATTGTGTCATTTAAAGCTTGTGTTTCCTTATTAATTTTCTTCTGAATTATCTGTCTGTTGGTGTAAGTGAGGTGTTAAAGTCCCCCACTATTACTGTGTTACTGTCGATTTCCTGTTTTATAGCTGTTAGCAGTTGCCTTATGTATTGAGCTGCTCCTATATTGGGTGCATATATATTTATAATTGTTTTATCCTCTTCTTGAATTGATCCTTTGATCATTAGTAGTGTCCTTCCTTGTCTCTTGTAACATTCTTTATTTTAAAGTCTATTTTATCTGATATGAGTATTGCTACTCCAGCTTTCTTTTCATTTCTATTTGCATGGAATATCTTTTCCGTCCCCTCACTTTCAGTCTGTATTTGTCCCTGGGTCCGAAGTGGGTGTCTTATAGACAGCATATATATGGGTTTTGTTTTTGTATCCATTCAGTGAGCCTGTGTCTTTTGGTTGGAGCATTTAATTCATTCACATTTAAGGTAATTATCAATATGTATATTCCTGCTACCATTTTCTTAAATGTTTTGGGTTAGTTTTTGTAGGTCCTTTTCTTCTCTTGTGTTTCCCACTTAGAGAAGTTCCTTTAGCATTTGTTGTAGAGCTGGTTTGGTGGTGCTGAATTCTCTTAGCTTTTGCTTGTCTGTAAAGCTTTTGATTTCTCTGTTGAACCTGAATGAGATCCTTGCTGGGTAGAGTAATCTTGGTTGTAGGTTCTTCCCTTTCATCACTTTAAATATATCATGCCACTCCCTTCTGGCTTGCAGAATTTCTGCTGAGAAATCAGCTGTTAACGTTATGGGAGTTCCCTTATATGTTATTTGTTGTTTTTCCCTTGTTGCTTTTAATAATTTTTCTTTGTCTTTAATTTTTGTCAATTTTATTACTATGTGTCTCGTTGTATTTCTCCTTGGCTTTATCCTGCCTGGGACTCTGCACTTCCTGGACTTGGGTGGCTATTTCCTTTCCCATGTTAGTGATGTTTTCAACTATCATCTCTTCATATATTTTCTCTGGTCCTTTCTCTCTCTCTTCTCCTTCTGGGACCCCTACAATGTGAATGTTGGTGCATTTAATATTGTCCCAGAGGTCTCTTAGGCTGTCTTCATTTCTTTTCATTATTTTTCCTTTTTCTGGTCTGCGGCAGTGTATTCCACCATTCTGTCTTCCAGGACACTTATCCATTCTTCTGCCTCAGTTATTCTGCTATTGATTCCTTCTAGTGTATCTTTCATTTCAGTTATTGTATTGTTCATCTCTCTTTGTTTGTTCTTTAATTCTTCTAGGTCTTTGTTAAACCTTTCTTTCATTTTCTCCATCTTTGCCTCCATTCTTTTCCCTAGGTCCTGGATCATCTTTACTATCATTATTCTGAACTATTTTTCTGGAAGGTTGTTTATCTCCACTTCGTTTAATTGTTTTTCTGGGGTTTTATCTTGTTCCTTCATCTGGTACGTAGCCCTCTGTCTTTTCATTTTGTCTGTCTTTCTGTCAATGTGGTTTTCTTTCCACAGGCTGCTGGATTGTAGTTCTTCTTGCTTCTGCTGTCTGCCCTCTGGTGGATGAGGCTATCTCAATAAATGACTAAATTTTTAAGATCTAGTTTCTTCATGCCATGAATGAAGATCTAGTTTCTTCATGCCATTATAATTCAAAATTATAATGGAAAGAACGAATGCATGACAGAATTTAAGAAAATTTTGAGAAAAAGGAGAGGAGAAATTATTCTACAGATAGTAATACATATTATATATGTATTTAAATAATGAAGACTGTGAAACTATCATGGGGACAGGACCTGCCCCCCCCAAAAAAAAAACCTTGAAGACACTTTAAATGCATGTATTTGGAAAGTCAGAGAGAGAGTAAAATTAGTGATTCCTCAGTGGGAAAAGTATAGATTATCTATGAAATTATGGTGTTCAACACCTAGCTAACTTTCTTAGTCAGCAATTGTGGTTGAAAATAGCAGAAAATAATTCTGGCAACTTTAAGCAGAGACAGATTTACAGAAATCACATTGGGCAGCTCTCACAGTCAGTGGGGAACCAAGCTCAGAAGGTGACAGCATCCAAAAGATGTGAAGAAACTAGGAATAGATCCTCCCTTGAGCCACTGGACTAGGATGGTTAGGATGCTGCTGTGCTCCTGAAGCATCTGCTAGATCCCACTGCTGCCACCATGACCAAATTCTAATGATCCCTACATGTTTCACTCACTCCCTTAAGACTCTGAGACCCGGGCAAGAGCATCCAAAGGCAGAGCCTAGGTCACAGGCCTGCATCTTACCCTGGGTGTTGGGAAAGGGATATCTGCCCACTTTCGGTACTGTGGTGAGAGGCAGGGCCCTGGTGCATCAAGTCAGATAGGAAGGTGTCCAAATGCTGGGGAGCCAAAAATTTCCACTAACATTTGGAATAACTAAAATTAGAACCGTCCTTTATATCATAGGCCAAAATAAATTCCACGTCTATTCAGAATGTAAATGTGAAACTTGAGACCATAAAAGTACTTAAGGAAAATACACATGAATATTTATGTAATCTTGGCTTGGGAAAGTTGCTAAGCATGATATAAAAATCAGAAGGCCATTAAAAATGTCAGTAGCGAATATTTAATGATCCAGAAAGGGAACCATGGTCTGTTAAATTTTTTAAAAAATAGAATGTTATATGCCAGAATATTAACAGTGGTTTTCTCTGGATGATGAGACCAGAGATGATTTTTCATTTCTTCCTTCACGCTCTGTATTCAAGTTTGGTGGGGTTTTTTTTGTTTGTTTCAAAAGCTGTTATTGCTTTTTAAATTTGGAAGATTTGCTTGCTGGATTTGTACGAACACATAGATACCGGTGTCTCCATAAGTAAATTTTATGCTAACCACTACAAAAGTGAAAATAACTCTTTAAAGAGCAGGTAATGAGACACTTGTGTGTAGACACCCCCATCTGTATAAAAATCATGTTGAATGGCTTTTGGTATTGGCTCCATCTGGTGGCGCTTCAAAAGGAGGACCTGAATAATTGGATGATGGCTGTAAGAATGCCCCCCAAGATTGATGCTTCTCTCACCTCCTCCAGTGTTTTTTGTTTTGGTTTGTTTTATTTTGTCTTGTTTTTAAGAGAACCCATCTGCTTGACTACAAAAGTACCAGTTTGTACTTAGGGTATTGGCATCTAAAGGAAGCATCACAGATATAAGGATTCTGGAGGTAATGTTTATTGTGGCCTATATTTCATCACTTTATACTCTTGCCTACAAATAATGAGTTGCCCCACCATTTCCTGTTGTAGCAGCCTTTAGATTCTTAATATCTGGTTCCCTCTTTCCTGGGATTCCTATCTCAGTAAAGGATGCTCAACATCTATTTGACATAAGAGACCAAGTGGGCTCTTCCTGTGTAAAGGTGAGTCGCCCAAACAGAATGAAAGGCTCCTCACAGAAACCTTGATACCGAAGGATGGAGGAGAGCCCTTTACGTTCAGAAAGGCATATCGTTGACACGTTACGGAAACAGACCAAGAGATCTGGAGAAGCAAAGAAAGAAAGAACACAGAAATGGCCATTTGTTCCATTCTCACCACTCAATTGCTTTTCCTACTTGTAAAAGAAAAATAATCATTCTGGCTTGGAATTTCTAAATGCCTTTAGCCTTTGTGAGTCGATGTGTATGACCTTCCTGGGATTTTCTAGTTGATATTGTTATGATCTAAGAGATCTGCATAAAATTTTTATATATATATATATATATATGAAAGACTTACTAATATCCCTTTTTCTATGACTGTTTCCTCAGGGAACTCATTGAACATGTCTGTTATTTTTATTTCTCAGTCATAAATGGCATGACTCTGAACTTCTGTAAGTTTCAGAGTCTCCATGTCTCCATCCTTCACGTTAATATAGGAACCTCATTGCTCTGGACTGAAATTAAATCGGTATACAACTGTTCTTGTTGTTAGTTGGCTTCGTTAAACGGTTTCACCTCAGTCATTTTGCAGGGTGGACATAAAACAGCTCGGGCGGCGTATGCATATTTTTTTGAGCTCCATATTTCATTCCATTTGCTCATGTTGAAATTTTCTGCTATTTTTCTCTTATGTATTTTAATGATTTGGAGCCAGTAGCAGCTAGATGGAAGGAAAAATATGTTCCTTTTTTTTCTGATAGAAGCTAAGAAGAGTTGTTCATATGCTGATTTCCTTGATGTTGAAGAATGAAGTTCTGTTCACTGTTTGTGGAATCTGGTGATGCTCTGGTGAACAGCGTCGGTACCACAGTGGTTAGGGATGGGGAAGTGGCAGGAGCTGCATCAAGGCACGTCCCTGCCCACCAGCACCCTCCCCTGGTGGATGAGGAGATGTGGGTGCAATGAGGAGAGGAGCACACACGGCAGGAGGGCTGAGGGCTCTGGGCTCCCAGCTCCCTCCTGCCCAGCAACCCTCAGTCGCACGTGGTACAGTCAGACTCACACTGGTCCTTTTCTTGTCTCTTTCCAGGAGCAGCCTACTGCCAGTTCATGGACATGCTCTTTCCTGGCTGCATTAGTTTGAAGAAAGTAAAATTTCAAGCGAAGTTGGAACATGAGTACATTCACAATTTTAAGCTTCTGCAAGCATCGTTTAAGCGAATGAATGTTGATAAGGTAGGAGACGCACTTGTACCTCCATAAAATGTATTGTCTTTGCTTAAAATGGTTTTTATGCAGAGATGCAAACATCCAAAAATGTGTCAATGGGATATATCTTGACATCACTATAGTAGGTTGGGTCCTGTACTGGGCATAAAGCACCAACCCTCACTTCCCATATTTGCATGAGGTTTTTATTTGAGGAGATTTCTAAACTTGTAGCCATTAGACTAAAAACGCTAACAGAAATTATGAATGCTGAAATGTTGTTATTCTGTATTAGCATTGCAGATGAGCAATTTTTATGTTTGCCAGATGCCACTGTGGTTCTTTGAGTGTTTTGTTTCTTTAAAGAAATAGCATAGTACGGTAGAAATGGCACGGGTTTGAATCCCAGCACCATGACTTGAGCAAGTTATTTAAATTATTTGAGTCTGAGTTTACCCATCTGTGAAATGGGACTAAAACCCCCTTCCCTGTGGTTATGAAATTAAAGCGAGGACTGCATGTTAAAGTGTCCAGTATATACACTCAGATTCTCACTCAATGTCCATAAAATATTCTTTCACCCACTTTGAACTTCATAATTTTATTCTAGAGTGATACAAATGAAGTTAGACTAGAGTCCTTTTTCCCCCATAGAGGACTATTGCTGAAGCCCCTTCAGGCTCTGCATGTTTCCTGCTATTCAAGTACATATTACGTTCATAGTCTTTATTTAGGATATAGCTCTTGGAGTGAATAGTTTGGAAAGAAATGAATTTTGAATAAGGGAAAAGAGAAAAAACAGCAGGGGAGAAATAGAAAGTTTTCTTTTCATAGATAGTAGCAATAAATAGGCTATGGAAATAAAAATTTAAATTTGGGGGCTTCCCTGGTGGCGCAGTGGTTGAGAGTCTGCCTGCCGATGCAAGGGTTCGTGCCCTGGTCCGAGAAGATCCCACATGCCGTGGAACAGCTGGGCCCGTGAGCCATGGCCACTGAGCCTGCGCGTCCAGAGCCTGTGCTCCGCAACGGGAGAGGCCACAGCAGTGAGAGGCCTGCATACCGCAAAAAAAAAAAAAAAAAAAAATTTAAATTTTGGGTTATAAGAGATAGAGGTTAAAAAGGAAAGAAAAGTTTGCTGAACTGTATATATTTTTTAATTTATGCAGTTAATATCTTCCTAAATCAAAGCATTCTTATCAAAATATTAAGAAAATTTTGGCTTCTCATTTTCTCACAATTTTTATTGCAAAACATATATCCTCTTTAACATTTTAATTTTTTGACTCCTTTTCAACTTGATATCCTTTGCTGTGGTTAATTTCCAATTAGCTCCTTCTGTATTTATTCAAAACCAGAGTTATATAGATTCTTCTTCCTTATTAGCATCACTTCTCTGTACACTTCTGTATCATTTTTCTATACAT
Source organism: Grampus griseus (assembly GCF_964374135.1). Taxonomy (NCBI): domain Eukaryota; kingdom Metazoa; phylum Chordata; class Mammalia; order Artiodactyla; family Delphinidae; genus Grampus; species Grampus griseus. The sequence goes on from NC_139006.1 coordinate 50,225,170, forward strand.
GCTTCTAGATCAAAAAGGAAAGAAACACCCATTCATACGTTTATTGACGGAACTTGCTGTGTAACAAAGTTGGGGACTCCATATCTCCGTAGAAGTGTACACTCAAGAGAGTGGGTCAGCCATTGTTAAGAAATTTGAAGATAGGGAATTCCCTGGCAGACCAGTGGTTAGGACTCCCAGCTTTCACTGCCGAGGGCACAGGTTCAATCCTGTGTTAGAGAACTAGGATCCTGCAAGCCACGGTGTGGCCCAAAAAAAGAAAAAAAGAAATTTGAAGATAAAATTCTTGTACTGGAGGAACACTGACCTTTATGACCTTTGTTGGCCTCTCTAGCTTAATATGCTATGATTCTACCCAAAGATCCTGGTATAGAGACAGTGATCCCTGTTCATGTTTGTCATAGCCTGCGACAGCACGTGGGAAGCACATGTACAAATATTTCCTTGCCACCTCAGATTTTGAACTTATGACCCTGGAACTTTCATTTTGATAGGAATTGCTAAGTTAAGTCAACAGAAGTTAAGTGCCTGCTTTGAATGGCTAATGCATCATCATCATCTAAAACTGTTTATAAATGTTCACGTTTGGCAGAGAGCAAAATATAGTAGCATGTTAATTAAAGGGCCTTATGCTCCAAGAAGGCACTTTCTAAAACAATCACAATACCAGCATAAACAAAACTTATAAATCAGAAAACATGAAAATACTTATATTTGTACAATGAAAAGACCTCGAAAGGGAATACTGATTGGCTCTTTAGACTGCCCTTTAAAAACACTTAATTTACACCCAGTCTTGATAAGATAGTTACAAAATACAAAAAGAAACCTGTTTAAGACATGTACCCCCCTGGCACATTAACTGTGCTCCAGTGTAACCCATGAATTACTGAGCCCTGTATTGTGGTTAGTTGTTTTTATTTTATGCTTGTCTCTCTACATTGTAAAGACACTCCGTGAAAGCTCATTTTGTTTCATAGGAACCATTAGATTAGTGTGAGTTCTCATTGACTTGAGTCTTATTCATTCGTACTCTCTAATAGCTACAGTCCTTTTAAGAGCTTATTCCAACACAGCTAGACCAAGTGTTACAAAGAAATAAGGAAAACCTTTCAACCTTGAAACAGCACAACATCCCAGACCCATGTTTTGGGGGGGATATGCTTTGGCAATAAACATTCTACGAAGAGGATCCGCCCCTCTTGACAGCTCAGGGTATTCCTTGTTTCGTGTGGTTTGTTCAGATGTATTAAATATTCCAGGAGAACCAACTACGACATTTTAATTTTTCTTTAATATAATGAAAAATTATATGAATTCTGGAGTACCACTGGCTAAGACACTGGGGGAGAGGCCAGCAGACATGAATTGCGGATGTAAGGTTATATTTAGGGAACACTTCAGTTGTATTCAATACAAACAAGGCTGAGGGTCGTGACTCACCAGGTGATTTTATATTGCAGGTAATTCCAGTGGAAAAGCTCGTGAAAGGGCGTTTCCAGGACAACCTGGATTTTATTCAGTGGTTTAAGAAGTTCTATGATGCTAACTACGATGGCAAGGAGTATGACCCCGTAGAAGCACGACAAGGGCAAGATGCAATTCCTCCTCCCGACCCCGGCGAACAGATCTTCAACCTGCCCAAGAAGTCTCACCATGCAAACTCCCCGACAGCAGGTACCGTAACAATGAAATCCTAGAGTCACTTTCACAGGCCCTCCTGCGCCGTACTGTGAACCGATTTACACTTTTAAATATAGATCATCATCTATAATCCTTCAGAGGAAATTCATGAAATAGCCATCCTGTCTCCTGTGTGGGCAGTGCCAATTTCTATGTGATGACATTCAGCAAGACCTCACTTAGCCAACTTCATCCCAAAGTGAAGTCACTGAGGATAAATACCTAGAACTTTAAAAAATGTTTTAACTATTTTAGAGAAAAATCTTTCTAAAATACATTACAAACATTCTTGTGTAGAAAACAGACTTTACCAAGCAGAATGTGTTCTTGTCCAATGAGGGTCATTAGTATAAACATCAGCTGTGACACTGCAGAGGTAAACGATGAAATCCTCAGAAACCATGTGTTTCCATCCTGAACACCAGTGTTCACACTTGTTAAGTCAACAGCCTTAATTCTGTAAGAATGCAAATTCCTTATTTATGCCCAACTTCCAATGAGAATTATTAGAAATGATTATAACAAGACTAATACTAAACTGTGTGGACATGTGTCTGGAACTCAAGGAAGTGTCGGCTAGAGGTAAACATTGGTGAGTCTTCCATATCCAGGTAATTGAAGCTGGAAGTGAGTCCCCAGGGAGAAGGGTAGAGTCCCTGAGGAACTTGAACATTTCATGTTTTGGTAGAAAAGGAAGGGCTTACATAGGACCAGGGAAGACACCAGAAAGATTGAAAGAAATGAAGGAATGACGTGTCAGGGAAATAGAAGGAAGGGAGCAGAACGGTCACCATTGTCTAAATCTGCTAAGGAGTCAAGTACAACGAGGACTGGAAGGGTCCTTTGGGGTCACTCAGTGGAATGATGGGTCCAGGAGGGGGCTGAGGAATTGGAGAAAGGAAACTGAGACAGCATAAAAATCCAACTTCAACGCCATAGAATAAATACGCTTAAACGAAGCACAGATCTTTGGGAATACATACATTTAAGAGGCAAGAGGAAAAAGAGGAAGCTGAGAAAAGGAGGAACATCAGGGGAAAAACCAGCTCAACATCAGAGAACAAACAGTAGGACGTTTTTAGAAAGAGGGATCACCAACAGCGCTGAGTATTAATTGTTGGAGAGATCAGATAGGATGAAGCCTGAAAATAGGCCAAAGAAAGAAATCTGCCTCCCGGGAGGTGATTAAGAGTTCTTTAGAGAATTGGTCTGTAGAAATGCTGAATCCATACACCTAGATGGCAGCGGCTTATGAACAAGGGCATGACACACAAACGTGAAAGTGATGCGAGAGGAGATTCCACCTTCTCCAAATCAGGAGAATAAGTGGAGGAAATAAAAACATTTTGTTGGTGTCGGGGGAAAAGCTGACAGTTGCTTTAGGAAGTAAGCTTGGGGAGAGAACGGTATTGTCCTCGATTTGATTTTGTTTGCTTTTAGGACACGGCACAAGGAGCAGGTTTGTAAGATGGGAGAAAGGTCCATGAGAAGGAATAATAGGAAAAAGGAGGGGAAACTGGTGGAACAATGACCCTGAGGCTGGAGGGAAAAAATGGGGTCAAGGGCATCGAAAGAGGTTTGGCGAGGAAAGGGAATGTTTACCTTTTTTCAGAACAGAAGTGCTGGGAAGAGTTTGGGTAAAAATGAAGCCACAGGGAGTTTGGGGAACAAAAGTTTATTGCAGTTCAAACAGGCCTTCAGCTTTTGTCAGAAAGTGTCATTATTCTAGGACCAGGATAGAGAAGGGGAGTGGTGTGTCTCCTTCAGAGCTGGGGAGACACAGGCAGATGGAGTTGGGGGACAGGAAGGTACGAAAACCAAGAGCAGCTGGTAGCTCTCACCGCAAGCTCTTTTTCTGCAGCTGCTAATGATGTACAGATTCATCTTGAAACTCAGCTGCTACTTTTTCAAGTTTTCAGCAGTGGAACCGGACAGGCCTCAGAACATTTTTCTTCTACAGTCATAACGTGTCCTTAAATTGGCACCAACCATTCTAACCCCACCCCGCCCCCAAACAGAACTGTCATTATGCTGCCTTGGCCTCATTTTCAAGGAATTCCCTCATCTGTCTTTCACAAAAGCCACAGAGAAACTTGTGCCATTTTGATAGAAAGAATGTCCATGAATCTGGAAAAGAAATATGTTGTTTCCAGAGCTTAACTTCTCTGGTGACAAAGCTCAGGAAACACATTAAAGTCAGCAGATCATAAATCTGGTTTTTAATGTTCTGGAAGACAGTATTGCCAAGGCTTGTGTTCCTGATACCTCGACCATGTTTACCTCATTGGTCTTAATCAAGGAGGAAGGATATTTCCAGAAGTCAAACCAGTCATACGGTTTTTTATGAGACATGTTCTGACTCTTGGACATGGTGGGGTAGTAAAACTATACTGAAAAAATTCTAGCAAGGTATACATCACATGTAGAACATTGTTTTAAAAGCTATAATAGGAGAAAGGCTCCTATAAATACAATGAGACCTCATTTTTTTCTGGAGGTCATGTATCCAACTCTTGGGAAAACAGCCAAGAAAGTGTAAGTCAAAATGTCTTCTAAGAGTCAGAATAGGTGTTGTAAAATCTGTGCTATAAAATTCATACACTTTACTCTTTCCACAAGGGAGAGTTCCTAGAATACTTACCCAGAGTCTGTTTGCTCTTTCTTTTATATATATTTAGTTATTTTTAAAATTGACATCTAATTGACACACCACATTGTATTAGTTTCAGGTGTACAACATAGTGATTTGGCATTTGTACACATTGCAAAATGATCACCACAATGATTCCAGTTACCATCTGTACCATACAAAGTTGATACGATATTATTGACTATATTCCCCATGCTGTACTTTACACCCGCATGACCTATTTAGTTTATAACTGGAAACTTGTACTTCTCGACCCCCCTTTATTTGCTCTTTCTTGACTTGGATATAATTATAACAAACATGGGGATATGGTTTCTCAGCGTGTATCTTATTAGGGCAAGGAGTATACTGATAGCACTACAAAATGTGAACATCAATCAAAGAAGAGCCAAAAAATCTTAATGAAACCTTATAAATAGTCCAGCAGCCGGAGATCTCTATTGCTGAATGAAAGAGCTCCGTGTCTCTCAGTAGCCCTCAAGATCTGTATGACACCAGCATGTACTAATCGATACACTCAGAGTTCCCTTCTAATTCTTAAGATTTTAATTTTCTATTTATAATCATCTCTCCCATGAATTATTTTACAGTCTCTAAACTAGCCTGTCTGCCTCTGGTCTGAAACCATTCGAGACCATCCTCGTCGTACATAGGTCTGATTGTGTCCATCCAAAATTTAAGACAAATTAAAGTGCTTGATGAGGTGAGGGTCAGCTGTCTGGGAAATTCACATATCTATGCCAGTCATCTCCCAGTGATGCCAGGTCAGTAGCATTCAGCAGTAATTTCTGTGCCCATCTCTAGGCCTTGGCCGTTAATCATCTGTATTAGTGGAAACAAGCAACGTCTGGTGTAATCGAAAACAGGAGATGGTCTTTAATTATTTTTTCCTTTTGGCTTTGGGATATTTGGTTCATTTTGCAGTGGCTTTATCTCTCTCCAAATATATCCTTAAACTAATATTAAAAGTCATTTGCATGTCCTGACTATAAAACGTGCTAGATTTTTCTGCCATTTCAGTATAGACACCAGTATTCCGTGGATTCAGAGAAGCCATAGAACCCGTGTCTGTGTGAACCCGTGTCTGTGTGTAAGTCTGGGTGACTTACCTGGGCCGTAACAAGCTTCAGCATGAGCAGAGGCTGTCGCTAAGGGTGGATGGCTGCCTGGCAAGTCTTATTCTATCTACATCCTGAGGAATTGCATCTTGAATTGCTTTTGATCTCCCAACAAGGAGCATATGTTAAAATACACATTTTTATAATGACAGATATCTATTAAGTGCATATGTCATCGTGAGTCATGATGTTTATAAATTTATTGCTATGAGCCATATCTGCAACTCGAGATAGCTGTCAGCGGGATCAGTTTTTATGTGTGAGCACTTAACTAAACTTAAAACGAAATTTGAGGTTGCGGTTCCTATAGCAACCACAGCTTAGACATGTTGCAAATCCACATATATTAATGCATTGAAATCAAACTCCCATATACAAATATAGTGTGATGGATTTAGAGTTGCTATGGAAATTGATTCTGAGCTTTCTCTTTTCCTTAGGGACTTTCCTTTAGGCATTGTAGCCTCAAAATAAGATTAGTAGAAATACTAGAAAAATGATTTCAAAAAGGAAGCAACCTAAGAATTAGAATTGAATAGAATAAAGCATTTGAATGATCATAATTAAATTCCTACATGGAGATTTAAATAAATCCTAACAGCGACTTTCAAAAACTGTATCGAGTGTATGAATACTCTCACTCTTAATTATCTTTAATTTTGGGTTCTCTAAGGCTGTTCGTACAACCTTAACAAAGTGATTATGTTTATTGATTTTATTTGTTTACCAGTGTTTGCATATTCTTTGAGTACCTGAAATTTAAGTAAGCATCGCCTATCACCTTTGCGGAAAGAAGAGTTGCTTTTACTTTCCCCAAAAGTTTGGGGGTTTTGGGGGTTTTTTTTTAAGAGAAGCAATGCGATGTAGCAGTTTACAGTGGGGTTTTTTATCCTTGTTCTGATCTTGATTTTCTGGCCCAGAATGTGGTCTCCCTTGGTCAGTGTCACTTGAAAAGAATATGCATTCTGCAGTTGTTGGTCGTATGGTGTTTTAGAAATATCAGTATCAAGGTAGTGGATGGTGTTATTCAGATCATCTCTGTTTTTACTGATTTGTTGTTGTTGTCTCATTCTAACAATTGCTGCAAAGAGAGTGTTAACATTTATTGTGGAATTACCGGTTTGTCCCTTTAATTCTCTCAATTTTGGTTTCCTGTATTTAGGGCTCTGTTGTTAGATGCGTAGATATTTCTGATTGTTGAGTCATGCTGATGAATTGACCTTTGTATTTTATAAGGCTTCCCTCTTTATCTTTGGTAATACTCTTTGTCTTGAAGTCTATTTTATCTAATTATTAATATAGCCACTCCAGCTTTCTTATGCTTACTGTTTGCGCGGTGTATCTTTCTCCATAACAGGTAAATTTCCACCTATCTTTGTCTTTATATTTAAAGTGTGTCTCTTATAAACAGCATGTAATTGGGTCTTGCATTTTTTATTCATTCTGATAATCTCTGGACATTGGAGCGTACAGTCCATTGTTAATGTAATTATTGATTTGGTTGGATTTAGATCTATCATTTGTTTTCTGCTTGTCCCTTTGTTTTTTGTTTCTCCGTTTCTTTTTTCCTGTTGTCTTCTGAATTTTAAAAATATTTTTTAGCATTCCATCTTAATTTATCCATTGCCTTTTTAACGGTACCGCTTTGCATTGATTTTCTTTTCCAGTGGCTGTTCTAACGATTACCGTATATATTCTTACCTTTTCACAGGGTACTTAATATTTCGTGTAAAATGTGGAACCCTGGCAACCCTTCCCTCCACTGTCGTTTGTTTTGGCTGTCATATGTATTACATTATAAACCCCACGAGGCAGTGTTATAACTTTTGTTTTAAATCAACACTGTCTGATATCGTGGCTTGTGAGCACTTGAAATGTGCTTATTCTGCCTTGAAATGTGGTGCAGGTACACAATGCGTGCTGAATTTAGAAGACTTGGTATGGGAAAAAATATAAAACTAGTTAATAATTTTTATATTGATTACACATAGAAATTATAATTTGCATATATTGTGTACATTTTGCATATATATTAAAATTCATCTCAAGATTTTTTTTAATGTGGCTACTAGAAAATGTTTACTTACATGGTTCCCATTATATTTCTATTAGGCAATGCTGCTTTAAATAGTCATATGAATTTTAAAGATATTAAGAGAAAAAACTTATTTATTTTTCATATTTTTACCATTTCCAGTGTTCTTCATTCATTCCTGAACATCTGAGTTCCCTACTAATTTAATTTCTCTTGAGACTGAATAACTTTCTTCAGCATTTCTTGTAGAGCAGGTGCAATGGCAACAAATTCTTTTAGTTTTCCTTTTTCTATGAATGTCTTTATTTCACCTTCATTCTTTTGTTTTTTAAACTTCTGTGCATCAAAGTACACTTTTTTTTTAAATTTAATTATTTATTTATTTATTTATGGCTGCGTTGGGTCTTCATTGCTGTGTGTGGGCTTTCTCTAGTTGCGGTGAGCAGGGGCTACTCTTCGTTACAATGCACGGGCCTCTCATTGCGGTGGCTTCTCTTGTTGTAGAGCGCGGGCTTCATGGCTCGCAGGCTCTAGAGCGTAGGCTCAGCAGTTGTGAGGCACAGGCTTAGTTGCTCCGCGGCATGTGGGATCTTCCTGGACCAGGGCTTGAACCTGTGTCACCTGCATTGGCAGATGGATTCTTAACCACTGTGCCACCAGGGAAGACCTCACCTTCAATTTTTTTTTTTTTTTTTTTTTTGTGGTACGCGGGCCTCTCACTGTTGCGGCCTCTCCTGTTGCGGAGCACAGGCTCCGTATGCGCAGACTCAGTGGCCATGGCTTACGGGCGCAGCCGCTCCGCGGCATGTGGGATCTTCCCGGACCGGGGCACGAACCCGTGTCCCCTGCATCGGCAGGCGGACTCTCAACCACTGCACCCCCAGGGAATCCCCTCACCTTCATTCTTAAAGAAAATTTTCCTAGGTAAAGAATTCAGACTGATCTTTTATTCCTCCCTCCCTCCTGTTAAAGATATCTTTCCACTATCTGTGACCTCTAAAGATAAGAAATGCATACTCATTCTAATCACCTTCCCCTATAATGATAAGTTGTTTTTCTCTGGATGCAGTCAAGACTCTTTATCTGTGGGTTTCAGTAGTGTGGCTATGATGTTCTCTTTGAACTTATCTTGTTTTGGAGTTCATTAGACTTCTTAAATCTATAAGTTTATGTCTTTTACCACATTTGGGAGATTTTCAGCCATTATTTTGTCAAATTTCTTTCAGCTCCATTCTCTCTATCCTATTTTTCTGGGACTTCATTTTTCCATATGTTAGAGCTTTTGAAATTATCCCTCAGGTCCCTGAGGCTCATTTTTTTCCAGTATTCTCTCTATTGTTTAGATGGTTTCTATTAATGTATCTTCAAGTTAGCCCTCTTCTTCCTCTGTCATCTACATTCTACTACTGAGCATTTTTTAAATTTCAACTTCTTTTTTTCAGTTTTAATTTTTTTTCTTTCTCTCTTGAGATTGCCTATCTTTCATTTATTATGAGCATACTTTACCTGACTGGGAATGGTTATGATAGCTGCTTTAAAGTTCTTGTCTGCTAATTCCACCATTTCCTGACTCTTCATATGTTGAGTAATTTTGGATTGTGTCCTAGACATTGTGATGTTATATTATGGAGACTCTGGATTTTGTTATATTGCTCTGCAGAGTGTTGATGTTTCTGATGTAACAGGTATTAACTCAGAGTCCAAGTAAAAAGTACTCAAAAAGTTATATTTCACTCAAGGGTTCTAACCTTGGCCTCAAGCCTGTACCATTATACAAGACCTTTTTCCTTATTATTGCCAGGATGCAAATCTTCATTTATCTTTTGAGAAACTCCACCCTTTAAACATAAATGTTAGTCTCACCCCAAAGCTATCATTTACTCTAAGAAATGAATATTTCCCATGTCTTCTCTTTAGACTTAAGCAGTCCATAATGGCATTTACTTTCCAGAACCCTGTTAGGATAGGCACAGGCAGTGCCACCTTTCTGGTCCCTTCATGATCTCTCCATCAAAGAGAAGTCAGGGCTATTTATTCTTACAACTTCCCAGTGTATATCTGCCTGGTACTGCTGTCTCACAGTCCCCAGTCACCTAACCACATACTGTACTATCCCTATACCTACTTACTTCAAGGATCCAATGTTAATTTTAAAAGATCATGCAATATCAACTCATAACAAGGAAGAAATGCATTTTTCTTACCAGTCCCGTAATTAACAAGACTTCTTTTCAAATAGGTGTTAGCACGTCTCCTTATTATCTGAACAATGTATCTTTCACTCAGTCCCTGCCCTATATCAGCATTGCATGCCCTTGGCCTGTTCATGTTGAGAAACCATCCCATTGCTAAGCTGCATACCAGTTAATGGCTACACCCTTAGCTACAAGTAGGCCTGGAGAAAATGGGAAAAAATTATGATGGTCCAATTAATTAAATTCTTAGATGACATTCCCTACTCCCTAGAAGGAGAAGAGGGGTATTGGTGGTTTTGTTCCTCCAGTTACACATCTATCGTATGTGAAATATATAAGATAGGCGTTGGGATACTTTTCTCCTCGAAGAATAATTAAAACGGCATTTCCGTATCTATAACACTGATAAAACCACAGCATCACATATGAGCAGTGCTCTGCCTTGCCAGGAGACTGAGTATCTATGAGTTTGGAATATTGGGCACAGAGAGGAGCAAAGAGTCATGAAGAATTCAGGAGCTTCAGATAGGAATCTTCTGGCAGTGCCTGTGTAAGAGGCCAAGGGCTTCTTCCAAGGAAGAGCCCTGCATTTTTCATTTCCATCACAATGAGTTTGCTTAAGGAAACAGCACCTTTGACAGACAATTTACTAATTCAGTTTATAATTTTTAATTGTTTTGGCTTTGGGGGATCAAAATATGTCAGAGTTTCGTTTTTTTTAAAACCGGAATTTTTTCAAGCTTGGAGATCAAAACCTACAAAATGTTGTGGTGTTATTGTTGTGTAACTCTCAAAATCTAAATCTAATATGAATAGAATTTTTAATGGAAGTTAGGGAAAAGGAAAACATTTAAAATGTAGAGGGAGTCATCAAATATAGAGGGAGTAAGTATTGAATACATACTAAATGCCAGCTATTGTTCTAAACACTTAGCCTGTGTTAGCTCAGTTTAGCTTCACAACAATCCTAAATGGTAGAGAGTTCCCATTACACCCCTATTTTAAAGTTGAGGAAACTGAGGCACAGAGAGGTTCAGCAACTTGTCAGGGTCACACACTGGAAATAGGGAACCCTGTGATTCCAGAGCCCGATGCTCTCTAACCATTATATTATTATATTGCCCCTCTCAAATATCATGGATATGGTCTTATGTTAAGTTCTTATCTGCTCCCCACACTATACTGAACCGCGTAAATTTTCACAAACGAAATTCAAATTGCATACTGAATGGAGGAAATAAAAGGCCCTCCAGTGTTATAAAGCAGGGGTCCCCAACCCCCGGGCCACAGACTGGTAGCAGTCCGTGGCCTGTTAGGAACCAGGCCGCACAGCAGGAGGTGAGCGGCAGGCGAGCGGCAGGCAGGCGAAGCTTCATCTGTATTTACAGCCGCTCCCCATCGCTCCCCAGTGTCACATTACTGCTAAACCATCCCCCCCTCCCCCAGTCCGTGGAAAAATTGTCTTCCACGGAACCGGTCCCTGGTGCCAAAAAAGTTGGCGACCACTGTTGTAAAGGTTTGAAACAGCACATGCTGTTCTATTCAAATGGCATTTATTTTTTTAAAGAGCAATAATTTTTATTTATTTTTTATTTTTTTAAGGGTTTTTTTAAAATAAATTTATTTATTTATTTTTGGCTGCGTTGGGTCTTTGTTGCTGCACATGGGCTTTCTCTAGTTGCCGTGAGCGGGGACTACTCTTCGTTGTGGTGCATGGGCTTCTCATTGCGGTGGCTTCTCTTGTTGCGGAGCATGGGCTGTAGGCACGCCGGCCTCAGTAGTTGTAGCTCGCAGGCTCTAGAGCGCAGGCTCAGTAGTTGTGGCGCACGGGCTTACTTGCTCCGCGGCATGTGGGATCTTCTCGGACCAGGGATCAAACCTGTGTCCCCTGCATTGACAGGCAGATTCTTAACCACTGCACCACCAGGGAAGTCCCAAGAGCAATAATTTTTAAATGTTCAAAAACATTCCCGTCATCCTTGCAATAGGCTCTTGGGTGAGAGTCACTATATTTGATATATGTTTGTAAATGCAGGAAACGTTAAGCCACTTGTTCCAGGCCTCTTATCAGCCCCGAAGTAGAAATGTGTATAAGGCCCAGAAAACTGAGCCCTAGGTTAGTGGGATTACTTATCTCTGATTTCTTAATCCTTCAATTCAGATAATTCTCTGAGTTAATGGTCTGGGTGATTACAAAGTGAAGAGTAAGTGCTTCAGACAAAACTGGCCCGAATTTCAGCATGTCATACTCTGTGCCCTCACAGCGGACTTTGCAGAAGAGGGTAAGGGCCTCCATTGTTGCCCCAGCTGCACCTGGGAAGCAAGCCATCCTAGCCCTTTTTTAAACAATGCCGGGTCCTTTCATAACCAGCACTGGGTCATTCTTATATAGCTGCTCCCTTTACATGCTGAACTATTAACCAGTTCTGCAACTCAACCGCACGTGTTCCTGTGATGGATCGTTCCTTTTCTCTCCATAGATATAATAACTTGGCATTTAGCTTCTCAGCCTCACCATAAAACTTGTCAAACCTCAGATAGGCCATAACTTACCATTTATTTCAGTTTCCATGAGCAGAACATCACAGATCACCAGTGAGCCTATTTTTCTTTATCATTGGTGCCTTTTTTTGTCCCTTGGTATGTTGGGCAGGAATAGAAAAGAGTTTTGACCTGAAGAGTTTTCTATACTCCCTTTGAATTGGGTTCTGTATGAGGGGAGTCACATCCCATCCCCTTTCCCATATTCTGTTGGTTAGAAGCAAGCCCCAGGTCCCACCCACAGTCCAGGGGAGAGGACTGCACAAAGGTGGGAATAGCAGGAAGTGAAGATGTCGCAGTCACCTTAAGTTCTGTAGTCACAGACGTTTACAGTTTGCTATGGGGACTCTGGGGAATCACTGAAAGGTTTTTTGTTTTTGTTTTTGTTTTTTGCGGTACGCGGGCCTCTCACTGTTGTGGCCTCTCCCGTTGCAGAGCCCAGGCTGCGGACACGCAGGCTCAGCGGCCATGGCTCACAGGCTTAACCGCTCCGCGGCATGTGGGATCCTCCCGGACCGGGGCACGAACCCGTATCCCCTGCATCGGCAGGTGGACTCTCAACCACTGCGCCACCAGGGAAGCCCACTGAAAGGTTTTAAGTACAACAGCTAAGAAGCTGTTGCAGCCAAACATGTAGGAGTGGAGGGTGGCCTGAATAAAGGTCATGGCCATGTGGGTTATAGAGACTTTTAAGCAGGTTTAGTCAACAAAACTTGATGGTGATGGGATATGAGAGGTGAAGGACAGGGGAAGCCAAGGATAAATGATGCACAGTTTCTGGCTTGGTCAATGGTTGGGGGAAGCAGAAAACCTGGAGCGGGAGCCAGCTGGAGTAGAGTAGAGTGGATGATTCCAGTGGGGCTCAGCTCTGATTCTCACCTCCCCGAGCTCCAGCGGCTCTGTGGCCTCAGACTGTCTCTCTTTGCAAGGGAGTCCCGGTAAGGTAGTGTTAGTGGAGCACAGCAGACTTCCCACCATCAGCAAAACAACCTGAAACACTTGGTCTTGCCAATGGAATCAGCAGGACTCTGAACATCATAAAGGAACTAAATAGTTGTGTTCCCCTGAAATGGCCGTCTTCGTTCGTAAGCTTTTTGCTTAAATGACTGATGTATGCCAGGAATGCATGACACAGTGATGTTGTTGTCATGGTGATGCCTGTGTGTCTTTATTCTCAGCAGGCTGTCTCAGTTTGTTGGACTCTTTCAATCACCAGCTTTCCTTACTGCTGCAGCAAACAGGCAAGGGAGTGTTCCCCTCAATTATTGTTGGGATTCTGGTGCATCTTGTTTTCACGGGGGTGAGGGAACCTCACCGTTTCTAGAGAAAAATTGCTCTGAGAACAATTTAAAAACAGGAATTTGAACTAAGATAGTAATTGTTTGGCACCTAATGCGTTTCAAAGCACACTTAATTCTCTACCAGGGTGTGAGAGGTGTGAAAAGTCAGCTTATCGAAAGAAATATATACCATGTTCGTGTAACTTCTTACACATCAGAATTTTTAATATTTGAGCTAATTTTAAGATGAGGAGTTCTTTCCTGCATTTTTTTTTTCCCTCTGAAAAATTCTCCAAAACCAGAGTGACTCAAGCAGAGCCTGGAAAATATTGGAGAATCACATGATGGCTAAAAATAAGCACATCATCTCCAGCAGGGACAGTAACCAGGGCAGAAGTAGCTCAGTTCTTGAATGCTCACACTGGCTGGACATGCTCGGCTGAGTCAGGCCCACTCGCCCATCTCAGTGGCCACCGGTCAGGGAAGCCTCCGGCACTGGGGCTCTGGGCCCTGGCTGTCGGTGTTGCTCCCTGGCATATTTTTGCAGGGCAGAGCCGGTCAGCACACTGTGTGATGACCCCGAGCTGGGAGTAGGCTGGGAGGGACACCGGCTGACTCACAGCTCTTGTCACCGCCTCGTCCTCCTTCAGCCGTCCCCTTGGAACCAAGAGCAGATGCTGTTGATCCCAGAATGTCTCTTAGTTGCTGTTGATGTTGCACAACTTAAGTTGTGATAAATGCCTGGATATTTGGTGCCTGTTCTATAGGGTATATCGTAGGGTTTTATAAACTGTAGCATTGTAAACGCTTTCCCAAAACCGGAACTCATCTTGAGCACTCACTGCTCGTCCCCACGGGTATGACTGCAGTAGCCTCCCAGCTGGCAGAGGGGGCCTCCTAAAACCCAAGTCAGATCATGTCACTCTGCTCAGGACCCTGCCATGGCTGCCCTTTTCCATCATAATGAAAGCCAGCCTCCAGCAGTAGCCCGTGAGGCCCTTGGTGACCTGCGCCCTCCTCCCGCGGCACCCGTGCTCCCCCTGCTCCCGAGCAGGCGAGGCCACGCCTTGGCACTGGCGCTGGGCCTTTCCTCTGCCTGGAATATTCTGCTCCTGGCCGTCCGGAAGGCCAGCTGCACCTCTCTCAGGTCTTTGCTCAGATCTCACTTTCCCAACGAGGCCTTGAAGAAGTCAAGGTGACTCCTGTAAATGGCATGTCCCCTGCAGGGATCCTGGAAGTTGCAACTATGGAGCTGTTACAACACACGTCGTCTTCTGTGAGAAGGGAGGCTGTGAGCTGGGGTGAGCCCCACGCACACCCGGTGTGGATCTCGCCTCCTTGCATCCCGGCTGGGCTGCTGCACGACTGTCACCAAGGGGACTTGGGCATTTTGACCCCTGTCCTTCTGGGTGGACTCAGGGTCTGGGTGGACCCTTCTGAGTGAGGGGTTGAGACTGGAGGGGCTCATGATGGGTGCTCAGGCCTTCCCTGAAGTTCCTGTTTAAAACCGCCACTCACCCAGCCCTACCCAGCACTCCTTACCCCTGCCCTGCTCTGCCTCTCTCCATGGCATTTACTTTCTAGTTTATTATGTCACTTATTAATTTATTATTGTTATCGTTTATTATCTAATTTCCCTGTTAGAATGTAAATTCCACAAGGCCCAGCGTCTTTTGTGTTTCATTCAGTGTTCTATCCCAAGTGCCTGTAGCTTGCCAGGTACACAGGAGGGGTGCAGTAAATACTTGCGGCAGGAATGAGTGAATTGGGGAAATTTCAGAAGGCGCGCAGAGACTTGGGTGACAGTCCACCAGTTCTCAAGACAGAGAGTGCGGAATGGGGGAACCGAGGCCTGGGAGCCCACTGGTGGGTTATGAGTTAACCAGTTTTTATAAAGATTTTCTTTATAAAGATTTTCTTTATAAAGATTTTCTTTAAATAAAATGAGTCTCATTTCCTTATTATTTCAGCAGTTTAGTTTTTATTTTGCTAGTGTCTAGAAATGGGAAACCCGTGTGCTTTCTCGTCATTAGTTGAATCAGGCCTCGTTTGCTGAGTAGTAATGATCGGGTACACTTACTGTGTGCCAGGCTCTTGTGTAGGAACTTCCCATGTATTAACTCAGGTACTCTTCCCAGCTCTGGGAAGGAGGCACTGCTACTGACTCTGTAGAACATAAAGAAATCCGGGTGGCAGCAAAAGTCACGCCACCAAGCAAGCAGCAGAGCCAGGATTACTACGAAGGCTGCAGGCTGCAGGGCGCCCCCGCTCTTAACCACTGCCTCCCTCGGGGAAGACGAAGGACACCCAGTTCATACCAGGTCTTCATTCCCACAGGATTGATGTGGTTCAGTCTCGGCTGTGTGGAGCCCCTCCCCAAGCTGCTCAGAAGTGGAGCTGCCCACTTTTATAAGCTGACACCAAAGTGGCAAAAAGGAAGAGCCCAGTTTTGCCAGTGGCTGCTCTGGTGGGACAGAAGCCATAAGGGCTCTGAACTACTAATTTGAGAGTAAAAGAGCCACCCTCTTAAAGACCTCATGAATCAGGGCATCCCAGAACCCCTGTTAAAGTTCCATTTGGACACAACACTGGCCTCTGAGGTGGGTTTTGTTTTTTTTGGGTTTTTTTGCGGTACGCGGGCCTCTCACTGTTGTGGCCTCTCCCGTTGCGGAGCACAGGCTCCGGACGCGCAGGCTCAGCGGCCATGGCTCACAGGCCCAGCCGCTCTGCGGCATGTGGGTTCTTCCCGGGCCAGGGCACGAACCCGCATCCCCTGCATCAGCAGGCGGACTCTCAACTGCGCCACCAGGGAAGCCCTGAGGTGGGGTTTTTCTTGTTGTTTTTTTTTTTTTTTTTTTTTTTGCTCTCAGGGCAGAGCAGACTACAGAACCTACAAAGTGAAGGTATGGAGGCATTTTCGAAGGAAAGTGTGAGATCTTGAATTTGTGATGGTCAGGGTTGTGTGGGAGCTGTTAGTCATTCCGCCGTGTGACAGCTCTGGTGTCAGTTTAGTCACTTAGGAAACCCTCTTCCTGTGGGAATTGTCTCTTTTCATCAGTCCAACCCCATACCCTCTCCCCCAGCAGTGGCCTTATTTACTTATTTATTTTAACCTGGTTCATATCTCAGTTAAACAATAAAACCTGTTTGCCAAGGTAAAGGGGATAAGGAAATGATGTCAGGTCCATCCACCAATGATTAATCAGTGTAGGTACGAGGTATCTTCTGTCATGTTTCAGTTCTGTGGGGTTTAGGTTTGTTTTTATTGATATATAATTGACATATAACCTTATATTAGTTTCACAGTTTGCAAGGCAGAAATAGAGACACAGATGTAGAGAACAAACGTATGGACACCAAGGGGGGAACAAACGTATGGACACCAAGGGTAGGGGGTGGTGGTGGGATGAATTGGGAGATTGGGATTGACATATATACACTAATATGTATAAAGTAGATAACTAATAAGAACCTGCTGTATAAAAAATAAATTTAAAAAAACAAAAAAATTATTAGTTTCAGGTGTACAATGATTCAATGTTTATATATATTACAAAATGATCATCACAACAAATCTAGTTAACAACCATCACTACACAGAGTTACAAGTTATTTTCCTCTTGTGATGAGAACTTTTAAGCTCTATTCTCTTAGCAGCTTTCAAATATGCAATACAGTGTTACTAACTATATTATTACTGTAACTGTGTAATGCCATGCTGTACATTACATCCCAGGACTTATTTATTTTATAACTGGAAGCTTTACCTTTTGATCCCCTTCACCCATTTCATCCCTCCCACTCCCCGCCATGGGCTTTTTAATTCCGTGGCGGGGGGCTGGGGGCATGCTCTCAAAGTAGGGAAGAAGCTGGGGACGACCAGAAGCGTGGTTGCTTCCTGAGTGTGTGTGTGTTCTTAATGTCTCTGTGGTTCTTGTCAACAGTATTAATGTCATATTTTTAGCTCCTCTGTTTATGATTTTGGCAGAAAGAATACGGCAGATTATGTGAGAAGAATTTCTAAATTCCATCAGAGCCCTGGCTGCGAAGGATAAAGCCAAGTATAAAAAAGGATAAAGTGCTTTTATTTGCTTCATCGTTATGAACTCATTGGGCCTCATAGGCCCAAAATGTTGGCACATTTTCCATAAACATTAAGCAAGCTACTAATTATTGACATTAGACACAGCAGTGCTCTGGCTTCACTAAGGCAGTGAATCAGGCCACTCTTTGTATTTTACAACTATGGTTTAAAATGTTTTAGCATCATATTTATACCCCGACTCCTGAAGGCATTAATTAAGACAACTGCTCAAAGACTAGCATTGTAAATCATGTCCATATCCAATGGGTAAAGTCAGAGAATTATAGGGACTTGCAAGGAATTTATGTCTACTTTCCGCTGCTTCTGAAACTCCTTTTTTATTTTGAAAGGGGAAATTAGTGGAGAGAGAGAAAAGCTTGAGGAAAAATGATTCTTGTAAAACAGGACTACCACTAATTATATTTTCAGGACATCATTAAATGCAGCTCGACAAAAAAATTGAAACGTTCGATAGCTGCAGGAAAAAAAAATCTATTATCTGTATTATTATTATTATTGCCAAAGTAGCTGTACTCCCTTTAAAAGCTATTATGTAAAATGTTTTTCGTGTAAGCATCGTTGAGCAGAGAGGCATGGGAAGGCCCAGTAGTGAAATCACCAGTGGACTTGGAGGCATTTAGGGAAGCATGAAGGCAGCTTTTGAGATCCTCAGTGTCTAAAGCCAGGATTAGACACTATAGAGGACATTATTGGGTCACTTCACAAAAATGGAATATGAATGTTAATTTACATAAAAGTATTATATCAGTGTTAAATTTACTGACATTGTACAGTTTTCTGATAACATCCTTATTATAGCAGCCTGGGTAAGTGAAAAAAGAATATCTGTCACCCCAGAAGCTGGGTACTCCTTAGGGTATGGTGTTTTGAAAGAAGGTAGCAAGGCTTGTAAAACAAATAAACAAAAACCTAGTTTTTAACTGACTAATGAGCATGATATAATATAGGATATTGTCTATCATTATTTATTCGAATAAGTTAAACCATGAAATCATTCAACACAATGAAGAAAAGGTTGCATTTTCATCTTTATACATTTTAGTATTTTAGCCTTAATCACGTGATAGCCGTGAGTGGTCAATTACGTTCATATCGAATTGCAGCCTGTGAGGATTCAAAGAGCTCAGTTTACATTCTTTTGAAAATGAGCTTTGTGTGGTTTTTAAAAACTTTTAACCTCTGAAGATACTAAGATCTCCCTCTGTCTTTCCTGGTCTTTCATTTCTTTGCGTTTATTCGTTAGAAGGTAGAAATATACAGTTAACTTGGTGCTGACCTCTTGTATTCTCATTCATCAGACATGCATTTCCCTCGATTATCAGTTTCTTTCCAAACAATCAGAATTTCAAAACCCCTCTCATTTTAAATTTCAAATTCTAATTACTTAATTGAGCTATTAAATTTTTCAAATTTGTTTTCCCTTCTTTGTCCATATTCTGGGGGCAGAAGCTTTTCTTCTGTCCCCCGTGTAGGGAGCATAGGGGGTAGAGCGTGGACCAGACCCCCTCTTCTCCACTGTCCCCTCCCTGCCCTGCAGCAGGGGGATGCCAGGTCTGACTCTCACTGCTTTCATCTTTCTCGTCTCAGAGACCCACAGCCTGCATGCACGTGTGCCAGTTTGAAGGACCTGGGGCTCTGCACCCCAGCTGACCTTTACAGGATCCGTGAAACACAGATGCCACTTTAATGCCGAGACCCTGTGAACCACAGTAAAGTTGGACTCTGTCAGTAGCAAGGGATGTGTTTCTTCAGGAAAAAGCTGGAACTGGGACAGCGTCAGTAACTGCAGCAGCTCTGGCCTCTCTGCCGTGAGCCACCCGGCATCTCCCGTGACCCCATTTCCCTCCCAGCCAGCTTCCTCTGCGTATTTTTAGGCTTTCTTTCCCTGATAACTTGGTCTTACATGGGGCTTTGGCTTGCCATGACCTCTTCTACTTTAACTTCATATCAAACGTTTCAGGTTTTTCTAAGCTGCATTTGATGATGTCCTGATAATATAATCAGTGATAACCTTGTTTTACAAGCAATCAGCTTCTATTCCTTCCACGCTTTTCTTTGAAAATTTACATGAGACTGGGTGAGGCAGAGTATAAGAACATGAGTGTGTCTGGTGGACCTCGCTCAGCTCCTGCAACCAGCCGCGTCATAGCTGCTGACCTGCTTAGGGAGGCTTGCCCAGGCTGGGTGGGTGGGTCACTTGCTCTCTAGGGAAGCCCCTTCCCCAGAGCTGTTCTCTTCAGAAGAGGCATGGACGGAAGCATGGCAGAGGCTTGGATAGGACAGCCCAGCACAAACCATCTTGCTCCTCCCTACTCAGAGTTAACTGTTTACTGACTGAATTTAAATTTACCCACATGAACTACTGTCTTGACTCCATCTATACAGGGCCTAAGTAATAATGGAAGGTGAACTTGAAACCAAGTAAGAGATCTCTTTCTGGGAGGCTGGTGGGTTTTGTTTCGTTTCCTTCAGGTGTTGCTGGCTCCTGCTGTCAGTGACTTTGAGGTTGGCATCAGCTCCTCGAGCTTCCCCTGGGATCTTTACCCTGGATAGATGCCTGTCCTAGGTGTTCTTTCATGAGTCATAAAAACTTATTATTGAGTGTCTCCTCTGGGTCAGGCATTGTACTTGGCCTTGGGAACATAAAATAGTAAACAAAACAGACTCAACTCCTACCTCGTGGAGATTAAGTCTAATGGGAGAAGTAGGCATTAAATAAATCACTGTACCATTACCGTTGATGGGTGCTGTGTGAAGGGTGTGTGAGCCACCACATTTAAGCTGAGACCTGAAGGCTGTTAGACATAGTCACTCAAAGGAGGGGAGGAAGAATTTCAGGCAGAGGGAACACAGCCCGATCCCAATCCGTGGTCATGTCTAGAACATTGCCTTTTTCCTGAGAATGTTGAGTGTGGCCATGCCTGGGCTTTTTTTTTTTTTTTTTTTTTTTAAATATACATTCATTTGCTTTATTTTTTAGATTCCACATGTAAGTGATAACATAGAGTATTTGTCTTTCTGTCTGTGGGCATTCTTAAATGACCCACTCCCACCAGGTCATGAGCTCCTGTAGAGCAGGGACTTCCAGTACAGGGCTCATGGTAGGCACTTAATAAATACGTATTTAGTAAATAAGAGGGGTTGGTCATAGACAGTCTTTGAGCCACTTTCTGTTAGACTATTTTTATATTAAAATACTACAGAGTGCTCATGAAAAGGTCTGAAGTAACTTGATTTTTCAAAAGCTGCTTCCCCAGCGAGGCTGGCTGGTGGCCACCCTTGGAGAAGGCTGTTTGTCAGGTCAGCACGTCCTCGCCCTGCCTCTCCTGCTGTTTTCCACGCTGTGTTCTTTACCCTGTTGGCTTAGCGTGGAGTTAGAGAAGCTGGCCAATGGGACACGGAAGCTATGTCCAGGAGTGTGTTTTCTGGGCTTTTCCAGAGATGAAGCCTCCTCACAGCTGTTGAGCAAAGCAAAGCATCCGCTCTCTGGACAACTTGGGAAGTTCCGCTGCACAAGGTTTCATGACCTGAGGTTTCCAGGTCACTGAAGGTTTGAATACTCAAACTTTTTAAGTCATTCCTAACTTAAGCATCCTCAGTTTTACATATATTAGGCATTTCCCTGTATTTTTAGATGAATTCTTTCTTTCTTTATAACAGGCATGTATTTTAAACGGTATGTTACTGTCAGTGCTTCTTGAGGGTTTGTATGACTCTGCATCTCTCACGACTCTGAAGACATACAGATAGGAATTTTATAGTCTTCCTGCTTGCTGCTTTGTAATTAGGAGATTGGTTGAAACTTGTAACTGCTGCCAGGGTGCTTGCCTTTTTCTAATCTCTTAGTACCAATAAACTGTAAAATTGGAAACCATACAACCAGGTTTTATTTACTTGTTCGTGTATTTAAACATTTGTTCCTTCATCAAGTATGTGTTCCGCCAAGTACTGTGCTAAGCACTGAGGTTGCAAAGCTGAGTATGATGAGTTCCTTGCCCTCCAAGAACCAGAGGAGCAGAGTGGGGGGGACTGTGGTGGAGAATTGGGCCAGCGGGAGCACCTACACCGGACTGAGCTGTTCTGAGTAAGAGGGAGTGGCTGGGCCCCAGTAATGACCCTGAATTTCTAAACCCATGGAGTGTATAAACTTCACTGCATATATCTTGTGCCATCTGTTTTGGCTGCAGAGGCCATTTCCTGTGTCTGTCAAGTTCTAGATAGTGAGAGCCTGTCATGAGCTGAGCTTCAGGTAGATGAGTTCTTACCTGACATCAATGGTCCTATTTTTTGCCAATTTCTATCATTATTAGTGATGCTACTGAATAACTTGGTTAAGGTCCCAATCCTCAGGCTTCCCTGTTGTAAAGGCATATCTTTCACCCTTTATAAGCAACTTATAGGGTAACACCTTGACACGTGTAAACATCCCATCCTCCAGACACTTCTCAGTGTTTTAGAGTCAATTGATGAAACTTTCCTGAATCAGTTATGTGTATTGCAAAACTGTGATTTTTCTAGCATTTCTTTAGCATTTACTGGCTGTCAGTGTTCTGTGGAGATATTTGGATTCTCCCTCTCCCCTACCCTCATTATGGACTAGATTTTTATTTATTCAGTGCATTGTAATACATTACAGCCATCACTCTTTTTGGTATGCAAATGGTCCAAGTCTGGCCAGTTGGGAGCCCCTTTGGGCTGGCCCCTGACATTCATTAATCCTTGAGCACATCCTTGCTATTTGACATGAGATGTCCCAGGCCCACCTTGTCCTTTCCCTGCCCCAGCCCTGGAATCAGCCATATCATATCTCAAGAAGCCCTTTTATTGCAGAATAACATTTAGAAACCAGGACTTGGGCACCAGGAGTGCCTGTTGCTACAGAGATATCATGGCTCCTAGACTCTTTTAATGGCTAAAACTAGGAAATACATTAAAAGAGGAAAAAATAGACGTGCATTGATATTTCTCCTAAAGTGTTACTCTCTTATAAGGTCTGTGTTAGAAATTCAATTATGGTGATGCTCTGAGCTTATCAAAGAACCTTTCCTCTTTAAAAAAAACAAACAAACTTAAAATCCCTTTGTATCTGTTCTCATCTCTCTGGAGGGAGAAGGGACAACTGCATTAATCTCATGTCACTTGAGAAAAACAACCAGTGCTCAGAAAGGTTAAGTAAGTTGCCCAGGATGATTCTGTCGTTTTATCGAGTACACTCTTTCTAAGCGTATCTGTGCTTCTTCTGTGCTGGCAAGAGATCACTGGCAGTGTCTCTTCTGTGTTTGAGTAAATTCCTTTTATATCACACTTTTGCTACATACCTAAAAAGCATTTCTGATATTGCCAATATTCATAATTTATTCTGGGTCCTTTCAGGTGCGGCTAAATCAAGTCCAGCATCTAAACCAGGATCCACACCTTCTCGTCCCTCATCAGCCAAAAGGGCTTCGTCCAGCAGCTCAGCATCCAGATCTGATAGAGATTTAGAAACACAGGTCATACAGCTTAATGAACAGGTAACTTGGCATCCCCAGCTCTGTCTCTGGGAGCAGTGACAGGTGTCAGGGGGTGAGATGAGCAAACTCCTATGGGCTTGGGATAGGGGGAGGGAAGCGGCGGGAATCAGTGGCTTCAAGCAAGTAAGAATGAAAGGAACTATTGGGGCAGATAATCAGTGGCCCATTGTGAATAAAAGATGTTAAGTCACAAATCTCAAAGCTATACATTGAGACAGAGGGACAGATGACTCGGCTTTAGGTAAATGCAGGTATGCAGGCCAGCCTCGCCCTCCCGTACACCTCAGTGCCTGTTAGGAGCTCCAGGCTAGACCATGGCCACTTCTAGCCAGTCTAGATTGTGTTAAAGGCATCAGGGGTTAGTCTCCCTCCTTCCTTCCTTTCTTTCAGCAGCTATCTGTTAAGCCTGTTCGATGTGACAGACACTATACTTGATGCTGATAATATAATGGCAGCAAGATAGAGAGCTTCTCTTTCCTCATAGAATTTACAGATAGCAGCCACACACCATTGTGTATTACACAAGCAAAAGCCAAATGGCCGAACACTTCCCGCAAGAGTGAAAGTACACAGGAGCACTGAACCCAGGAATAGGGCATCAGAAAGGCCACAGTTAAATAGAACTTGCCTTTTTATCTAATATCCCTAGGATTGCAGTAAATCTAGGTCTACTGCCTTCGAAATTTTCAATATAAAAGCTTAGGTACGCTTTCTAACTAACAATAGCTAATTTTGCCCAAGAGTATACATAGTTTAAAAGTAATAAAACAATTGGTAGCATAGGGCCCAGTGCAGAAACCACCCACCCTTGCCCTGAGTTAGGAGAGTCTTTTTGCTGTACGCGGGCCTCTCACTGTTGTGGCCTCTCCCGTTGCGGAACACAGGCTCCGGACGCACAGGCTCAGCGGCCATGGCTCACGGGCCTAGCTGCTCCGCAGCATGTGGGATCTTCCCAGACCGGGGGCACGAACCCGTGTCCCCTGCATCAGCAGGCGGACTCTCAACCACTGCGCCACCAGGGAAGCCCAGGAGGAGAGTCTTTTCTCCTGGCCACTCCCACCCCTGGGAGAAGAGCCATTATCCCAGGTGCCCAGGCTGTTCCCAGCTACTCACTGGGCATGGACAGATCCCGGTGATTAATCTGATTCTTGATGAGCCAGCAAGAGTCTGGAAACAGTTTTTGAGATAGTTGTATATTTGCAAACAAGAATCTAGTTAAAAAGCAAGCAGTTGCTTAACTAGGGTGTTTCTTTACAATTCTGAACACTTTAATGAAAAAGGTAAAACCTTAAGTCATCGCTGCGTAGGACTTTGATTTAGAAACTGTGGAATGTTCTAATTACCTGCTTATTCTCAGTTTGAGCCCTTATACAATTTCCAGCAATGAGTTCTTCTAGAATGAAAGGCAGTTAGTACTGAGACTGAGCTCTAGAGCCCGCGAGCCACAGCTGCTGAGCCCGTGTGCCGCAACTACTGAAGCCCGCGTGCCTAGAGCCCATGCTCTGCAACAAGAGAAGCCACCACAATGAGAAGCCCGCTCACCGCAACTAGAGAAAGCCCGCAAGCAGCAACAAAGACCCAACGCAGCCAAAAATAAATAAATAAAATTTAAAAAGAAAAAGGCAGTTAGGACAGCCCTAATTAGCCTTGGGCCACATGCCTGAGGCTCTAAGCAAGTAGACCTGAAGAGAGTCGGGTGTGGGTCTGTAATACTTTAGATTTATAACCCTTTTCTCCGTAGGACTCAAATTCTTTTGATATCTTTATTATCAAATGTTTCTTCATCTACCCCTACCACACCCAGTTTCCCAAACCACCAACCCAAAGTAGAAACACATTGGAACCTCGAGATCCTGCCTGCCCCTCTCTTGCTTACGGCCTTCGCCAACCAGCCCCACTTCCTGTCCTTGGGGCTGGCTCTGGGCTCCCAGTAGCTCTCCAATCACACACAGAGCCCCAAGGGCCCCAGCCCTCTACGATGCTTCAGCTAAACTGCTGTCCCATCCAAAATGCCACTCTAGAGAAGACACGGAGAAGCACATGCCAGTGGCCTTCCTCCTCCTGCTTGTAATTCCTTCATTACTTCCAAAGGCCTCACTCCCAGGCTGTCCCCCCATGCATTCATGTGGAGGAGAGTGTCCCCATACCTCCATCTGTCCCCCAGAGGGGAGGTCGGACCCATCCTACATTGTAAGCCTTCATTCACCAGCTGTTTACTGAGCACCTCCTTCAGCTGTATTTCCAAGGCTATGTTAATGCTCCTTCCATTTTCTGTCCCCGAAGCCTACAGGGTGCTCCCCAAAACTGGGGGGGAGCCACACACAGTCATCACTGTGTTGGAATTGAGGACACGAAGACGAGGAAGGGCCAAGTAAAAATGCCCGGACCAAAGACTGAATTACAGTGGTAATAGACAAAGTGACCAGTGCCGTAAACTTTAAGAATTCTCATTCACTTGGCCTCATGCCTTGATTTGGGCAGTCTCCCATGACATGCTATGAAAGCACCACTGTGTTAGAGAATTTCAATGACAGAAATGACCCAAAAGACACAGGGGAGGAAAAGACATGACTAAAATAATCAGGGGTTGTTTCTGGAGAGTAGGTGAGCAAACAGGTGGTGGGATGGGGTCCCTGCTTGTGCTCGGGGACCATGGGGGCTGAAGAGTGGGGCCTGGTTAGCCCGCACAGACACTGTCAGTGGCTTGGACTGGAAGGCTGGGCGATCTACAGTGTGTGGACACCTGAGCGGTAGAGAATTGGGAGAAGAGAACTTCCCCTTGACTTTTCTCAAGGGTCCATCCCCAGCATCCCCTCCACTGCTTAGGCTCCTGCTCTGACACGTGCGGGAGCAAGGAGGCATCGGAGTGGGACTGTGAAAATGGCATCCCATTTGCCAACGGATCTTTCATCAAGTAGTTTAGCTCCTGTTGGTTTTTACCAGGGAAAGTTTATAGCTGTGCATCTGTTAACCTCATGCATCTGGAATAGCAGCACAGGCCAACCTGGGCTGGGTGTTTCTACAAAGCCTCAGCTCTTGGTTCACCGTACAGACCACAGCACTTGAGAGGCTGACAAGCCTGGTTTCCGTGGGTCAGAGGCATCCAGAGACCCTTCTTGCCCGACACAGGGAAGGGGAGCTGGCAGACAGCAGACACCTAAACTACCACAGACCCGCTGGTGGCACCAGTGCAGGCGTGAGATGGGTCTGTGGTCGAGTCTGGGCGGGGTGGGGGAGAGGTTCTAGAATAAACAGTTTTCTTTCCTCTAGAATTCAGCCAACTGGGTTGCCTTCAGTTTTTACAAATGTCCAAGCCATAGTATTATCAGAAATAAGAGTTGAAAGTTAGTGACTGAGGGAATTCCCTGGCAGTCCAGTGGTTAAAGACTCCGTGCTTCCACTGCAGTGGGGCATAGGTTCAGTGCCTCAGCAGGGAACTAAGATCCTGCAAGCCGCAAGGCGTGGCCAAAAAAAAAAAAAAGTTAGCGACTGATCCTCCTTTGCTTTGTAACCAGCTACATGAGGGCATCAGTGAGGTTAACTCTGAGGAAAAACCATATCCTTGAGTCTTACTGGATGGACACAAGTTTGCCAGGTGCACAAGGAGACAGACACTGCATGTGCTGAGTATCTGTTTGAATGAGTCAATAACTCCAGACAGATAAATAGCATGTACCAAGGCCCGGAGTTACTAGAAACAGAGAGATTTTCCACTCCAAGTGTAATCTTTGGAAATCTGTGAAGGGTGATTTTTCATATACTGAAAGAGAGATTTCTCCTGAGGAGAACCATGAGAGACCTAATTCACCTCCTAAAGATATTCTCTGCAGAAATATAAATGATCAAAGGGTTCAGAAAACTTGAGGGATTCTCCGAGAGCAGGAAGGGGGTGATGGTTTGGGCCTGTGTGGAGCTGCTCGGCCTGCAGCCTGGAATTTGAGACCAGATCTGTCTACACTGCCTGTGGTGTTTCTTCAGCCCAGGTGACGGCTCTGCCAGCCTCAACCCTTGCCCTCTTCCCTTCACCTGCGCCATCTCCGTAACCACCGTGAGAAGCTGCAAGGCCTTTGAACCCGCATCAAGGGAGAAAAAAGGGAATAAGGGATGTTCTGCTGAGGGACTGGAGCTCCACATCTTCCCGCCTTTCACGTGATGAGCTCGAAGCCAGAACTAGAGGAATTAAGACAGATCCACTCAGCCTGCTTTTAGTCTCACCCAGTTTTCCTTGTGCAGCCATGCCCCAGTCCCTCAGTAGGAGCATTTGTCTAGTTTGGTTCAGGAACATGTATGAAGGGCTCCAAAGTCGAGGGCAGCTCTCAAGTGACGTGAAGAAAGGAGGTTCCGCAAAGCGCGTCTGAAGGGACCACAGTGCCAGCCTCTCCCTCCCCTCCCCTCCCTCCTCCTGCTCTCGCCTCTCCCCTCCCTCCTCCCGCTCTCGCCTCTCCCCTCCCTGTAGAGGATGAATGAGATGGGGGAAAGATGTGCCCCAGCCCAGGTTAGTTACCAGGAGAGGAAGGCTGACTCGGAGCCCGGGTGGAACTGTCTCGGGCAGAAGGATCCCCGGGCCTCTGGGTATAAATGGTCGGTTGACAGGAGTGACAAGTGTGCTGTTGAAGCTGGGCATTCGGGCTCAAGCTCCAGCAGCAGCCCCTCGTCTCTCCCCGGACCTGCACGTTGGTTATTTTTGCACATCTGTCTTTTCATGTTTCGCATCTTTATACGCAGGCACAGTTGGTCATTTATTTCTTATGCTGTAGTTTGAGGGTTTTCTTTTCCACCTTCCCTCCCTCACAGGTACATTCGTTAAAACTTGCCCTTGAAGGCGTGGAAAAGGAGAGGGATTTCTACTTCGGAAAGTTGAGAGAGATTGAGCTCCTCTGCCAGGAACACGGGCAGGAAAACGATGACCTCGTGCAGCGACTCATGGAAGTCCTCTACGCTTCGGAAGAACACGTGAGTGTGAGCAGAGCCCTGAGGCTTGTGTCCCAGAGTGATGCTCTTGGTCCGAGTGCAGTGGCGCCGAGCCTTCAGATACTGCCCTGGGACCTTAGTGAACCTTGCAGCTCAGCCAGTGCATGTGATGTTCCCAGAGGAATAAGCACGATCGTCGTGATCCATTGACCCATGCTTATGGGACCTGCATTCATCAATCTGGGAAGAGATGCGCGGATGGTTGCCAGTTGTTGGGGGCAGGGGACCGGGGGGCTTCGATTGAGAAAAATAGGCTTACACAGCCAACTCTCAAGTGGTTTTCAGCTCTCTGAGCAAATGAGCAGTAAGAATGTGTGCAAAGATTCTTCACACAGATCAGAATGTGGTTAAAGGAAAAATTAATCTAGATGCTTTTCCCATCCCCAGAAGTCCCACAACTGTTTTTTCCTTCATAGCTGGTTGCCTTGGTTACACTTTGCCAGTACAGAGCAGCATTGTGTGACAGCCCTTTGTGGAAAAATACTTCTGGAAGGCCTCCTCTGTGGAGGCCCTGCCCACCAGGGTTGCTCCCCACGAGTGGATGTGCCGAGGGGGGGACCCAGGATGTGGCTCCGTCCGTGCATGGAAAGCCGACGTGAGGAGCAGCGGAGGAACATGAGTCTCAGGAAGCGAGGAGGGGAAGGGGCAGGATACACGGCAGGGCCCAAGGCAGGTCACCCCAAGTCCGCCCAGACAGGCAGGGAGAGGCCCTGGCAGCCACAGTGGGAGCCCCGTGGGGCTTCACTTTCATGAGGGCGGCACAGTGAAAGGCAGGAGAGCACGGGCCAGGGTTGCAGGCGTCCTGCTGCCAGGTTGGGGCTGAGGAAGTGTTTGGGTAGGTGTGATTAGGAGGCCTGCAGGTGCCCTGAGGGCTCTGTGGTCGAGTTGCACGTGTGTTGGTATTTCCACAGAACATAGGAAGCCACCAGCAAGTTTACTTTTATCTTATTTCAGCCGAATAGCAGGCAGTTGTTTACTCCGTGTAAGATTAAAATCCTAGCTCTGAAATTTTCCTAAACTGTAAGAAACTGTCTGGAGTTTGGGGACTCTCCAGCACTTTTTTTGTTTCCCCTGGATATGTATATATTCTTAAACCTCTTTCTCGGTTAGCTCACGCTATAGATCTTGAAGCCCTGGGGATCCACCTGCCCAGGTCCCAGAGATAGCGACGGCTTTACAAAATATTCTCAGTATTTTCAGATCTGACGGAAGAAACCAAAGGTTGCTTTGTAGTGTGTGTATCTGCACCACCCAAAGTGGCATTTTTATGACGTTCTGTATGTAGAGAGTGCTTTGTCATCTGTCAAGCGCGAGACGAATTATGGTTATTCTCTTCACAAGCTTGTTTGAGGCTGAATTCGATGAGGTCTGTGCAGCAGCCCCGTGAGCCCGAGTGAACCGTGCTGCTGCCCATCCGGGACGGTGCCCGCTCGCGGGAGCAAGGCGGCTTGCAGGATGGAATCTCCCTGCTGATGCTAACCTCTAGCCTTCTGATGCTAACCTCGAGCCAGATCTTGTCCCAAAGGAGGAGTCATTGTGAGGTAGCGCCGTTAGGTGAACTCCAAATTAAGGGTTGGCAGGGCCACTGAATTCCTAGCTAATGGCAGGTGGGGCTGGCCTTCGGCAAGAGCTCTTGCCTCCTGAGAGTTCAGGAGTGTCTTCCTGGATGACTACACTCAGCTTCTGTTAGACCATTTATATCTCCAACACCTCCAGCACACACACCAGCACCAGCTTACCGAGGCCTGGATTCAGAGAGCCATTCTTGCAGTGTATGGGCAGTTAACGCACACGCCCCTCAAAGAAGTAATACTTCAGAGTATCATCAGTCATTAAGACTAATGGGTTTAGCAGGTCCTTTCCTTAAACTCTTGGGATGGGAGATGAGGGGGAAGGCCAAGGGCTTTACATGTATCAGCTCCTTTAATTGTCTGGAGAATCCTATTAGGTAGATATGGGTGTTAGCCCATTTATAGATGAGAGAAACTAAGGCAGCCGAGAGGTTAAATAACGTTCCCGAGTGAATAAGCAGCGTAATTTGCATTTGAACTCGAGTCCCGAGTTCGTGCCCTCCCTTCTCCAAGCCTGAGCCACCTTTTAAATGGGGAACATGATAGTAGTAATAGCTAACCTTGAGCATTTAGCATGTGCTAGATATTACGTTTATATTCTATATATATATTTCTCACCACATCCTTATGTGGTGTACTATTACTTATCTCTGCTTTACAGATAAAAATTACTTGCTCAATGACCCATGTTTATTTATTTATTTATTTTTTTGCGGTACGCGGGCCTCTCACTGTTGTGGCCTCTCCCGTTGCAGAGCACAGGCTCCGGACACGCAGGCTCAGCGGCCATGGCTCACAGGCCCAGCCGCTCCATGGCATGTGGGATCTTCCCGGACTGGGTCACGAACACGTGTCCCCTGCATCGGCAGGCGGACTCTTAACCACTGCGCCACCAGGGAAGCCCAATGACCCATCTTTAATAAGCTCCGTCACTACCCAGGTTTCTCTAACTCAGAGCCCAGAATCTTAAGGACTATGTTCCCTGCCTCTCAGTATATTGGGTGCCATGGGGAAGGGAAAAAGTAAAGGCGGTACCTCTTGGGGGAAACTGCAGGACAGACTTTGTCTAATTGACAGTATTGAGTTGCACGTGTTCTGTATGTGAAGAAGGGAGCAGTCAAATTCCTGCCTGGATTTTCTCCAAATAATTCCCTTCACCTTGTTTTGTTGTTTGACACCTTCAAAAGTATTGTCTTGGCCTCTTTCTCTGGGCAGTCTGTTTAATTCAGCATCCGGCAAGAACCTCCATTTTTTTCTGGCAGGTAGTGTCACTAAACCCACCTTCGTTGTTCTGACTGGCACTGTGCTGATGTCATCAAATAGAGAGAAACGTGGCAGGGAGGAGAGAGAGACAGTGGCATCACTGTTGAGTGTAAGCTAAGGAGTATCCAAAGTCCAGGAAGAGATTTAGAGGCAGTAACCAGGCTACTGGAATCTGGAAGGGAAAACAGACTTAACACAAACGTAACACGTGTGGGTTACCAGTGCAAAGTCTTCAAATGCAGCTGCTGCCTTAATTCTTCTCATTCCAGGATAACTTCTAATGCAACTCTGTGTCTGGACAGCTCCAAAAGAAACACATCAGGCTATGCTGAGTTTTCTATAGAGAATAAGCTGGAATATGCCAAGCGTCCTTGTTTAGAATGTGACAAGACCCATTTTTTTAAACTTCGGTTTCTATATAGAGAGAAGGCGAAGGCTGTCTGCCACGTGCCTGGACACTGCACGGTATTTTCCATGCTGCACACGCACACACATGACACTTCTTACAGAGGCGGATGGCGAGAGGCTCAGGAGCGGCTGGCCTGCTCTGCTCTCTGCTTCCCTTCCTGGAGGTTCATGGAACCGTCCTAGACACCTTAGAGCCGCAAGCGTTTGCCTCCCTCCCTAAGCGTAGTGAGTCCTGATTCTGTGGTAGCCTCCCAGCTTATCCAGCTTCTACCATTGAGGCAGTGAGCCTTTAAAAAGCTTCCACGCTTGCCTAGGAAAGGCATCACTTGGGGAAAACTGTGCTCAGAGGTTGCTGGGCCACTGCACCCACCCGCAAGCTCTCAGAGCCTCCCTTTTTCCCTCGCTGTGCTTGACCCTGACACTGTGTCCTGTTTTCAGGCCATTCACACACTTCAGTGCTAGGTGGACGTGCAGCCACGGGGGGCATGATGTCTGGGAAAAAATGCCGGTACTTTATGCATGATGCCGCCGGTCGGACTTCTGTGCACATCTGAGAGGCAGAGATTTCTGGTTGGTTGCCTCCCTCCTGGAGATGAGAGGGGTGCTGAGGAATCAGAGGCTGCAGTGAGTGCCTGCTCTTCAGTTCACCACAGATGGACCTGACGTTGACACTTCAGGTGGAGGCATTCCCTGGAGAGGCCTCCTCCTTCAGTCTTTATTTAGTGATGTCTGGTCTTTGATTCTCTTGATCAAGCAATCCTAGGATAACATGTTTGGAAGATGTAGAAATCCAGATGAGAGTTTTGAGTGTGGAAGTAAACAGAGGCAGTTCAGTTTGCAGTCACAGAAACCTAATGGAAGTTTCCAGAGCAGATGGCCAGCTGGCCGTCCAGTGCCTCTCATTATGATTCTCATTATCTTTACTACTTAACTGGGGGCCACAGGTGTCTGGGCTTAACGTCGTTGGTTAGCTGCTGCCCTGTGGATCTGTAGGCTGAGGGTCACCTGCTAATACAGAGACACTTGTTTCCTGAGTTCCTGTCACGGAAGCCACTGTCGAATGACCTAAAGATACTCCCCCCTTCAGGCCACATCTTTTGAATTCAGCCTGCGTTTCTGTCACTGGACGCAGCATTGGGTTTATAGAAAACAGACACAGCCCCTGCCTTAGAAGAGCTCACAGTCCCCTTGAGACAGACAGGGACACCACTAACTGGAATTTGTCAGGTTGTGATAAACGCAGTAATAGAGACATAAATAAACTTGTGTGGGGAGCACATAAAGAGAGCCTGGAGGGACAGGCAAGGACTTCACAGAGAAGATGACATTTGTGTTGGCCGTGGAAAGATGATTAGGAATGTCAGCAGTTACAGAGGTAAGACGGGGGAGTATTTTTTCAGCAGAGGAAATGGCAGGAACAAAGCAGAGAGGACAGAACAGCCGGACTCGCTGGTGTGAGTGGCGGCAGATGAGCCTGTTGTGCGCTGCCTCCTACATCTGGGAAGGTGGGAGCCATGCCCTCTCTCCCTGCAGCCCAGCTTCTTGACGGCCCTCCCCCTCCTCCCCTCCTTTGTCCCCGCTCTCCTCCCACAGTAGCCGAGAGCATTCTTCAGTACTGTCTTCCTGCTTGCTTCTCCTTCTAATGATTATTATAAGAATAAGGAACTCCAAAGCGTCACTCACAGCTGTGGGTGGATTTATATGCAAATATTAGACTTAATTAAGTAGGTGGCACCCCAGTGCTTTAGTCACATGTTTGGCCTAGGTTTCGCCTGGCCTCCTCCTCACCTGTGCGTTTAAGTTCTTCTTCAGTCTTGCGTGGGGCATAAGAGAAAGATCATTTTGGTGTGTGAGTGCCTCCATGCGTGGGTGGGGAGCTCCCAGTGGTGATGGGCTACAGCTGCCTCAGAGTTACAGGTGCGTCCTGCCAGACTTTCAGAGCACCTTAATTTGAACCCCAAGCATTAGCAATCCATTGGTAACCCAGGACGTTTGTTCTTTATAGCCACGGTACCCAATAAGAGTGATCTGGGGTCCGCAGTTCCTGCAGATGAGATGCATGACCTCACAGCGGTGCACTGTGAGTGAGGGAGCTGCCCTTGGCCAGCTGGAGACAAGGGCACCACACCCACCCCCTGGCTCATCAACTATGGAAAGGAGGCCCGAGGGGGAGCCTTATCTAGTGCGTTTCTCTTCCCGCAGCTGGTTTGACAGGCCCACAGTTACTTGAATCCAAATCTTCTGACTCTCAGTCCTGAATTAAATCCATTATCCCACAGTTAACTCGCAGTCCATGATGTGAGCAAATAAGATTTTCTGTAAAATGTCAAACAGATCCTCATTTCTGACGATCTTCCCATCAGCAGCCTAACACTCACAGAAACGATTATGTAAGAAAAGTGCACTTCAGACCAGCTGAAGTCTGGGCAATATGATACGGAAGGCACCACACTGGCATTAACAGGTTAGGATGACGAATACAACAACATCTCTACCCCTTAAGGGACTCAGAGGCTCAGAGCCTGGCTGAAGAGGCAGCCGTGGAGCCAGCCAGTGGGGACACACAAGCACGCGCCCATACACACACAGGGCTGCAGTGTGCAACCGGATGGAAGCAGGAATCAAGGATGTAAAGCTCAGAGGAGTGATCCGTTCTGGGGTGAAGGCAGTGAGAAAGGCGTGGGGAGGAGTGTGCGGCAGAGCAGACACCCGGAGCTCCTGGTCCACCATCCTGGTCAATTCCCATGAGTGTGACTTTCCTTCTTTGCCCCTGGACTAGAGGGAGGCTGGTGGCTCTTCCTCGCTTGTTCTATCCCAGCAAGAGGTGCTCTTCTGCTCCCAGGAGGGCACCTCTGTCCCTGAGGCACTAACTGAGCCGAGAGGACCACCCTCACGTGTGCTGAGCGGTGGGCAAAGAGGCTTGTGGAGGACACTGCAGGGCCGGCCCGGGGACGAGCTGGCAGAGCCGGGAGCAAAGGGGGGCTTGGGGCTCTGAGGTCAGAGGACATCGTGGTTAAGGAATTAAGGAGCGAGGTGTCCCGAGGGACAGCAGGATGTGGGCAGGGAGAGTAGGATTTGGGCCTTCACATTTCAGAGGTGGAGCAGTTTTAGGTATGTGACGGGGTGTGGTCATGGGGTGAGCTAATGTTGATTAAATTAAATAATGTGCTTCTTGAAGACACCCAGCCAGTAAGGGACGGTGCTAGATTTGAGCCCAAGTCTTCAATACGATGTCATTTTCTACTTTTGTCATAGAAAAGACTGTTTTTTAAAAAATTATTTTTACTTCTAGAACATATTCCAATGAGTTACCAAGAAAAAAGAATCACAGCTCACACTTATGTTATGTGCCAAACACTGTTCTAGGCACTTCACCTGTTTTAACTCAGAGCTCTCTGTTGAACTCAGTGACTCCATCGATTCAGTGACCAATGGCACTCACTGAAAACTCTGGTAAATGGGCACTTTTGTCCTATCTCCCACTTGTACAGATGAGAAAACCGAGGCACAGAAGAGTTAAGTCACCCAGCTTGTACATAATGGATCTGGGAGATGAACTCCAGTTCCATGCTTATATCCTTGACATTATGCTGCCTCTCAGAAGACAAGTGGCACGTGACCTTGTCTGATAGTCTCGGTCATCTGTTCTTGCACCCTCTCTGATGTCTTCTTCCTGACACACATGCATTGAGTTGTACAGTAAGCAAGGTCTGACACAGATGGATGAGGCCCTATCCCGACTTCAGTATCCTCAGGATCCAGTGGACGAGGCCACAAGGTTCAAGACAAACAAGATTACAAGTCAAAAGTTTTAAGGCCAAGGAAGAAGCAAAATGCAGGAGGAGGGAGAGAATCCTGGCTCAGGGATCGGGGGAAATGATGCTGCTGTATTTGAGTTGGATCTTGACGGGTGTGTCCTTGGCTAAAGGGAATACGGACCAGACAGAATGGGGGTTTGCAAAGTGCAAGCGAACACAAGCACGTCTGTACGTCCCAGCGTACGCTCCCGACTGCATCGCAAAAGCATTGTGCATTCTGGAGGGAGCAGTCGGCCCTATTGATTAGCTACGCTCCCTCTGCTTGGGTAGTAAAGAGCTAATTATTCTTTGTGAGATTAAAAAAAAAAAAAGAATTGGCAGATATAGCTGACCAGGGTTTATGTTCCCTGGAGTTTTGTGTTCATGATGTGCTTCCCCGGGTTATACGCAAGTGAGTAAATAGGTCATTTGAAGCCAAGTAGAGGAACACCTCAACCATCAGAAAGTAAGCAAAAAAAGTCCTCACATACCCAAAATAGATGTCCCGAAGTCCCTGAGCACAAGCTCCTGAGCTCCCCTGTTGGAGACGCCGTCTGGCTGGGGGCAACCCCGAACCATAGTTATTGTCCTTTCCTTACCTACCCACTCTAACGAGCTGCTTCTCTGCATCAGATGAGTAACAGATTATAACACGGAGTCTGCTTAGCAGACATGCTACCAGGTGAGGAGGAGGACAGCAGGGCAGGAAACAGGAAGCCATCAGACACACTGCAGGGGCCTGGGGCCCTGTGCTGTGTCACAGCAGGCTCACTCGTGGTTATTGTGACGCTCTTGAGTCCTTGCATCTGGTTTACTGTCGTACAGCGGGTGGGAAAGGATGTCGTATGTTCTGTGATGACGTCCGTCCAAAATGGTCAGAAGGAAAACGTGGTGCCTAAAGCCTGCTGGCCACGCTCCAGAATGGGCCGTTCCTTGATGGGGCAGGAAGGTGAAGGCATCCCTGTGTGTGCCTGGGCTCCTGGGAGCAGGGAGGCACGTGCGTGGCAAAAGCCGTGGCGATGCCGTGCTGTGCAGCGATGGTGGGGCTGGGGACGCTGCAGGGCTGCCGGCAGTGAACCGCTTCAGCTGAAACCTCTTCCCCTGCCCCACAGGAGGGCCACCCGGAGGAGCCGGAAGCAGAGGAACAAGTCCACGAACAGCAGCCCCAGCAGCAGGAAGAGTACTGAACCGTCTCGGCAGCTCTCCACACTTCCGTTCTGGTGGGAACTTTTCTTCTGGAGAATTGGAACACCTGTGGCCTCAAGCTCATCAGAAACCAGTTGTTCCCAGCCTGCTGTCCCATCACTGCGCCGGCGCCCATGCCAGCCACCGCGCTCGGTTCCCATTTCCTTCGCCAAGACACACTAGCTGCGGCCGTGGGCAGCCTCCCCAAGACGTCACGGGGTCACATACCTTCAACTTCACCACCTGGCTGCTTGAGATTGGTTCTGCTCTTTGCATTTCTTTCCAGAACAACTGTCCCCACCCCCACCCCACCCCCTTTTTATCCTGGTGTGAAACAATGGTAATTTGATATATGGTATTTATATTGGCATTTCTCAACCCAGTGTCACTAGATGTCACACACATTTGTGGTGCTTTGATGTTTGCAAGTCTAACCTCTGAACATAAATTTGGTCAGATGATAAATTGGAACAAAGGGAAAGAGATACTTGATATGAAAGCCATATGACAGTGACTTATTTCACGGGGAAAAACACCAAGTCAGTTTCTCCCTCTACTCACAAACAAAAGGGGAAAAAAAAAAAAAGGAATCAAAACTAGGACGTCAGGGCCCAGCAGTGTTCAGACATCGGCATGTTAGACAACCACACAGTATGTTGTTAGTTTTGAAAGACATTCACTCAAGGAAAACACCATCTCGACTTGGCCCTCTAACTGCTTGCCCTTTCCCTCGCCTCCCCCCACCCAGATTCTCATGCTCTTTTCTTTCTCAGGGTCCTCTTTGGTGGGGAGCCACTCTCCTCAAAAGCTGTCATCAGTTGTCTGCAGTCAGAGGGGGTGTGCATGGGCACAGGTCCTCCTGCCTCCTCCTGTGGGTTTCAGCCCAGATCCTCTCATCCACACTAGGGGATTCCTACTAAAGAATGACTTCAGGGTGTGCAGCCCCGGGCGGCAGGGTCCCGCATCATGCTGGAAGGCTGGGAGTGAAGACCTTATGAATAGGAGCGTAAGCCCAAGGGAGAATCCTGGTTCTGAAGTCTGCTGTTGACACTGGAATGACAGCACAGGAAAATCTGACTCCCAATGCCTTGTGGAATAAAGAATTCCCCCTCTTCAATACTATGGCCCTCCTTGTCATTGACCTTCGCTAAATCGTGGCAGTTCATAAACAGAGGAAACAGTAATGAATTAAAAGCATTCCTTATTTTTTTTAACTAATATTTGCACATTTTCTTAGTATCTTTCCAAATCTTTGCCTCTTCCCCACCCCGCCCTTTGACAGATGGTTTCCCTTCCTGGATCATTCATTTCACTCGGTTTCTGACTTTAGATTTTCTTTCACTTGTTATTTGACTTAGCAGGTACAACAAAAACAGCAAACAAGTGTGCCCACCCCACTTTCCTCTTAATTGAAAAGCTTAAAATAAATTTCTGAATTACGTATCATAAAGCTTTGACATTTCTTTATTAACTGATGACATACTAATCCTAAATTCTAGCATTGAAGCTTTCCACCAAAAGAAGTCTTCTCAAAATAAATCTTCTGTGGCAGAGTGGTATTTACTGAGTAACATGTGAAAAAGATTGCTTGTATTTTTGAGGTTATTACAGGACACTGTGCAGAACTGGACAGATGTTTCATGGGGTTTGGTTTCCCTTTCTTCTCTCTCCTGCTTGCTCTGCACTACAGCGGCAGCTCGTTTCTCTCAGGCTGGAATACGGCCTGGCTCTCGGCGGTGACATCCTCCCACACCTGGTCACAGGGAGTGGTCGTGCTATACGCAGCATCGCGCTTAACAGTGTGTCGTCCCCACCCCCTCCCTCCCCTCCCCGCCCCGCCAAGCCTGTTGCACTCACTGAGTTTCCTTCTTTCTAAACAGCTCTTGTAAAGAGGCACGATAAATAATTCCATGCAGGTGATCCTTCAGTGGTTCCTGGGCAGTTCTTTGCTTGCCTTGGACATGTCAGTAATACCCAGTGCCAGGTGGATCGGGGACCACACTCCCATCATGTGGGTGCACGTGATTACTGGGTAACGTGCATAAGCCTCACCAGTGACACTCAGCCACTCTGTTCCTCCCCAAATCCCCAACTTTCTCAGCTACAAACACACTGGCCATATATCTGGCAAAGACAACTTTCGCCAGTCATCCTACTTCCTTCTCCTTCCCGGAGTCTTGGGGCAGACTATTCATTTATTTAGAGAGGAGCTATATACTTCTCTTTCTGTCAACATCTGAAACGTCTTCCATTGCCCTGCATCGCATGGGACATCACTGATGCTTTGGGGAATCTTTGACAGCTAAGTATCCCGGTCCTCTTCGGCTGCACCCCAGCTTCTGTGCAGACCACCTCTCATTTCCCAGGACTGCTCCTTTCTCCCTGATGGCTTTACCCCGTCATTCTCTCATCTCGGCAGCCAGTGCGTGCTTTCCTCTGTGGACCCCGTCACGTGTCGTCATGCTGGGCCGAGACGCATCCCCTGGTGTGTGCTCTGCTCCTCCCTCTCAGAAGCTAGACTTCGGTCTTGGAGTCCCCTTCACACCCGCCGCAGCTGGTTATAGTACTTCCACTGCTCATATCAGGTAGGAAGTGATTGAAGCAGGGGGTAAAGAGAAAAGAGCAGAAAAGCAGAAAAAGAAAAGACAAAGACACACCCTGTTGACCCGAGAGAAGTAAACTCCAGAAGGGAACCAGGAACTCCTCCCTTCCCTGGTGAGTATTCCCATTATTCCGTTAAGGTTTAATATGCATTCAAATTACTTTTACTAAATAGTACACCATAAAGCTTTTGTTATATATTAAATGTAAACTGAAAGGAATGTAAACATATGTATTGTTAATTATAAATATAGATAAGTAATGACATAATAGATGAAAAAGTCTTATTCAGATGTATCACATTCATTTTACATTACCCACCTACTGTCGCATGGTAGAATAGTTTTTTGTCTCTGAATATGTGAATAACTTGACTTGCATTTATCTTTTTACATATTTAATAAAAAAAAAAAGGTATATGTTAAAATCGGCCTGGATCTATAGAGTCTTAAATGTTTATGCTAAAGGTTTCGTTTTGAGTGAGCACAGTTATACGAATTGGCTATTTATGTAAATTCACACATAGATCCCACATTTTATTATGATTTACATGGTGGGGGGCCTTGTTTTTATTGACGGCAAATGTTTTAACAGGAATTACAGGTTAGTATTTGATATCCAATGTAGCAGCTGTACTACCTTTCTAAAACTCTGCCAAAAATATTTTCTTACCAAAAAGAAAGATACACCATTCATTCCCTTAGGAAACATTCCACTTGCAAAGCAAACAAAGGCCTCACTCCTGCAGGTTCACCTGCTCCATCTGGACAACACAAAGGCTGGGCAAAAGCAGGCAGGTGTTTCGATGTAAAGCTTTGTGGCAACACGACCTGTGATTGGCAAAAGCTCTTTGATTAAGTGTATTCTCCTCCCTCCCCGCCTACCAGTTTGCTGACTTTAACAGTGATGATTTATAGACATAAATGGAATACCAACCTTACAGGAATAACTGAAAAAATGTATTTGAACTGGCCCACTGCCCTCCTGGAGACCCTGTAGAACAGGTGACGACAGTCTGTTGAAGACTTTGCCCAGGAGCCTCCAGGTTACTGAGGTTCAGCGGACACCCTTTTACCCTGAAGGATGCCAGCCTTACTGAACCTGCTTTCAAGCACCACCTAGAGCCCAGTTTTGTTTCTGTACTGTCCTCTGGCAACTGTTTTCCATTCATTTGCCTTTAGGCCTTTTCCTTTTAAAAGCAGAGAAGCAGGAAAATAAAGCTACCACCACTGCTCTCCACCTACACATTACTCCACAGGGTACTTACGTGATGGAAGTCTGAGCCGTTACCTGGGTTGGGAAAGCTCATACTCAAAGCACACGTGTTTCCATTTAATTCACCAACCCTAGGGTTTTAAACACTAGATCTTAGACATTTGTGCACAAATACTCAAGAATACATGTGATTCATTTTACTTAAAAGGCACACTGGTGGACTCTAAACACATCACAAACAGTTCAAAAGTGGTTGAGATAACATGTTTGCTCCATTTTATTAAATCTGAGATCATCGATGAAAATTTGAGGTGTTCCTACTGGTATTATGGGTAGGCCCATGAGTCCAGAGGGAAGGGGAAAAAGTTAATATACTTACACTAAGTTCGAGTTACAAGATGCCAGTTCTCTAAAATTAAACACAAACTTCATTTCTCTGACCTTTCTTATGCTTCCTCTTAATGGTGAGAACACAGCCACCATGACCGTTTAGGCTGCTATTATGAGTAAATAGTCACTGAGTCGCCAAACAGCACCAAGTGTGAGAACAGAGCATCTCCCTGGATGTCTAACAGCTCCTGTTTTGCTGAACTGGGAACTCATGAGACACTCTCCATTCACCGGAAGAGCTCGGGCTTTACTGCCTCACAGAAGGCAAAGCGTAAAATCCATTGAACCCTTGACCCTCAGATGGCACCAGGACTTCAGCTCACAAGACTGCCCAAGGGCAGACCCTTCCCCCAGGCTGTGACCTGGACCCCAGTAGGGCTTACACAGAAGGTGCATTTGCTAAGGCCTTGCCTCCTCCTGTTGGGTTTAGGATTGGAACAAAAAAATGGAACGCCCAGCTGGAGCTTACTTGTTGAATGCCTTTTTCTCTCTTTCCACTGACCTAAAATGTTGAACCTTTTGCCAAGTTTTAATTTCTTAAACAGGTTTCTTTTTATATTTTGTAACTATTTTATCAAGACAGGGTGTAAATTGTTTTTAAAGAGCAAGAGCACATTAATAATGTACCTTTGAATTGATGCTATTCATAACCAACTAGCCCAGTACCTAAATGCATTCTTTTTCAGAAAATAAAGTACACATTTCTTTCTGTGTAGCAAGAGCCCCTCATATTTTACACTATGGTATTCCTTTCAGTCTTGAAGGTTACCTGTATATTATAAAAAAAAAATTTTTTAAGATACATTTATCTTATTCACTAAAATGTATTGGTCAAATCTGACCATTTAAATGAGGCTTTAGAAATTACAGAAGTAATGAAAAGTTCCCATAAATGATTTCAGAATTTTAGTCTAATTCAAGTTCACAGCTTACTACTAGGACACTCTCTTCCAGTCTGATACATTTATGATGCAGGTGAAATGTAGCCTCCTACCAATGGAACAGTTTTTTACCAGCATGAAAGTTATGTCAGAGAAAGAAAATGTCTCATAAGCTAAGCCGTCTCAAAGACAGGTTCAGGGACCTTCCTGTCCTGTAGACATAGACACTGTCCAGTCACCTGAGCTTAAAACGAAAAACCATGAGGCAGAGAGAGCTTCAAGATGGTGGAGGAGTAAGACATGGAGATCAACTTCCTCCCCACAAATACA
Organism: Grampus griseus; assembly: GCF_964374135.1. NCBI lineage: Eukaryota > Metazoa > Chordata > Mammalia > Artiodactyla > Delphinidae > Grampus > Grampus griseus. Next base: position 50,266,902 of record NC_139006.1, read on the forward strand.
TCAAAAATATATCTACATATGGAACAACTCCTACAGAACACCTACTGAAAGCTGTCAGAAGACCTCAGACTTCCCAAAAAGCAAGAAACTCCCCACGTACCTGGGTAGGGCAAAAGAAAAACGAATAAACAGAGACAAAAGAATAGGGAAGGGACCTGCACCTCTGGGAGGGAGCTGTGAAGGAGGAAAAGCTTCCACACACTAGGAAGCCCCTTCACTGGCGGAGACGGCAGGTGGGCGGGGGGCGGGTAATCTTCGGAGCCGCGGAGGAGAGCGCAGCAACAGGGGTGTGGAGGGCAAAGTGGAGAGATTCCCGCACAGAGGATCGGTGCCGACCAGCACTCACCAGCCTGAGAGGCTTGTCTGCTCACCCGCCGGCCAGGACAGGTGGGGGCTGGGAGCTGAGGCTCCAGCTTCGGTGGGCGGATCCCAGGGAGAGGACTGGAGTTGGCTGCGTGAACACAGCCTGAAGGGGGATTAGTGTGCCACAGCTAGCCGGGAGGGAGTCTGGGAAAAAGTCTGGAGCTGCCGAAGAGGCAAGAGACTTTTTCTTCGCTCTTTGTTTCCTGGTGCGCAAGGAGAAGGGATTAAGAGCGCTGCTTAAAGGAGCTCCAGAGACGGGCACGAGCCGCGGCTATCAGCGCGGACCCCGGAGACGGGCATGAGACGCTAAGGCTGCTGCTGCAGCCACCAAGAAGCCTGTGTGCAAGCACAGGTAACTATCCACACCTCCCCTCCTGGGAGCCTGTACAACCCGCCACTGCCAGGGTCCCGTGATCCAGGGACAACTTCCCCGGGAGAACACACGGTGTGCCTAAGGCTGTTGCAACGTCACGCCAGCCTCTGCTGCTGCAGGCTCGCCCAGCACTCCGTACCCCTCCCGCCCCCCCCCCCCCCCCCGCCCCACGGCCTGAGTGAGCCAGAGCCCCCTAATCAGCTGCTACATTAACCCCACCCTGTCTGGGTGGGTAACAGATGCCCTAAGGCGACCTACATGCAGAGGCGGGGCCAAATCCAAAGCTGAACCCCAGGAGCTGTGAGAACAAAGAAGAGAAAGGGAAATCTCTCCCAGCAGCCTCAGGAGCAGTGGATTAAATCTCCACAATCAACTCGATGTACCCTGCATCTGTGGAATACCTGAATAGACAATGAATCATCCCAAAATTGAGGCAGTGGGCTTTGGGATCAACTGTAGACTTGGGGTTTGCTTTCTGCACATAATTTGTTTCTGGTTTTATGTTTACCTTAGTTTAGTATTCAGAGCTTATTATCATTGGTAGATTTGTTTATTGATTTGGTGGCTCTCTTCCTTTTATATATATATTTTTTTTCCTTTTGAGGGTCTGTATGTGTATGCTTCTTTGTGTGGTTTTGTCTATATAGCTTTGCTTTTACCATTTATCCTAGGGTTCTGTCTCTTTTTTTTTTTTAGTATAGTTTTTAGCGCTTGTTAACATTGGTGGATTTGTCTTTTGGTTTGGTGCTCTCCCTTTTTTTTTTACTACCTTTTTATTTTTAATAATATATTTTTTAATAACTTTATTTTATTTTATTTTTTCTTTCTTTCTTTCCTTTTTTTTCTCCCTTTTCTACTGAGCCGGGTGGCTGACAGTCTTGGTGCTCCAGCCGGGTGTCAGGCCTGAGCCTCTGAGGTGGGAGAGCCGAGTTTAGGATATTGGTCCACCAGAGTCCTCCCGGCCCCATGTAATATCAGACGGCGAAAGCTCTCTCAGAGATCTCCATCTGAACACTAAGACCCAGCTCCACTCAACGACCAACAAACTACAGTGCTAGACACCCTATGCCAAATAAATAGCAACACAGGAAAACAACCCCACCCATTAGCAGAGAGGCTGCGTCTCTGCTAATCATAAAATCATAATAAGTTTACAGACACCCCAACACACCACCAGATGCAGTCCTGCCCACCAGAAAGACAAGATCCAGCCTCATCCACCAGAACACAGGCATAAGTCCCCTCCGCCAAGAAGCCTACACAGCCCACTGAACCAGCCTTACCCACTGGAGGCAGACACCAAAAACAACGGGAACTACGAACCTGCAGCCTGCAGAAAGGAGACTGCAAACACGGTAAGTTAATCAAAATGAGAAGACAGAGAAATACACAGCAGATGAAAGACCAAGGTAAAAACCCACAAGAACTAACAAATGAAGAGGAAATAGGCAGTATACCTGAAACAGAATTCAGAGTAATGATAGTGAAGATTATCCAAAACTTTGGAAACAGAATGGAGAAACTACAAGAAACATTTAACAAGGACCAAGAACTACAGAGCAAACAAACAATGATGAACAACACAATAAATGAAACTTAAAATTCTCTAGAAGGAAACAGTAGCAGAATAACTGAGGCAGAACAAATAAGTGACCTGGAAGGTAAAATAGTGGAAATAACTACTGCAGAGCAGAACAAAGAAAAAAGAATGAAAAGAATTGAGGACAGTCTCAGAGACCTCTGGGAAAACATTAAACACACCAACATTTGAATTATAGGGGTCCCAGAAGAAGAAGAGAAAAAGAAAGGGACTGAGAAAATATTTGAAGAGATTATAGTTGAAAACTTCCCTAATATGGGAAAGGAAATAGTCAATCAAGTCCAGGAAGCAAAGAGTGTCCCATACAGGATAAATCCAAGGACAAACACACCAAAACACATAATAATCAAATTATCAAAAATTAAATACAAAGAAAGAATATTAAAACCAGCAAAGGAAAAGCAACAAATAACATACAAGGGAATCTCCATAAGGTTAAGAGCTGATCTTTCAGCAGAAACTCTGCAAGCCAGAAGGGAATGGCAGGACATGTTCAAAGTGATGAAAGAGAAAAACCTACAACCAAGATTACTCTACCCAGCAAGGATCTCATTCACTTTTTTTTTTTTTTTTTTTTGCGGTACGCGGGCCTCTCACTGCTGTGGCCTCTCCCGTTGCAGAGCACAGGCTCCGGACGCACAGGCTCAGCAGCCATGGCTCACAGGCCCAGCCACTCCGTGGCATGTGGGATCTTCCCGGACCAGGGCACGAACCCATGTCCCCTGCATCGGCAGGTGAACTCTCAACCACTGAGCCACCAGGGGAGCCCCTCATTCACGTTTGACAGAGAAATTAAAACCTTTACAGACAAGCAAAAGCTAAGAGAATTCAGCACCACCAAACCAGCTTTACAAAAAATGCTAAAGGAACTTCTCTAGGCAGGAAACACAGAGAAGGAAAAGATCTACAATAACAAACCCAAAACAATTAAGAAAATGGTAATAGGAACATACATATCAATAACTACCTTAAATGTAAACGGATTAAATGCTCCAACCAAAAGACACAGACTGGGGCTTCCCTGACCACAATTCTATGAGACTAGATATCAATTACAGGAAAACATCTGTGAAAACACAAACACATGAAGGCTAAACAATACACTACTAAATAACCAACAGATCACTGAAGAAATCAAAGAGGAAATCAAAAAAAATATCTAAAAACAAATGACAATGAAAACACGATGACCCAAAACCTATGGGATGCAGCAAAAGCAGTTCTAAGAGGGAAGTTTATAGCAATACAATCCTACCTCAACAAACAAGAAACATCTCAAATAAACAACCTAACCTTACAACTAAAGTAATTAGAGAAAGAAGAACAAAAAACCCCAAAGTTAGCAGAAGGAAAGAAATCATAAAGATCAAATCAGGAATAAATAAAAAATAAATGAAGAAAACAATAGCTAACATCAATAAAACTAACAGCTGGTTCTTTGAGAAGATAAACAAAATTGATAAACCACTAGCCAGACTCATCAAGACAAAAAGGGAGAAGACTCAAATCAACAGAATTAGAAATTAAAAAGGAGAAGTAAGAACTGACACTGCAGAAATACAAAGGATCATGAGAGATTACTACAAGTCACAATATGCCAATAAAATGGACAACCTGTAAGAAATGGACACATTCTTAGAAAAGCACAACCTTCTGAGACTGAACCAGGAAGAAATAAAAAATATAAACAGACCAATCACAAGCACTGAAATTGAAACTGTGATTTAAAATCTTCCAACAAACAAAAGCCCAGGACCAGATGGCTTCACAGACAAATTCTATCAAACATTTAGAGAAGAGCTAACACCTATCCTTCTCAAACTCTTCCAAAATATAGCAGAGGGAGGGACACTCCCAAACTCATTCTATGAGGCCTCCATCACCCTGATACCAAAACCAGACAAAGATGTCACAAAAAAAGAAAACTACAGGCCAATATCTCTGATGAACATAGATGCAAAACTCCTCAACAAAATACTAGCAAACAGAATCCAACGGCACATTAAAAGGATCGTACACCATGATCAAGTGGGGTTTATCCCAGGAATGCAAGGATTCTTCAATATATGCAAATCAATCCATGTGAAAAACCATATTAACAAATTGAAGGAGAAAAACCATATGATCATCTCAATAGATGCAGAAAAAGCTTTTGACAAAATTCAACACCCATTTATGATAAAAACTCTCCAGAAAGTAGGCATAGAGGGAACTTACCGCAACAAAATAAAGGCCATATAAGGCAAACCCACAGCCAACATCGTTCTCAATGGTGAAAAACTGAAACCATTTCCACTAAGATCAGGAACAAGAGAAGGTTGCCAACTGTCACCACTATTAATCAACATACTTTTGGAAGCTTTAGCCACAGCAGTCAGACAAGAAAAAGAAATAAAAGGAATCCAAATTGGAAAAGAAGAAGTAAAACTGTCACTGTTTGCAAATGACATGATACTATACATAGAGATTCCTAAAGATGCTACCAGAAAACTACTAGAGTTAATCAATGAATTTGGTAAAGTAGCAGGATATAAAATTAATGCACAGAAATCTCTTGCATCCTATACATTAATGATGAAAAATCTGAAAGAGAAATTAAGGAAACACTCCCATTTACCATTGCAACAAAAATAATAAAATACCTAGGAATAAACCTACCTAAGGAGACAAAAGACCTGTATGCAGAAAACTATAAGACACTGATGAAAGAAATTAAAGATGATACAAACACATGGAGAGATATACCATGTTCTTGGAGGAATCAACATTATGAAAATGACTGTACTACCCAAAGCAATCTACAGATTCAATGCAATCCCTATCAAACTACCAATGGCATTTTTTCACACAACTAGAAAAAAAATTTCACAATTTGCATGGAAACACAAAAGACCCCGAATAGCCAAAGCAATCCTGAGAAAGAAAACCAGAGCTGGAGGAATCAGGCTCCCTGACTTCAGACTACACTACAAAGCTACAGTCATCAAGACTGTGTGGTACTGGCACAAAAACAGAAATATAGATCAATGGAACAGGATAGAAAGCCCAGAGATAAACCCACGCACACATGGTCACCTTATTTTTGATAAAGGAGGCAAGAATATAAAATGGAGAAAACACAGCCTCTTCAACAAGTGGTGCTAGGAAAACTGGACAGCTACATGTAAAAGAATGAAATTAGCACACTCCCTAACACATACCCAAAAATAAACTCAAAATGGATTAAAGACTTAAATGTAAGGCCAGACACTATAAAACTCTTAGAGGATAACATAGGCAGAACACTCTGACATAAATCACAGCAAGATCCTTTTTGACCCACCTCCTAGAGTAATGGATATAAAAACAAAAATAAACAAATGGGACCTAATGAAACTTCAAAGCTTTTGCACAGCAAAGGAAACCATAAACAAGATGAAAAGACAACCCTCAGAATGGGAGAGAGTATTTGCAAATGAAGTAACTGACAAAGGATTAATCTCCAAAATTTACAAGCAGCTCATGCAGCTCAATACCAAAAAAACAAACAACCCAATCCAAAAATGGGCAGAAGACCTAAATAGACATTTCTCCAAAGAAGATATACAGATTGCCAACAAACACATGAAAGGATTCTTAGTATCACTAATCATTAGAGAAATGCAAATCAAAACTACAATGAGGTATCACCTCACACTGGTCAGAATGGCCATTAACAAAAAATCTACAAACAATAAATGCTGGAGAGGGTGTGGAGAAGAGGGAACCCTCTTGTACTGTTGGTGGGAATGTAAACTAATACAGCCACTGTGGAGAGCAGTATGGAGGTTCCTTAAGAAGCTAAAAATAGAACTACCATATGACCCAAGAATCCCACTGCTGGGCATATACCCTGAGAAAACCAGAATTCAAAAAGAGTCATGTACCAAAATGTTCACTGCAGCTGTATTACAATAGCCAGGACATGGAAGCAACCTAAGTGTCCATCGACAGATGAATGGATAAAGAAGATGTGGCACATATATACAATGGAATATTACTCAGCCATAAAAGGAAACGAAATTGAGTTATTTGTAGTGAGGTGGATGGACCTACAGACTGTCATATACAGTGAAGTAAGTCAGAAAGAGAAAAATACCATATGCTAACACATATATATGGAATCTGAAAAAAAAAAAAAAAGGTTCTCATAAACCTAGGGGCAGGACAGGAATAAAGACACAGATGTAGAGAATGGACTTGAGGACATGGGGAGGGGGAAGGGTAAGCTGGGACGAGGCGTGAGAGTGGCATGGACATATATAGACTACCAAATGTAAAATACATACCTAGTGGGAAGCAGCCGCATAGCACAACGGAGATCAGCTTGGTGCTTTGTGTCCACCTAGTGGGGTGGGATAGGGAGGGTCAGAGGGAGACGGAAGAGGGAGGGATATGGGGATATAGATGTATGTATAGCTGATTCACTTTGTTATACAGCAGAAACTAACACACCATTGTAAAGCAATTATACTCCAATAAAGATGTTAAAATAAAAAAGAAAGAAAATATAAGCAGAACACGTATCACATGTGCCACATAGTAAGTGCTGAATAAATGTAATCTGCATATGTTAAAAAATAAAATAAAAACAAAACCATGAAGGCCTTTGGTCATTTGGCCCATTAACATTGCTCCTTGGGAGAAACCATGCCCTGGAATCCAGAACAGGAAGTGGCTGCTGCTTCACAGAAAGGGTGTTTATTCCTGGGCACATTTTTTACATGGAAAGGTGTATATGTTCAAAGGCTCACTCAACTGTCTCCTCAAGAGAAATAGAGGGAGAAAAAAATTACCTAACACAGCTCTCTTTATATGTAAAATACATATCCAAGAAAGCTGCTAATTCTTCCTCAGATATACCCATAAGAAATTTTTAAGCTAAAAAGAAGGCAGGGGTAAGGGAAGAGTGTTTTTATTTTCTCCTCTAATTTAATTGTTTTCAAAAGCTGAGCACCAACCATGGGCAAAACGCAGCAGTCACCAGTGACTTTTTACTCCTAAAATATCATATCACTGTCCCTCAAATACTCTAAAGAGGCACTCTGAATCCATACCTGCTTCAGTCCATAGAAAGTAAACTGAAGCAGTTCACATATTTTTTAAAGCAGTATATTACACATAAGTGAGGACATCAGAGAGAAGGAGGGAACAATGAAGCCAGCAGTATGTCAGTGGCCTCACACATGCCCTAAAGGTCTTCTAGACTTTACAAGGACCAAGGGGGAAAAATTATCTCTGACCTTCCTACTTGCCAGCACAGAGAGGAAGTAATCATCACTCCAAAGTGTCCATAAGCTGAAAACAAATCAGTTGCTTAGGAGTACATATACTTAGGCCTAAGAGACATTTCTCCATGGCTCCTCCTCCTAAGAAATTAACGATGCAGGGAACCTGACTTTCACAGTATCTCACAGCAAATACAGTAACGGTCTAACTGGCCTGTCCCTATTAATCATCAGTACTATCCCTGATGCCATAATGCCAAGACTCAGTTCAGTAAAGACTAGTCTACCAGGGACCAAAACTGTCTGTGCGTGGAACTAGCCCCCGGAGTTTCGGGCTTCATCCCAGGATTAAGAGTATCCAGAGGAACAGCGTGCGTGGCGGGGCTGCTACCGGTTCAACTCCTTGCCGTGGAGGCTGAGGTGGACCCTGCAGGGCAGAGAGTGTGCCCTTCTGTGACCTGACCGGCACTAGAGGGCAGCTCTAGGACTGAAGGCTACCTATCAAGACCCAGTCCCTTTCCTGACAGTCAGCCCACCTTGGGTGTGGGGCAGCAGTTCATGCTGAAGGCTGAGGAGCCTGGCCGGCACACGGCTGGAAGTGCAGGCCACCCCACCGCTCATGGAGAAGGCAGGAGGCCCATGCGCAGGGTCACAGTTTTCCCCAGAGCATTGTAAGATCTGACTTGTGAGTTTCTGTTTTTTCTATTATTCTTGGCAATTTACCGATAAGGCAGTTTTCAGTGTAGATTGCAAATATGAAACTACTGGCTGTTACTCCCATAACCCTCAAAATTATCCTAGAGATAGGAAACACCATCTGTCAGTGGACTAAGTCCAAACCTAAGACTGCAGGGAAAGAAGGGATAATATTTTAATAAAAATCTTAACTGTATCTATAAAACCCTTTACGGGTTGCAAAATAGTTTCCCAAATAACCGCGTGGAGGAAAAAGAGAATAGGCTTTGAAAATGCTCTGACCCGAAGTCAAATCCCAGCCACCCCACTTCTAGCTGTGTGATTTTCAACAGACCGCATACCATTTCTTAGTCTCCATTTCCTCTTCTGAATATGTAGAGAAAACCTACCTGGCAAACTTGTTTTGAAGAATAAATGAGATTACATGTATAAAGTACCTTACACATAGTAGATAGTTAATAAATAGTAGCTACTGTTACTAGTTTTGGCTTTGATAGTCCTGTGAGGGAGGTAATATAGATATTATACTACTACAACCCTGGTACTAGACATCTCACTACTGCCCACTGCTCCTATCACCCCTGCAGGAGCAGCCCTAGCAGCTGTATATTATACCACAGAATCCTGCCCCCTCTCCGCCACAGCCGATGGTCCAGAGTGGACGTCTAACCCAGGGGCAGTCAACCTATGGTTGCCAGTGACCACATGGCCTGACTACAAGCCAGACCAATCTGGTGCTTAAAAATTCTGACCCCCGACAAATAACAGTCAAAAACCCAAGTCCCTGAAGGGACAGTTCCCTGAGTGAGGCCTAGTGTTCCTACCTTGGAGGCATTTGGAGAAAAGTCAAATGTGAAACAAAACTCTGCTTTTAGAGGCTGCTACCCTCTACCCATAGTCAGTGCTCAAAATATGTTGTTTGCATTGAAATGTCACTTTCATGGGTATTTAGATTTAATTTAATTTGTTTTTTCTCACTTATATGCTCTGAGGTCACTTCCTGAGCAAATGAAATAAGGAAGAGTAAATACATACAGGTTCAAAGTGAATTTTCAACACAAGTTAAACAATGATCTCTGTTTTCTCCCTTCACTCTCCTCTACTAGCTTTCCAGCCAACGGGCATGTCTACCCAACCTGCTGCCACTCAGGGTATCCCCTCCCAGGGCAGTAGAGCAGGTGGAGGCCACAGGGACGTCCCCTTTACATACAACACCCACCTTCCTAAACCCCCCTCTCAACAATCAGGACATGGAGGCTCACCTGCGTCCACCTCATTTCGGGCACCTCTTTTCACTCCTAAGAAGAAAAAAATGATCATATACTCATCCCACCCTCTGCAGTGGACATGATACAGGGTTTTTTTGTTGTTTTTTTGTTGTTGTTGTTTTTTGCGGTACGCGGGCCTCTTACTGTTGTGGCCTCTCCCGTTGCGGAGCACAGGCTCCGGACGTGCAGGCTCAGCGGCCATGGCTCACGGGCCCCGCCGCTCCGCGGCATGTGGGATCTTCCTGCACCGGGGCACGAACCCGCGTCCCCTGCATCGGCAGGCGGACTCTCAACCACTGCGCTACCAGGGAAGCCCATGATACAGTTTTTGACGCCGTGAACAGGACAAGTATCAATTCCTCTAGGTTTTCCAGAAGCCTTGTAACTGCAGAGAGGACCATGGGGCCAGGAGAAAGAGCCAGTGAAAGGGCTCTGATGTGATGATCACTCACTATCAAAATAACAAACAAGCACACGTCCAGGTAACCAGCGAGGCAGCTATGGCTAAAGGAAGCACACTAAAAGTCGCCATTATCTATAAAAGTTTCCTGTTCTTTCTGTGCTGCTCTCTCCCCAAAACTTCCTTTCCCTGAAACTGCCTTCCTTATACTGAGAAAACCTGGGCTATTTCCAAAAGACTATTTATGGGAAATACTTTGGATTTTAGTGATTTTTAAAATTTTATTATTTATTTATTTATTTTTGGCTGTGTTGGGTCTTCATTGCTGTGTGCAGGCTTTCTCTAGTTGCGTCAAGTGGGGGCTACTCTTCGTTGCGGTGCATGGGCTTCTCATTGCAGTGGCTTTTCTTGTTGCGGAACACAGGCTCTAGGCGTGGGGGCTTCAGTAGTTGCAGCGCATGGGCTCAGTAGTTGTGGCATGCGGGCTCAGTAGTTGTGGCTCGCGGGCTCTAGAGCACAGGCTCAATAGTTGTGGTGCACGGGCTTAGTTGCTCCATGGCATGTGGGATCTTCCTGGACCAGGGATTGAACCCGTGTCCCCTGCATTGGCGGGTGGACTCAACCACTGCACCACCAGGGAAGTCCCTTGGATACATTTTTAAAACAGTTCAGAGATAATTTTAAAAACATACCTCACTGGACTGGCTCTTCGCTTTCAACATAGAAATCACATTGTCCACCTTTCTCCGTATTCCCAACTTCTGAATGTCCAGGGGGGAAACCTAGCCTTGCCACATTCATCAGGATCTTAGCTCCCACCTGCCTAGTGAGACCCACCAGCACATTCTGCTTTAGCCACGTCTGATGACAACCACGGCAAAGGCGGTGACCCTGCAGGCGGTCCGTTCCCTGACACCCCAACATGCGCTCAGTGATTCATCTACCAGAACAGTGTACAAGGACCCATCTTTGAAGCCTGGCAAGTTTTTTGGCCATTTGCTAAAACTTACTCAGTTTGCTTATCTAGAACAGGGAGAATAATGGTAGCCCTGCTGTATGGCCACAGCCTAGCACATCACAGGTGCTCAACAAATAACAGTTACATACGTGAGCATTCAGCACAGTGTATAATCACCTATGTATATTTATCAGTGTAATTATTTGGCTAATTTCTAATCTTGTCATTGCTACTAAATTCCATGCACCATAGCCACATAGACTGTATCTGTGTGGCTCAACATTCCGGCCCTAGCATCTAGCCCCCTGAGCTGATACATAGGAGGTGCACAATACACCTGTTGGTGAGTGAAAACTGCCTCTACAGAGGGTTGTTATGAAGATTTAATAAACTACTGCATGCCAATGAGGTACCACCTCACACCAGTCAGAATGGCCATCATTAAAAAGTCTACAAATAACAAATGCTGGGGAAGGTATGGAGAAAAGGGAACCCTCCTACACTGTTGGTGGGAATATAAGTTGTTGCAGCCACTATGGAAAACAGTATGGAGGTTCCTCAAAAACTAATAATTGAGTTACCCTATGATCCAGCAATCCCACTCCTGGGCATATATCTGGACTAAACTATAATTCAAAAAGATACATGCACCCCTGTGTTCATAGCAGCACTATTCACAATAACCAAGACGTGAAAACAACCTAAATGCCCACTGACAGATGAATGGATAAAGAAGATGTGGTATACATATACAGTGGAATATTACTCAGCCATAAAAAAGAATGAAATAATGCCATTTGCAGTAACATGGATGGACCTAGAGATTATCATACTAAGTGAAGTAAGTCAGAAAGAGAAAGACAAATACCATATGATATTACTTATATGTGGAATCTAAAATATGACACAAATGAACATATCTACAAAACAGAAACAGACTCACAGACATAAAGAACAGACTTGTGGTTGCCAAGGGGGAGAGGGTGTGGGGGAGGGATGGATTGGGAGTTTGGGGTTAGCAGATGCAAACTGTTATATACAGAATAAGGTCCTACTGTATAGCACAGGGAAGTATATTCAGTATTTTGTGATAAGCCATAATGGAAAAGAATATAATAAAGAATATATATATATGTATAATTGAATCACTTTGCTGTATAGCAGAAATTAATACAACATTGCAAATAAACTATACTTCAATCAATCAGTAAAATAATGCATGCAAAGAGCTTAGCATTGTGCCTGGCACATAATCAGTACAGGTATACCTTGTTTTATTGTGATTCAATTTATTGCACTTTGCAGATAATTGCATTTTACAGTTGAAGGTGTGTGGCAACCCTATCAGATGACGGTTAGCATTTTTTAGCAATAAAATATTTTTATTTAAAGCATGTACATTTTTTAGACATAATGCTATTGCACACTTAATAGACTACAGTGTAGTGTAAACATAACTTTTATATGCCCTGGGAAACCAAAAACATTTGTGTGACTCACCTTATTGCTATATCTACTTTATTGCAGTGGTCTAGAAGCAAACCCCAAATATCTCTGAGGTATGCCTGTACTCAGTACGTTGTTGCCTGCTACAATTAGTAGTGTAGTAATAGTAGTAATAGCAGTTGTGGTGGTGGTGGTATTATTTCTCTCAATCCATGCCTGAATTGTGGTGTGAAAAGGTGATACTCTCTCTGTTCTCCAGAGAGGGAAGCAGCCATCCAGAGACAGTCCCTGCGCTAGTGCTTTTTTCAGATCCCCATCACCACCATTTTCATTTCTAGCTTTAAATTCCTGCCTCCTCTCTCCACAATCTACCCACCATGATATACTCTTCTGGCTTATGTTCAGTCTCTAGAAGAATAAAAGTTTCCACAGTTGGGCTTCCCTGGTGGTGCAGTGGTTGAGAGTCCGCCTGCCGATGCAGGGGACACGGGTTCGTGCCCCGGTCTGGGAGGTTCCCACATGCCGCGAAGCGGCTGGGCCCGTGAGCCATGGCCGCTGAGCCTGCGTGTCCGGAGCCTGTGCTCCGCAACGGGAGAGGTCACAACAGTGAGAGGCCCGCGTACCGCAAAAAAAAAAAAAAAAAAGTTTCCACAGTTAACTGATAGATGATAAGCTTTCTGATCAACACTAAACACTGGAAACCATTGGATCTACATGTTCCAGTTTCTTTTGACCAAAAGGGGACCGGAGATCATTGTTCATCTAGCAGTGTCTTAAAAGAGAGAATGACCTTGCTTGGTGTCACCACAGGTTTCTCTCAAAGGAGTTAGGTCTTCTCTCTTAACACATTATATTGTGATTACTGGTGTTTAAGCCTGTGTTCATACCAAGGTATGAATTCAAGGATGGGACCACTGTGGCTACAAATTTAATATCCCAGCATTGAGCAGTTTGAGCACAGAGCAAAACTCAGTGTATGATTGATTACCAAATAAAGAAGGGGAAAGGCGCCGTGATAGAGTTTAGAGTTATTTCCTATATCTCCATTTTGCTCTCCATTAACACAAATAACAAAAATTTAGCTTTATATTAAAGAAAATTACAATCCAGGTGGTCAGAAGAACTAGGGAGATGAGAACACAGAATTGGAGAAAACAATGAAGTGTGGCCTCTTGGTCATGAGCATGGAAATTTAACATCATGATTCTTAAAAAGCTACCACTTCATCATATGCTGTATTTTCAAGCTTTAGAGATTGAATTCCTCAATATATATTAGATTCTGATTACGTGATTATGTTCGACTTTGAACTTTTCTTATATAAACCTCAAAACAAAAATGGAAAGGTCATGACAAGAACAAGAAGATGTTGAGTCAGAAAAAGACTTAGCAACCCTCTAGGCCAGTGATTCTCAAAATATGGTCCTGAGACCCTTGGAGATCTCCAAGACCATTTCAGGGAGTCCTTGAAATCAAATCATTTCCATGATGATATTAAGATGTTATCTGCCTTTCTTACTCCCATCCTTTCACCAGTCAGTGTACAGCAGATCTTTCCCAGGGTTACAGGATGACATCACAGCAATAGCAGGTTTAACAGTCCAACTGTCTTCTACTAAGCCAGACCTTAAGAAAATTTGCAAAAAAAATGTAAAATAATATCACTTGTCTCACTGTTTTTGTTTTGAAAAAAGTTATTTTTTGTAAAAATATTCTTTGTTCATATATAATGTTTATTATTGCTTTTTAAAAAGAATTAGTATTTTTAACTTCCCAGTTTTAGTTTCTAAAATGATAAATATCAGTAACTATAACCCATATAAATAAAAGTTCTTTGGAGTCTTCAATATTTCTTGAGTCTAAACAGGGTCTGAGACCATTAAGTGTGAGAACCACTGCTCTAAACCCATGGTCTTCAACCAGGGATTTGCATTTGAATCAGGAAATCAGGTCCTGGCTTTTTTATGTTGTAACTGATAAAGAGGCAAAGAAGCACTCTAAGCTCCATGGCCTCACCTGTAACATTAGAAGGTGACAGTAAACATAGAGGCTGGGATCGGAAAAGTATTGTGAAGTAATTATTGGGTTGGCCAAAAAGTTCGTTCGGGTTTTTGGTAGCATCTTACGGAAAAGTCCGAACGAACTTTTTGGCCAGCCCAATAGTAGCGACCATTCATATTAAACTGGATATAGAAAATGCAAAACAGTAAGAGTCAAAGATTTAAAGGTTTTTAGGCTAGGCAACTGGCAGGAAACTAGTGCCTCTGGTAGTTGAGAGTAGCCAGGTTGGAACTAGGAGAGAAGATATGAACCCACTGTTAGATGGCAGGTCCTGAAAGTGGAGATGTCCTGCAATGTCTCAATCGCTCTTTGGAGACAGAGAACTGCAGTGGAGGTGAGCGGTCCAAACCAGGGATATGGATTTGAGGGTTAGTTAGCCTTCTCTCATGACAGGTGGCATCCAGAGGGTGAATAAGCCCACCCAGGAAGTGCATGTGGAACCTGGAGCTGTCCAAGGCAGAACCTGGGATGAGGGGCTCCTTTTTGGAGCAGGAACTAAAGAAGAGCCTAGGAGATGTTGGGAAAGGCCAAGCCAGATAACCAGAACAATGCAGGACCCTGCACGGTATTCATGACATAGCCACTGGATGGGTGGGAAGATGGAAAGACAAAAAAGAGGAAAAAAAAAACCCAGAGGAGACAGCTTCAAGGAGGATTGACTGGTCAACAATATCAAAGCCACAGAAAAGGTACAATGGTAAATTCTGAGAAGCTATGGATTTGACAAGAATCGGATCATTGCCAGCTTCAAACAAAACTTTTTAATAGAAAAATTTTAGTGGAGTCAAAACAATACATGAAAACTGCATGGAAAAAAATCTAAAAGCATACGGAAGGAAATAATAAGGATGAGAGAAAGAAAAGGGAACAAAATCCAGCAAAGCCTCTTGGTATTTGAGCCAGGACCACCTGTGTACAGCCATGATAGAAATACCCAATGGCTTCAGAGCCGCTGAAGGTGCTAAAAGCAAAGGGAAGAATGGTGGATACCAGGACTCACAGACTTTCGTCGTCTTCAAACCACCCTGTTCATGGGACTATTTCTTCTTACATCAAAAGAGAATCCTAAGAAATCCTATAAATCAGAGGTCAAAAGACATTAAGAGTAATGAGGTGAAGGTTAAAGATCTATTCTGGTTATTTTAAAGAAAATATTTAGATTTTAATAGATCTTGACTTGCTATGAGGTACAAATAATAAAAATCAAAATATCAGAGATTTGTGTAGAAAAAAGGAATTGCTATGACAACCACAAGTTGGCCTCCACAGAAAATACAAACAGGAATCAGAATGAGAAAATTATAGAGAAATGTGACTGATTTGGAAACCATTTGAACTAGTACTATTCTTTAATGTTTTGCTCATGTGGCTCTGATATGAGAACATGAAAACATTCCTCCACTTCAATAGCTCCTTTGTATTTCAGATTAAAATGAGCAGACCATCAATTAACGAAATGAAACTGGAAACCAAGACCATCTAACGGCTTACTCCACTAAAATGTCCCTGTCCCCTTCACTGTTAACTTCTAATATTTATAGGCCCATACAAAAATTCAAGAGTAGACATGCATTAAATGCATGATATTGCAGGCCAAATAGTAAAAGCAGATGACAGGGAATGAGGACTCAATACATCTTCAGCTGCCAGAATGTAAAGCTTCAAACCAGTTATAAAGGACCAAAATTTCCTACCTCTTCTCCAGCATTTTCCATTAACCATGAACATTCCTGAGACCTGCTATGAGGTTTGCTACTTTTTTTGACTGGTGAGGGAAGGTAGAGTAGGGAAGGGTCAGATTTCCCCAGCTTCTTTGGGGATAACCCAGTCACTTTCCAGAGTTCACTCTGCCAAAACCAGAAGAGTCAGATCTGCAAGCCCAGGGATCCCAAGGAATTAAAATTAGGGTGTCCAGTGATCAGATCTGCACAGTGCATTTGCCTTAAGACATGCTCACTGCCAAGTGAGTAAGCTGGTTATACATAGCTCTCCAATTAGCTAGGTTGTCAGACCCTGACCCAGGCCCTTGTGTTCTGCCTCCTGCCTGCCCTGTACCCTCACTTTCTTGGTCTAGTGGCCTCAGATACCTTGCTATATAGCCTCATGCCCAGTCTTCCTCTCTCTACTCTGGTTTGCTCCTTCACCTAGTCTGGCACCCGACTCGAGCTTTGGTCTAGATGCTGTTGTTCAATCTCCTAAGGCTCTGTGCTCTGCAGCCCAAGGGCCAGGCCAGCCCTGCCCTTCCTCTGAACCCATCTCCAGCTCTAGGAGCCCCAGTCTTTGCAACTCCAAGCCACTTGCCTATCAAGTGGAATGGTTTGGACACAGATCAGTTTTATCTACAGACATTCTCCAACATCACTGAGCTTCCCGCTATGTCACCCAAGTGCAACATCTTCCCAAAGAGAAGGAAAGAATTCACTGATTCAGTGTGTCTGACAAAAACGATCACATATATGAGGGTCCTTCTGATGCTTCTACTGAACTATATGACTTCTCATCCCCTGTATTAACCAAACTAGTTAAAATCTGTCATTCATGCCATGATAAATTAATTGTAAATTAGAACAGCAATGTCACATGATTCAGAGTATATTTTGCTAGATCCTCCGTAAGTCATCTTACACAACAATTGGTGATCATCAGCAGGTATGAATGTCAAAACACATAAGTCGCGTGATTTAAAGTCAAGTTCCTTGCATCCAAGAACTTTAGTTTTGAGAATCTTCTATATATAAATCCATATAAATTCCAAGTCTTGATGTGGGATCATCAAATATGGGAAGGGCATCCTGAAATAACTTTTGCCATCCCCAGCACCTGAAGGCCTGAAGCTAGCTCTCTTTTGAAAAGATAGGCCGTCACTAAATGTGCAATGTATATACTGGCTGGCTTGGTCAGAGCAAGCTTGGTTCAAGAACTCACACTTCCACTTTGGAAGAGCCTTTGCCAGGGAAACAACACTAGCAAGGCCTTGGGATTCTACAGACACACTGGAGAATGCAGCACCAGACATGAATATAAGAAGTCTGGGGTTTCCCTGGTGGCAAAGCAGTTAAGAATCCACCTGCCAATGCAGGGGACATGGGTTCGAGCCCTGGTCCAGGAAGATCCCACATGCTGTGGAGCAACTAAGCCAATGCGCCACAACTACTGAGCCTGCACTCTAGAGAGCCCGCAAGCCACAGCTACTGAAGCCCGCATGCCTAGAACCTGTGCTCTGCAACAAGAGAAGCCACCACAGTGAGAAGCCTGTGCACCCCAACTGAAGACTAGCCCCCTACTGGCCACAACTAGAGAAAGCCTGCACGCAGCAAAGAAGAGCCAACGCAGCCATAAATAAATAAATAAACAAACAAACCCTTTAAAAAGAAAAAAGAAGTCTGGGCTGCCTGGTCATACGTCACATAGAGCAAGGCTGCCCTTGGAGTAAGGAAGGAAAACAAGGCAGGAAACACCAAAAGGAGCAAAGCTTCATAAAAACCATCTTTCTTTGGGGCTTTCTTCAGATATGCCCTTTGAAGAAAAACAAACAAATACTGACTAGAAGACTTCCTGGTCATCACAAAAACTCTCAGAATTCTAATATGCATTCATCTTTGCCACACAGAAGTATTTGAGCTAAATACTGTCTTTCACAAACATCAAGATCCTTGTTGTTGAGCACACCCTGGTTTCCCTTCCACCTTTGATCTCCAATCAACCACTGAACAAGGGACAAGCCAATAACACAGATGAAAAAGGATGCTGTCGCTTCTCAACTACTTTGTTGCGCCTTGTTCCTGCTAATGCCCCAGGCCCAACTGGGAATAACGGTCCCTCTTATGAACGATGTCCCTCTGGACACAGGATGTACATCAAGCAGAATTTCATGAAGCCCAGGGTCTTTTTCCAAAGAATCGAAGAAGTTGGAAACTATGCAACACAGCTGATGAGTTGCACAGCGGAGTTTCGAACCCAGAACAATCTGAACCAACAGCTCCGTACTCTTTCCTCTAGTACCTTCTAGTTCACCTTTCTAGGTTTAAACTTACATGTAAATGTTATGCAACGTCTATGCAAAGCAAGGAACACACGGCAGGATCGGGAGGAGGGAACAAATGAGGATTTGTTATAATTCCACAATGGTAAGGTGTACCATAGTGACAACAATAGAAATATTTTACTGTCTTATTAGAAAATAATATAATTCTTGACCAGATATACCAAATTGCATTCTGCCACAGTAGTGGTACTGCTGACATGATCATTAGTTTTATTATTATACTCTTATATATTTATAAATATATATTACTTTAGAAATGCCAGCTAACATAGGTTGTTTGGGGTTTTTGGTTTTTTTTAAAATCAGATGCCCAGCATTTCTAATGAGGACATGATAGAAAATTTAAATTTCAAAGAAAATGTCAATGCCAAAACAAAAAGTGATTTTAAATGTTCCTCCCACAGAATGCTGATTCTCCACACCATGGCCAAGTGTACACATGTGATTATTAGCTGGTTCACTGGCACCCAATGGACCAGATGTAAACATGACTCCAAACTGTTCATTTACTAACCAAGCTCTCCAGATACTGTCAGTCCTGAAAGGATTGAATCAAATGCACTGATCAAAGCAGTTGGGAGTGAGAAGGGGATGTGGAAGCCATCTAGACCAACTGGTCCTTCAGTCATGAGTCTCCTTCTAAGACCCTGGCCATGAAGCCACCTGGCTGCATGCCAGGGTCGTGTCTGTCCCTGGTTACACCGACCGAAAGCTCACTATGTCCTAGGAGAGGCCACCATGCCATCTTTGGAGAGCTCTGTTTCATGATTGGTTGCAACCATCAGAGTAAACAAACCAGTGACTGGTCTGAGGACAGGGATACGTGTTTATTTTCCCCTGTAACACAAGTCAACAAGAAAGCCTCTAATCAAATAAATCCAAAGAGAGGTACAAACATAATTGTGACACATGTTTAGACTAGTTGAAGCAGATCAGGTCACTGGGCCACTGAAGAAATCATTCCTAAACCATATAAATGAGCTCACATTACACGTCTACACTATGAAGTATTTTTTCCCTCTGAAATACATTTGCCACCAACCTGAAAAAAAAATTCAGATTGTTGGATCAGTACTGATAGATAAATGTAGCACTTCGGCCAAAGGAGCTGGGTGTCATTGTCTGTGTCACAGTCACTGGACAAGTTGGGCCCTTCTCTGCCCAACTGACCTACAGAAGATTTATGCCACAGGAAGCTGAGATGGTGACCTCAAAGTTGCTGAAATATTCAGTCTGCGCAGTTCTCTGGAATAGCACAATTTGGGAGAACTAGCTTTGTAGACAGAAAATATAGGCATTGTCATCATCAAAAAATCTACAAACAATAAATGCTGGAGAGAGTGTGGAGAAAAGGGAACCCTCTTGCACTGTCGGTGGGAATGTAAATTGATACAGCCACTATGGAGAACAGTATGGAGGTTCCTTAAAAAACTAAAAATAGAATTACCATATGACTCAGCAATCCCACTACTGGGCATATACCCTAAGAAAACCATAATTCAAATAGAGTCATGTACCACCACGTTCACTGCAGCACTATTTACAATAGCCAGGACATGGAAGCAACCTGTGTCCATCGACAGATGAACGGATAAAGGAGATGTGGCACGTATATACAATGGAATATTACTCAGCCATAAAACGAAACGAAATTGAGTTATTCGTAGTGAGGTGGATGGACCTAGAGTCTGTCGTACAGAGTGAAGTAAGTCAGAAAGAGAAAAACAAATACCATATGCTAACACATATATATGGAATCTAAAAAAAAAAAAAATGGTTCTGAAGAACCTAGGGAAAGGACAGGAATAAAGACACAAATGTAGAGAATGGACTTGAGGACATGGGGAGGGGGAAGGGTAAGGTGGGACAAAGTGAGAGAGTGGCATGGACATATATGAACTACCAAATGTAAAATAGGTAGCTAGTGGGAAGCAGCCGCATAGCACAGGGAGAACAGCTCCGTGCTCTGTGACCACCTAGAGGGGTGGGAATAGGGAGGGCGGGAGGGAGAAGCAAGAGGGAAGGGATATGGGGATATATGTATACGTATAGTTGATTCACTTTGTTATACAGCAGCAACTAACGCAACACTGTAAAGCAATTATACTGCAATAAAGATGTTTAAAAAAAGAAAGAAAGAAAGAAAGGAAATATAGGCATTGTCAAGCTAGAATATAGAGTGTTCAAAAGGGACATCTAACTACATTACAGACTGCCCAGGTAATGAACTGACACTCATTCTAGTCAGAAAAGAGCATTTTGAAGGGCCATTTTTTCAATTCTTTAACACTTTTAAAACCTTTTAACATTTTTCTTTGTTTCTCATTGTCTTTCATAGACAGGAGATATTTCTCCTCAAATAGTGAAGCAGTTTAAGGCTTTGTAACCTAAGTAAATAACCTAAATATATCTTCTCTCCATGTACATTCTCAAGATTACAGCTTGGGTTCTCTGAGTTTAATGAGGACTAGAGTTAGACTGTTTCCCATTAGAAAGAGAAAGGAGTAAGGCAGAAATTCAATAAGTGTTCAAGTAAAATACAGCCATCCTCACATCTGTATTATATTAGACGAGACACAAGACAAAACATTGACTCTTGAGGTTAAATCTAAATTTCCTGCTTCAGTTCTGAAAGAGTTTGAGAGTTTAGATCAAAAAGGCAACAGAGAAATAAGACCAAAAAATGTCTAAAAACAAGTTTCAAAGGCTATAAAATGCCAACACTTAGTTACTTATTTGAAGCATCAGTTTAGTCAGCAATTACCCTAGAGCCACAAACAGAAATTAGTGAAAATTCTACTACATGCTCTTTTGCCAAGTTCGGGATGACCCACCTGGGATCTGTGTGTCATAGGAGGTGCCAAACCACCACCTCTGATTCTTCAACTCTCTTGTGTGATATTGTTGAATTTCCACGTCTTCCTCTCTAGTATACTGTTACATCACACTTGAACTTCCGAAGGTATTATTTCAGTCTCCTTTGGAATCTACTGGTCTTTAATTTCAAACTTTAATTTCATCCTGCAAAAAAGAAAACCCTAAGTCTCAGGTCAAAGATCAACAAGCAAGACAAATTATCTCAACAAAAACAAAAGAGCATGAGACCAGAAACTGGATTCAGGGAACTCTTTCCTTAAGTCTGGCTTTTGAGCCTGCACCCTCTAGCCTTTATCAAGCTTGTGAGTAAAACTACGTTTGAAGAAAGTAATACTGCCCTATTAACTTTGGTGGCTCTGTGGATGCTTCTCTAAAATGCCACTGATCAGAAATACATACACAGACACACACACACCCAGCAGATGAAGAATTTGTTATTCTGAACAACTCAGAATGAAACAGCCTCTTCTATCGAATTCCATGGGAGAGTGGGATACATATCTCTAAACCTTGCACATTACAAAGTTTTCCTCAACCATGAGGATTCTGATTGAATCAAGGGACTGGGATTAGAAGGAGATATTTACCATGAAGTCATTTTAGACCAATCTTTTATCAAGTTATGCCTTAGTTTCAGCCTCTAAAAGAATCTAGGGACTACGCTTGGTCTTCAAGTCCTTTTACCAATTTATCCCTTGTCCTGTCTCAGCAGATTACTAACCCTCAGCTAGTCAAACAAATCCTATTGCTGTTCTTTCTACCTCACTGGTTACTCCTTCTCAGTCTCTTTTTCTTCTTTCTCCTTTTAACGTCGGAAGGTCCCAGGGCTCAGTCCTGGGATGTCTTTTCTATCATCACTCACAACCTTGGAGAGTTCATCCCGTCTTCATATTCCAGATACTCTCAAATTTATATTTTCAGCTCCAACCTCTCTGCTGAATTCCAGACTTACATACACACCTGCCTGTTTAATATCTCCATTTGGATGTCTAATAGACATCTCAAACTTCTGTGTCCCAAATGGAAGTCCCAGTTTCTCCCTACGCCATCCCACAAACATCCTGCCCCTACAAGGCTTCCTGTTCTCAGCTAATGACAACTCCATCCTTCCAGTTGCTCAAGACAAGTTATAGTGTTACACTTGACGCTCACTCTCCACATTCAATCTGTCAAAAAATCCTATTGGCTGTAAGAAAGCCCTCAAGAAAACCTTATATCCAGGATCCAGTCTGTTTCCTTATCACTTTCATAGGTACTACCCTGATCCAGGCTCCATTATTTCTTACCTGGGTTACCTAATGGCCTCCAAAATTCTCTCTCTGTTTCCAACCTTGTCCCCTGGATAGCCAAGGGGATCCTCTTTAAACATCAGTCATATCATTTCATTCCTCCGCATCAACTCAGTAACGACTACCCAGGCTACCTGTTTCACGCAGGTAAAAACAAAAGTTCTCACAATGGACTGGTTTCCTTCCTCTCCCCTTTGAGCAACCTGCTCTGATCACAAAGGCCACCTGCTGTTCCTTAAACATCTCAGGCACGTTCCTCCCTTAGGTCCTTTGCACTGGTGCTTCTCTCTTTCTAGAATGTTCCTCCCTCAGAGAGCCATAGGGTCCCCTCACCTTCTTCAAGTCTTTGCTCAACAGTTTCCTTCTTAGTGAGGCCCACTCTGAATGCCTGCTTAAAGTTGCAGCCACCCTCTCCCCAACTCCCAATCCTCTTTCCCCTACCGTACATTTTTTTTCTTTCTCTAAAGTACTTATCACCTTCTAATATTTACTTACTTGTTTATTTTGTTTCTTCCCACAACACACACATACACACCAAGAGTATAATCTCCATGAGGGCAGTGATTTTTATATTTTGTTCACTGAGATATTCCAAGGGCCTAGAATATAGACACACTGGGTGAATATTAATTGACTAAAGTCCACCAGACCACCAACTTGCCCATTCTATTCTCTGAAGTTTTATCTGTGTCACGGTTCCCTTTTTAGACTGACTTTTCCCAACCTCTCTAGCAATATAAATTCCTCTTTTCCTCACTTCAAGCTCCAATTTAAATCCTCCTCCTCTTAAATCTTTTCTACATTAGCTCTGCTCTATTGACCATGGATTTTTATGTACTTAGTCAACAAAAAAATTTGCATCAGCATCTCTGTTTGCCAACTCTGTAAATTTTAAGTCATATATACATACAGCTAAACTCTCAGTTCTTTATCTTACAAGAAATTCTATAAGAACTATAGCCCCTGGAATTTGTGAACGTTTCATGCCTTTAAGAGATGCATCTGATGGAGAGGGAGAGATTAGCAGAGAGTCCCTTAGTCACAGGGTGAATACTGAAAAGTTCACAAGCTTTCTTTGGTGAGAAACCCAAGCCCATCATTATGGGGTGAATCATGTCCCCCAGGAAAGAGATGTCAAAGTCCTCACCCCTAGTACCTCAGAATGTGACCTCAAGGGCATTAGGGTGGGCCCTAATCCAATGTGAATGGTGTCCTTATAAAAAGGGGAAATCTGGACACAGAAACAGATATACACAGAGGGAAAATGTGTAAACACCATGTGAGGACAGAGGGCTGGAGTGATGATCTGTGAGGCAAGGGATGCCTGAGGCTACCAGAAGTTAAGAGACAGGCCTGGAACAAACTCTTCTCTAGCGCCTTCAGAGGGAACACGATCCTGCCAACACTTTGATTTTTGTCTCCAGAACTCTGAAGCGATACATTTCTGTTATTTTAAGCCACCCAGTTTATGGTACGTTGTTATGACAGCCCTAGGAAACCAATGCACCCATTATCTGGATGCAGTAAATTGAGCTGAGATCTGGTTAGATATCCACATTTTCAAATTATTCAGGTTGCAACAATGTGCCCTGAAACTGAGGTTTCTTTAACTGATTGCCTTGATTCCAGAGCAACTTTGTAATTATTACTTTACAATCATTCCACTGATAAGATACTCAACTGGGGATAAGGGAATCATCTTTCTACTCTAGAATCAAAAAGATCCTCTCTTTTGAGTACGAGGGAGGATCACACAACGGCCTTATAATTTCTACAGGCAAGCTGGTCTACAAAGCTGAAAGTCAGAAAACATGCTGCACTATTAATTGGCAATTATATGTTTGAATTGGATCCACACAGGGAGAAAAACAGTTTAGAAAACCATTAAAATTATATGACTAAATTTAATCCATTGGTTCAGATTTTAGAAAAATGTCTGGTTTGAGTTACCTGGACCAGCTATCTAGCTTTCTGGTTCAATATACAATCAACCTTTTAGCTTTGGCATCAGGTTCCAAACCATATTCTAAAAGGGAAAAAAAAAAAGAGCCACTGTTTGAAAGTTTATACTTCAGGAATAAACTCAGCTTAATTCCCTTGGAGGCCGAGAGACTCAGGTTATTGGACCTTTCCTAGGTGTGAGGGTGAGAACAGAGGCCACTGTCACATGAGCCTGAAAAACTTTGAACTGTTTTCCCCATACTGCGCCTTCAGACCAGATGCCATCTGCCCAGCCTCATTTCTTCCTTTAACTAAATCAAGAACTCGGTTTTTCCATTGCTGCAATGCTCACAGGTCTAGAAAGACAAGAGTTAAAGTTTAAACACTCCTGTCAGTTACTGGATATTTTCCAGTAAAGGAAGAATCACAATTAGCAAATCAAACCCTAGTGATGTACTTATACTGCATATTACAATATAATCCTAGCATCTAGTAAGCTGTTTTACCAAAGTGCCAGACGTTTTCTATACATTATCTCTAATCGTCACAAAAACTATGCAAGGAAGATGTTATCTCCATTTTTCTAAGGGGAAGATGTTCAAAGGAGCTAAGTGGCAGAATTAGGATTTAAACCCAGGTCCTTCTGGCTGCAAACTCAGCCACTGAACAAGCAGCATTAAGAAGAGCCAGTTCCCACCACTTCCCAGAACTTTAATTCCATTATCTTTAATTTTCAGAATAACCCTGGTAGATAGGAATTGCTGTGATCCCCTTGTCACACCTGAGTGGACTGACACTCAGGAACATTACGTGACTTGCCTATAGCTGGATTAAAAAAACCAGACTTCCCTGTATTGAGTACTGTCCTAAGCTATTGGGTTTTTTCCATAAAACCCAAATGAACTTTTTGGCCAAACCAATATTTATAACCATTATAAACCACCCTAAAAAGCAGAGGGGTATTATCCTCACTTTCCACGTGAGGAAGGTGAGGTTCAGACAGGTCACTTGACTTTTCATGTCACAAAGCTATCAAGTGGCAGAGCCAGGATTCAAAGCCAGGTCTGAGGATTCCAAACCCGTGCTCCTGCCACTGTGCCAGGCCGCCTTTCCCAGGGCCTTTTAGTAATTAAGTCAGTGTCACTGAAACTCTAGGCTACCTTTCAAGGGCTATTATAATAAGGAGAGCACTTGGAATAAAAGTAAAACCACTTGACAACATAGTACAGGAAGAAAAAACTATGATCTGGGGTTACAATAGCCAAGTTGGCCCACTCAGTGCACAGAGCAGCAAGCATTCTCTATGTTCCAAATAATGACACTGTTAATTTGATTTATATAAAAGGAAATAAAGAAATTTACATAAATGAAAACACCAGCAGGAGGAGGGAAGCAGGTATACATTGCCAGAAATGAGCTAGGTATTAAATGAGAAAGGGCAAAATAGGGAATTTCTGTGTGTTTTATTCATTTTACTTCATTTTTAAAGGCTCTTCCCTGCCTATCCTCTTCCCACTGCGTTCAGTGACAGTATTCCCCTGCTTCTAACCAAAATGTTGCTTTGGCAGGAAATGAGGAGGAGGAGACTCCGTTTGAATGCAGGCTATTACCCTATGATTAACCCTTCTCCCTTGGATCAGAACCCGGGGTCCTTTTGCCAAAAAGGCAAAGAAAAGAATAAGTTTACAAAACCCAAACCCTATCCCTTCTATGACGTATCAGAGTGTTACACAATGCTTCCATATAGATTCCCTCATTTGATCTTCACATCAGCCCTGGGAGGTAGACAAAGTCTACATCATAATCCTCATTTTACTGACAGTAAAGATAAATTCAATTAAGCGATTTGTTCAAGTTCATACAATCAGTAGAACTCAGGCTGGAAGCCAGGTATTCTGTTACTGAACCTCAGGTTCTTTCCACAGCAGCATCATGTTCTAAATTATTTGAGAAATAACCTGTTTTACTGTATAATGCTGAATATCTCTACAGCTGCTATTGCAGTTACTGCATCATCATAATATTTTTATTACTGTTTGATAGACTTTATTTTTAAGAGCAGTTTTAGGTTCACAGCAAAATTGGGCAGAAAGTACAGAGATGTCCCATATACCCTCTGTCCCCACACATGCATAGCCTCACCCATTATCAACATCCCTCACCAGAGTAACACACATGTTACAATTCATCATCATTTTTTAACTATAAAGAAAATTCAAATTATCATTCTTAGCACGTTCTTACTAGATAAAAATTAGGAAATTATACAGATAATGTAGCTACTTTTAATGGGGCACATGCTATGCACTGGAGAATATACTAGGTATTTGCACATTTAACTCTCACAACTCTAAGGAAGCTGTTGTTCTTTTTATCTTTATGTCTCATGAAATTGAGGCTCAGAGAGGCTAAATGACTTGCCCACACTTACAAAGGAGGAGGTAGGTAGGATTCAAAGTACTCCAAAGTCTATGATATTTCTGAGGCACCAGGCATCAGCCTTCATAAACCACCTTACCCTCCAGTTAAGACAAGATGACTACTAGAAAAATCGTAAGTCTACCAGCTTCCTTAGCAACCTACCCCAACCTAGCAATCCCCAAGTTGGTCAGTTTGTTCATTACCTAAATCCAGGAAAGAAGAGCAAAACAAGGTGCTACTGAATCAGTGAATGACCGAAATGTAACTGGAAAGCTGTTAGCATTAATATGCAGACTCATTAATATGCAGACTCATTAATATGCAAACTCATATTAAGTTTGAGTCTCACCTTCCCCCATGCAGGCAATAATGAATGATCTCTTTACTCTCAGAGGATCAAGAACGCTTTGTTCAAGGCTTCCACCACCTACATGTGAACCTCAACCTCTAGCCCATGGCTAAAGTAATTTCCTTTGTCTCATGAGATGACAGTCATGAGACTGAGTACATAAAAGAAGGAGAAGGAGAAGGGGAAAGGGGAGGAGGAAGAGGAGGAGGAAAAAGGCAGTTCCCAGTATCTGGGGAACCAATGCTACCTAGAGCTCCTACTCACCTCCACTATGTACACTTATCACCAGCCTCTCTGCCTCATCCCCAGTAAATGTATGAAAGACCACGAAGAATGGGCTTCCCAGTCCCTTTATTTCTATCTAAACCCTCCCTAAAACACCACCCATAGTTTCAACCTGGCTTGAATGAACAAGGAAACTGGGTAACATTTCTAACAGGGCTTTACTTTTATAGTCTTTTGTGTGTGTGTGTGTGTGTGTGTGTGTGCGCGCGCTATACAGTAGGTCCTTGTTGGTTGTCTATTTTAAATATAGCAGTGTATACATATCAATCCCAAATTCCCAATCTATCTCTTCCCCCCACCCTTCCCCTGGTAACCATAAATTCATTCCCTAGGTTCTGTGAATCTGTTTCTGTGTTGTAAATAAGTTCATTTGTATCATTTTTTTTCAGATTCTGCATATAAGTGATACCGTATGATATTTGTCTTTCTCTGTGTGACTTACTTCGCTTAGTATGATAATCTCCAGGTCCATCCATGTTGCTGCAAATGGCAGTATTTCATTCTTTTTAATGGCTGAGTAATATTCCATTGTATATATGTACCACATCTTCTTTATATATTCATCTGTAAATGGACATTTAGGTTGCTTCCATGTCTTGCGTTATTGTAAACAGTGCTGCAATGAACCTTGGGGTACATACATACTTTCGAACCAAGTTTTTCTCCAGATATATGCCCAGGAGTAGAATTGCTGGATCATATGGTAGCTCTATTTTTCGTTTTTTAAGGAACCTCCACACTGTTCTCCATAGTGACTGCACCAATTTACATTCCCATCAACAGTGTAGGAGGGTTCCCTTTTTTCCACACCCTCTCCAGCATTTATTGTTTGTAGAGTTTTTGATGATGACCATTCTGCCTGGTGTGAGGTGATACCTTATTGTAGTTTTGATTTGCATTTCTCTAATAATTAGCGATGTTGAACATCTTTTCATGTGCCTCTTCGCCATCTGTATATCTTCTTTGGAGAAATGTCTATTTACGGCCTCTGCCCATTTTTTTCTTTCTTTTTTTTTTTTTTTTTTTTTTTTGTGCGGTATGCGGGCTTCTCACTGCTGTGGCCTCTCCCGTTGCAGAACACAGGCTCCGGATGCGCAGGCTCAGCAGCCATGGCTCACCGGCCCAGCCGCTCTGCGGCACGTGGGATCTTCCCGGACCGGGGCACGAACTCGTGTCCCCTGCATTGGCAGGCAGACTCTCAACCACTGTGCCACCAGGGAAGCCCCACTCTGCCCATTTTTTGATTGGGTTGTTTTTTGTTTTTTATGAGGGTTTTTTTTTTTAATTAATTAATTAATTTTTTGGCTGCATTGGGTCTTCGTTGCTGCACGCACAGGCTTTCTAGTTGCAGTGAGCGTGGGCTACTCTTTGTTGTGGTGCACTGGCTTCTCACTGCGGCGGCTTCTTTTGTTGCGGAGCACGGGCTCTATCCGCGTGGGCTTCAGTAGCTGTGGCTCGCGGCCTCTAGAGTGCAGGCTCACTAGTTGTGGTGCGTGGGCTTAGTTGCTCCACAGTATGTGGGATCTTCCCCGACCAGGGATCGAACCCATGTCCCCTGCATTGGCAGGCAGATTCTCAACCACTACGCCACCAGGGAAGTCCAGGTTGTTTGTTTTACGGTATTGAGCCACATAAGCCATTGGTAAATTTTGAAGACTAATCCTTTGTCAGTTGCATCATTTGCAAATATTTTCTCCCATTCTGTGGGTTGTCTTTTCATTTTATTTAGGTTTCCTTTGCTGTGTAAAAGCTTTTGAGTTTAATTAGATCCCATTTGTCTATTTTTCTTTATATTTGCATACTTCTACAGTCTTGAAATAATTACTACTACAATACTATCCTACTACAACGTTTTCCTACTAATAATATTGAGGCAATGAATAACAATGGTAATAATAACTGATTGAGTTCCTATTATATTCCAGGTGCTTTATATATTTAATCCTCTCCCAAATCTTATGATAAAAGGTCCATAATTCACATCCACAATTCTAAAATTTAAAAGTTCTGAAAACCCAAATGTATTTTCCTAAGTATACAGGAAACTCTTTTTGTGGCAAAACCTAACGTGAACCAAAACTGGGTTTTTACAGTCTTTATTTATCCACTTGGTGTGAACGTCCATACATTTTGCTGCCAAATGAGTTAATGTGTTGGATTTGAGGGCACAGTCCCAGGCTCTACTGGGATGTAACATACTATGTATTATAGACTACATATGCACCTTTTTCTTTCTAAAATCTAAAAATATCTGAATTCTAAAACATACCTAGACACAAGAATTTCAGATATCTCTACTTTTCTGATGAGAAACAGAGAGTCACAAAGCACACAATTTTACTATTTACTTCCTTTAGGTCATCAGAGCCCTTTTACTAATTTAATAGTCAATGTTCAATTTTTTTAATTCAGAAAAGGATAGCTATTACATCTGCACATAATCTAATAGTCATACGTAAATGGATCATTCCAATATACACCCCCATCCAAACTGTGTTAAGAGCTACTGGCTGGTGGCTGACCTGAGAGCGCTGAGCTTGCATTTATCATCTCCTGTTACCCTGTCCAATCTCTAGCGAGGAATATTCAGTAACATCTCTAAGAAAAATGACTTACTATACTCCATGCGCTGTTCTAAGTGCTATACATAACACATTTAATCCTCACAACAACACATTGAGAATGGGCACTATTATTCCCACTTTATAAATGATGATTCTGAGGCAGAGAGAGGTGAAGTATATAGTCCAGTTAGTAAAAGTGGCAAAGTTAGGATCTGACTCTCAGCAGAAATCAAACAGACAAAAATCCTTTTCTTCACAGCACTTGTTGGGAGGGGGAGGGACAGAAAGTAAATAAATAAAATAAATAACCAAACTATATAGTATATCAGAAAGTTGATAAGTCTCATGAAGAGGAAGAAAATCTGAGCTTTTAATTACAACACTCTATCTCTTAGTGAAAGTAATATCAGGTCTGGTGTCTGAAGGGTGAAAGAGAAGATAAATTTTAGGCTAAGTAAACTGAACACTGAACTCTACTGTCAAAGTAAAGCCTGTAAATGAATTTCTTTTTTTTTTAAGAATACATAAGAACTTCTACTTCCAAGCATCATAGAGTAACAAGGATCAGATTTACCCTTCTACCTGAAAGGTTAACAAATAAAAGCAAAAAACAGACAAAATGTATGAAACAATGGTTTTCAAGATACTGCATATCACACAGTGGTGGACAGTGATTCCTGAGAAATAGGAAACAAATGAGGTGAGCCCTATGATTTACCTAGCTTACTGACTGGGGGAAATTCCAAGTGGAAATCCATTTGTGGGATGTCCCAGGAGATGTTGGCCAGTTTAATAAGGCAAGAAAAGGAATAAAAGGCATCTGGCTTAAAAAGCAAAAAGTAAAACAGTGTTCATTTGCATATGACATAATTTTCTATGTAGAAAATCCTAAGGAATACTTTTTAAAGCTACAAGAATTAATAGGTGAATTTAACAACACTGCAGGATACAAGCAATGTACAAAATCAATTGTATTTCTATGTACCAATAGACTAGTGATGAATAATTGGAAATTGAAATAAAATATCATTTACAATAGCATCAAAAATATGAAAAAAGATGTATATAAACATCTTTTACACAATGATAAAAGATATATACATTGAAAGATATATACACTGAAACTATAAAACATTGCTGGAAAAAAATTAAAGAACACTTAAATGATTGGAAATCTGCTCATTGTTTATGGGTCAAAAGACTCAATACTATTCGGAAGGCAGCTCTCCCCAAATTGATCTATAGATTCAGCATAATTCCTATCAAAATCCCAGCTGACTTTTTGCAGACGAGGACAAGATGATTATAAAATTCATATGGAACTGCAAAGGATCCAGAATAACAATAGAAAAAGTGTTTTTAAAGAACAAAGTTAAAGGACTAACACTACTTGATTTCAAAAGGTGTTATAAAGCTACAGTAATAAAGATGGTGTGGTATTGTCATGAAGATAAACAAGTGCATCGATGGAAATGCCTAAAGAGCTTATAAAAAAGGCCCAAACATATATGGCCAACTGACTTTCAACAAAGATGTGAAAGCAATTCAGTGGAGGAAGGATCTTTTCAACAAATGGTGCTAGAATATGCATAAGAAGTGAACTTAGATCAATACTTCACACCATATACAAAGATTAATTTTAAATGTATCACAGACCTAAATGTAAAACCTAAAATGATAAAACTTCAGAAACAAAACATATATGAAAACCTTTATGACCTTGGGTTAGGCAAAGATTTCTCAGCTACAATGTCAAAAGCATGATTCATAAGAAAACAAATTGATAAACTGGACTTCATGAAAACTAAAACCTGTTAAGAGATGAAAGGACAGTCCTCGGACTGGAAGAAAATACCTACAAAGCATTTATCTTATAAAAGATTTGTATCCAGAATATATAAAGAATTCTCAAAATTCCAAAATGACAGCACAAACAATCCAACAAACATATAGACAAAAGATGTGAACAGATATCATCAAAGAAGATATACAAGTAGCAAGTAAGTACATGAAAGGATGCTCAACATCATTAGTAATTAGGGAAATACAAATTAAAATAGCAAAGAGACACCACTACACACCTATTAGAATGGCTAAAATTACCAAGATTCACAGGAACAAGTGTTGGTGACAGTAAACTGAGCAACTTTAAACACTCATACACTGCTGGTGAGAATGTAGAATGGTATACCCAGTTTGGAAAACAATTAGTTAATATCTTAAAAAGTAAAATATACACCTGCCATATGATCCAGCCATTCCACCCAAAGATTTGTACATAAATGTTCACAGCAGTTCTATTTGTAATACCCAAAACCTGGAAACAACCCAGATGCACACTCACAGGTGAATTGTTAAACAAACTGTAATATATCCATATGATGGAATATTCCTGAGAAATAAAAAGAATGAAGTAATGATACATGTAACACAAGGAGGAATCTTAAAATAATTATGCTGAATAAAAAAAGACAAATATATATATATATAAAAAATATGATTCCATTTATATGAAACGCTAGAAAACTAATCTACAGGGACAGAAAACAGATCAACGTGGTTGCCTCAGATCTCTCAGGAGGGAGAGATTGCAAAGGGTCATACGGAAACTTTTGGGAGGTGATGGATATGTTCATTATCTTGATTGTAATGATGATTTCACCAGTGTGTACATAGGTCAAAATGTATCAATACTATCTGCACATACTTTAGACATGTACAGTATTGAATGTCAATTATACCTCAATAAAGCTGTTTTTTTAAAAAAAATAACACATAAGAAACTAGAGACTGGCCTCCTTCTGCTCGAATCTACTGAAATTATATCACTTGTAGAGATAGGCATAACTAACTGCAAATAGACAAATCAGTCCCATACAAAAGCTGAGAAGGATTTAGTTCTTCAAAAGAATGTTACAAATGTGTGTGATTCACAGATGATCAAACAACTCTAGTACAAGAAGGAACAGTTTTGCTATTTTTCTTTGCCTTCCTTATACAAAATCAAGGTTTCAGATACCTTACAAACAACTTTTAACATGACCAGTAATTCTGTTTATTATGTGTTCTGATGATCTACTGCTATATCAAAAACCACTGCAAAAGCTAGTGTCTTATATACAGTTTGGTCAGAACTCAACAGGAACAGCTCATTTCTGTTTCACTCAGAGCCATCTCAGATGGCACAAAGGCTGAGAGCTGCAAGCATCTGAAGGCTCGTTGATCACAAGTCCAGTGGCTGAAGTTAGCTGTCAGCTGGGACCTTAGCTGGACTAGAGCCACAGCACAAAGCCTTTCTGTGTGGCTGGGCTTCCTCACAACATGGCATCTGGGTCCCACACACCAACATCCCAAGAGAGAGCCAGCTATAAGCCACGTCACCTCTTCTAACCTAGCCTTTTAGGTCAATCACTGTCATTCTGCCACATTCTATTCTCTAAAATCAAATGACAAAGGGCAGTCCATACTCAAAGAGGGGGATTAGATTCCACCTTTTGATAGGAGGAATGTCAAAGAATTTGCAGATGTGTTTTAAAACCACCGTACTGTATTTATTGAAAATGCAGATTCCTCATCATCCTTTCAAATACGTGGCCAGGAGCTTTCATGGGAGGAGCACTGTGCTAGGACTCCAGGACAATGGATTCAAATTCTGATACAGATTTGAGACTCTTACATGGGTTAATTTCCATGTTAAGAATGGGGACTAGGAACTAGTGTACACATGAGGTCAAAGTGAGATGGGAGGGCACAGAGGGAAGGGACACAGGCTGCTCAGTTCAGGTCTTTAGTAGAGAAAGGCAGTGGAGGCACCAGGCAAAACACAGTGTCTAGACTCCCAAAAGAATGCTTAGAGCCACTGATGGGTCAGTCCTATAAAATCAGAGTGAGGAATAGTGTTGGGAAGCCACCAACAGGGAAATCTTACAGCAGGTACACGTGGCTCTGAGGCCAGGATTGGGTTTTAGTACCCCTACTCCTCGGCAGAACTGTACTGCCTCTAGACAGAAAACAATCTTCTATTATTATACCAAATCATACAGTATCATCATTGCATGCTTATCTGACCAGCTGTCCTACTAGACTAATATGCTCCATAAAGGCAGGGACCATGTTTTTTTAATTTTTATTTATTTATTTATTTTTAACGTCTTTATTGGGGTATAATTGCTTTACAATGGTGTGTTAGTTTCTGCTTTATAACAAAGTGAATCAGTTATACATATACATATGTTCCCATATCTCTTCCCTCTTGCGTCTCCCTCCCTCCCACCCTCCCTATCCCACCCCTCCAGGCGGTCACAAAGCACCGAGCCGATATCCCTGTGCCATGTGGCTGCTTCCCACTAGCTATCTACCTTACGTTTGTTAGTGTGTATAAGTCCATGACTCTCTCTCGCCCTGTCACAGCTCACCCTTCCCCCTCCCCATATCTTCAAGTCCGTTCTCCAGTAGGTCTGTGAGGGACCATGTTTAACTCATTTTTGAATCTCAGCACCTTGCATGGTTCCTTTGGTGCTCGATACTTTGCAAGTGCTCAGGAATAAACGGAACTGAACTATTAAGGTCAAAGCAGGGAACTAGTCTTAAGGGAGTAAAAGTCTAAGACTTGGTATCAGGACAGGATTTAGAATCTGGGAAAATAAAGGCCCAGTTATTAAATTGTGTGGTGGTCGAGGTCCTAGGCAGGTGATAGGTGCTGAGGTTCTGCGTATGACTGGCCACAAGGCTGACCTGCCTGAGCTCTTAAACAAGGGTTCCTTAATTTCCCCCAAAGATTAATCCTAAAGCGTGAGTGTAAGATCATAAGAAGGGAACAGGGGCAGGGACAGAAAGATCTGTGGCTGGCCCACATAAAAGAGTGCACCAGGCAGTCTGTGAGACCCCTTTCTTCTTCTAAGTCATTCTGCACAGAAGGGAGCTGTGCTTATGAGCACGATGCGTTCTGGACAACCTGCCAGGAATCCCCCACTGCACCACGTGGTTTCTCCAGGCCAGACTTCTCTGCTGTGAGCACATCTATTCGACTGCCCCAGATTCCCAAAGGCATTAGACAGAGCTCATCACCACACCCAAACCACCGAGCTCCTCCTGCATCCCCTGACTGAACGAGACAGAACCACTGCCACCCAGCTTGCCATGCCGGAACTAGGCCTTGTCCTGGACACCTTGCCTCAGTCAGCCCCAACTTCCAGTTATGTCCCATCGATTCCAACTCTTTATTATTACTCAACACTGTCTCCTCGAAATGCAAATCTAAACTACGATGAGGTACCACCTCACACCGGTCAGAATGGCCATCACCAAAAAGCCTACACATAATAAATGCTGGACAGGGTGTGGAGAAAAGGGAACCCTCCTACACTGTTGGTGGAACCGTAAATTGGTGTAGCCACTATGGAGAACAGTATGGAGGTTCCTTTAAAAACTGAAATAGAGTTGCCATGTAATCCAGCAATCCCACTCCTGGGCGTATATCCCGAAAAGACGAAAATTCTAATTCAAAAAGATACATGCATCGCAATGTTCATAGCAGCACTATTTACAATAGCCAAGACATGGAAGCAATCTATATGTTCATCAACAGATTAATGCATAAAGAAGATGTGGTATGTGTGTGTGTGTGTGTGTGTGTGTACATATATATATATATAAATATATATATACATACATACATACAATGGACTATTACTCAGCCATAAAGAATGAAATAATGCTATTTGCAGCAACATGGATGGACCCAGAAATTATCATACTAAGTGAAGTAAGTCAGACAGAGAAAGACAAATATTATATGATATCACGTATACGTGGAATCTAAAAAAAATGATACAAATGAACTTATTTATGAAACAGAAATAGATGCACAGACATAGAAAACAAACTTATGGTTACCAAAGGGGGAGGAGAGGAGGGATAAACTGGGAATTTGGTATTAACAGATACACACTACTATACATAAAATAGATAACCAACAAGGACTTACTGTATAGCACAGGGAATTATATTCAGTACCTTGTAGTAACCTATAATGAAAAATAATCTGAAAAAGAATATATATATATATATATATAAACTGAATCACTTTGCTGTACACCTGAATCATTGTAAATCAACTATACTTCAATTTTTTTAAAAAGAGGGAAAAAAAAACAGAACAAAACTGTCTCCTCTTCCAAGAAGCCCTCCCTAACCCTAAAAAGTTGAAATGCCTTAAGTAACTTCTGATCCTGAACTGTCTTGCTACACTACCCAGACGGCCCAGGTAACATGGTTGTTCAACAAATGTTTGTTGAATAAATGAATGAACATATTAAATAAAGCCACAGCCATTATAAACCGTGCCCCCACCCAGCACTTCCTAACCCCCTCCCCTCCTTTGTTTTTTCCCCTCCATAGCACTTATTGCCTCTAACATGCTATAAATTTACTTATTTCTTTTACTTATTATCTCCTCGTCTCCACGTCCCTCTGAATGTAACCTCCATGACAAAGGGGTTTTTGACTGTTGGTTCATCCCTGAATCCCAAGTGCATAGAATAGCACCTGGCATTCAGTAAGCACTTAATAAACACAAACTAATGACAAGCTTCCACTGCTTAGCTGGTTTCAGACAGCCTTAGCATTTTCTAGGCAGTGATCCTCCTAGGTTCCCTGGCAATCACGCCTCCCTGACGTGCCACCCTCTCCCCACCTGGGACACTCTTTCCTCATCTGCCTGGACAACAGCTTATTTTAGGGCAGCTGCTGCTGCAGCAGAATCAACTACTGAAGGAAACACTTCCCATCCCAACATCTGGAAAATTCACTTAAAAAGACTTTCAAACCTCATGTGCCAGGAAAAGTAACTCTTTCACTTTTTACAAAGTAGCCAAGTGACTATAAAATATGAGTTTTCAAAATGCATTTAATGAGGAACTAGTTGGTACTTAAAAATTCAAATACCTGGTTCGGAGTCAAGATGGCGTACTAGGAGGATGCCAAATTCACGTCTCCTCACAACTAGGGCACCTACCAGGCACCGGTGGGGGACCACGGACACCTAAGGGGACGGGAGGAACACCCAGTGACCGGGTAAGACATGGGACGTGGGGAGGAGTGAAGGGGGAGGAGGAGTGGAGGTGGGATGGGACTGGCGCCCCTGAGGGGCGGCTGGGGGAGGGGAAGGGACCCCACACCCCAAGGGGGAAATTGGGGAACCACTGAGAGGGCAGAGGATCAAAAGGGAGAGTGGCCAGGTTTCCCCTGCCCACTTGGGCCCCCAGGAACCTGCTGAGATCCCAGGCCTGATTCTCTGCCCACCTAGGCCCCCTCCAGCCGGGCGAGTCCTGAGGGAGTGGGAGGGAGGGAAGGGGGAGCAAAAGTAAAGGCCGGACCTCCGGGACCAGCGCCCCTGAGGGGTGGCTGGGGGAGGGGAGGAGTTCCTACACCCAGCGGGATCCACCCACGGTTAGGGGTCCAGCATGGACGGGGGAAACCCTGGGGGAGACAGTGGGGGAGGGGCACGAAGGAACGGAAGGGAACGGGGCCAGTGCCTTCCCTGTCCACTTAGGGACCGGGAAGCCTAATCCTCTGCCCTTGGAGCCTCCCTCCTGCAGTGCAGTGCCCAAGCCCCGCCCCTACACCACCACCCAGTGCTGCACCTCTACACTCGGAGACTCCCTCTGAGACCCCCTCCAATGCGCTAGGCCTAAACCCCACCCACACACCCCCACAGGTAGGGCGTTTGGCCCTACCTCCAAACGCCAGAACTCCACACTCCAGAGGCCCTCCTTTCCATGTGCTGCCTCCCCGCTTCTGCGCAGGTACTAAACAGAGGCCCTGCCCCATGCTTGAACCTCGCCCTGCATAGGCCCTGCCCCACACTCAAATGTCACCCCCCACAACTGCCTAGGTCCTGCCCCACCCAAAACCCCACCACTGCCTAAGTTCCACACCCACCTAAACTCCACCCCCATGGCCAAGGTTTTTTTTTTTTTTTTCTTTTTTCCCCTTTTAGATTGGGGTTCTGTTTTACCTTGTTGATTTATTGTTGTTGATTCTTTTATATTCTTATTTTTCCTAAAAAATCTTTTATTTTTCTAATTTTATTTTATTCTTTATACTTTGTTATTGTTCTCTCGTTTTCATTTGTTCCTCCCCTTTTTCTTTCTTTTTTCTGTTGTGCTTTTAGTTTACCTTGTTGCAGTTGTTTCAATTATAGTTTTATTTTTCCTAATATATTTTTTCTTTCTAATTTTATTTTGTTTTTTATTCTTTCACATTGTACTACTCCTTTTTTCTTTCTTTCTTCCTTTTTTTTTTCCAACTGCGCCATGAAGCTTGCGGTATCTTGGTGCCCAGGCCAGAGGTCGGGCCCAAGCTCCTAAGGTGGGAGCTCTGAGTCCAAACAGCTGGACTAACAGAGAACCTCAGACCCTAGGGAATATCAATCAGAGTGAGGCCTCCTGGAGGTCCTCACCTCAGCACCAAGACCCAGCTCTATCCAACAGCCTGCAAATTCCAGTGCTGGACATCTCAGGCCAAACAACCAGTAAGACAGGAATACAGAACCACCCATCAAAAAAAAAAAAATGAAATGACAAAAAAATATGTTATAGACGAAGGAGCAAGGTAAAAACCTACAAGACCAAATAAATGAAGAGGAACTGGGCAAACTACCTGAAAAAGAATTCAGAGTAATGATAGTAAAGATGATCCAAAATCTCAGAAACAGAATGGAGAAAACACAAGAAACATGTAACAAAGTCCTAGAAAAACTCAAGAGCAAACAAACAGTGATGAACAACACAATTACTGTAATTTAAAATACCCTAGAAGGAATCAGTAACAGAATAACTGAGGCAGAAGAATGGATAAGTGAGCTAGAAGATAAAATAGTGGAAGTAATTGCCAGGGAGCAGAATAAAGAAAAAAATGAAAAGAATTGAGGACAGTCTCAAACACCTCTGGGACAACATTAAATGCACCAACATGCGAATTATCAGGGCGCCAGAAGAAGAAGAGAAAAAGGGTCTGAGAAAATATTTGAAGAGATTACAGTTGAAAACATCCCTAACATGGGAAAGGAAATAGTCAATCAAGCCCAGGAAGCACAAAGAGTACCACACAGGATAAACCCAAAAAGAAACATGCCGAGACACATATAAATCAAACTATCAAAATTAAATACAAAGAAAAAATATTAAAAGCAGCAGGGAAAAGCAACAAATAACATACAAGGGAATCCCCATAAGGGTAACAGCTGATCTTTCAGCAGAAACTCTGCAAGCCAGAAGGGAGTGTCAGGACATATTTAAAGTGATGAAAGGGGAAAATCTACAACCAAGATTACTCTAACCAGCAAGTATCTCATTCAGAATGAAGAAGAAATTAAAACCTTTACACATAAGCAAAAATTAAGAGAATTCAGCACCACCAAACAAGCTTTACAACAAGTGCTAAAGGAACTTCTCTAGGCAGGAAACACAAGAGAAGGAAAAGACCTACAAAAACAAACACAAAACAATTAAGAAAATGGTAATAGGAACATACATATCGCTAATTACCTTATATGTAAACAGATTAAATACTCCAACCAAAAGACACAGACTGGCTGAATGGATAAAGAAACAAGACCTGTACATATGCTGTCTACAAGAGACCCACTTCAGACATAGGGACACATACAGACTGAAAGTGAGGGGAAGGAAAAAGATATTCCATGCAAATGGAAATCAAAAGAAAGCTGGAGTAGCAATTCTCATATCAGACAAACTAGACTTTAAAATAAAGACTATTGGGCTTCCCTGGTGGCGCAGTGGTTGAGAGTCTGCCTGCTAATGCAGGGGGCACGGGTTCGAGCCCTGGTCTGGGAGGATCCCGCATGCCGCGGAGCGACTGGGCCCGTGAGCCACAACTACTGAGCCTGTGCGTCTGGAGCCTGTGCTCTGCAACAAGACAGGCCGCGAGAGTGAGAGGCCTGTGCACCGCGATGAAGAGTGGCCCCCGCTTGCCACAACTAGAGAAAGCCCACGCACTGGAAGGAAAACCCAAAACAGCAAAAATGAATAACATTAATTTAAAAAAAAAGAATTAAGAGGGTCATTGGAAATGCTTAAAAATAAAATAAAGACTATTACAAGAGACAAAGAAGCACACTATATAATGATCAAGGGATCAATCCAAGAAGAATATATAACAATTGTAAATATTTACACATCCAACGTAGCAGCACCTCAATACATAAGGCAAAATACTGACAGCCATAAAAGGGGAAATCGACAGTAACACATTCATATTAGGGGACTTTAACACCCCACTTTCACCAATGGACAGATCATCCAAAATGAAAATAAACAAGGAAACACAAGCTTTAAACACATTAAACAAGATGGACTTAATTGATATTTATAGGACATTCAATCCAAACTCAACACAATACACTTTCTTCTCAAGTGCTCATGGAACATTCTCCAGGATAGATCATATCTTGGGTCACAAATCAATCCTTGGTAAATTTAAGAAAATTGAAATTGTATCAAGTATCTTTTCCGACCACAACCCTATGAGACTAGATATCAATTACAAGAAAAAAAACTGTAAAAAATAGAAACACATAGAGGCTAAAAAATACACTACTAAATAACCAAGAGATCACTGAAGAAATCAAAGAGGAAATCAAAAAATACCTTGAAACAAATGACAACGAAAACACGATGACCCAAAACCTAAGGGATGCAGCAAAAGCAGTTCTAAGAGGGAAGTTTACAGCAATACAATCCTACCTCAAGAAACAAGAAACCTCTCAAAGAAACAACCTAAACTTACACCTAAAGAAATTAGAGAAAGAAGAACAAAAAAGTCCCAAAGGTAGCAGAAGGAAAGAAATCATAAAGATCAGATCAGAAATAAATGAAAAAGAAATGAAGGAAACAATAGCTAAGATCAATAAAACTAAAAGCTGGTTCTTTGAGAAGATAAACAAAATAGATAAACCACTAGCCAGACTCATCAAGAAAAAAAGGGAGAAGACTCAAATCAATAGAATTAGAAATGAAAAAGGAGAAGTAACAACTGACACTGCAGAAATACAAAAGATCATGAGAGATTACTACAAGCAACTCTATGCCAATAAAATGGACAACCTGGAAGAAATGGACAAATTCTTAGAAAGGCACAACCTGCCAAGACTGAATCAGGAAGAAATAGAAAATATGAACAGACCAATCACAAGCACTGAAATTGAAACTGTGATTAAAAATCTTCCAACAAACAAAAGCCCAGGACCAGATGGCTTCACAGGCGAATTCTATCAAACATTTAGAGAAGAGCTAACACCTCTCCTTCTCAAACTCTTCCAAAATATAGCAGAGGGAGGAACACTCCCAAATTCATTCTACGAGGCCACCATCACCTTGATACCAAAACCAGACAAGGATGTCACAAAGAAAGAAAACTACAGGCCAATATCACTGATGAACATAGATGCAAAAATCCTCAACAAAATACTAGCAAACAGAATCCAACAGCACATTAAAAGGATCCTACACCATGATCAAGTGGGGTTTATTCCAAGAATGCCAGGATTCTTCAATATACGCAAATCAATCAATTAACAAATTGAAGGAGAAAAGCCATATGATCATCTCAACAGATGCAGAGAAAGCTTTTGACAAAATTCAACACCCATTTATGATAAAAACCCTGCAGAAAGTAGGCATAGAGGGAACTTTCCTTAACATAATAAAGACCATATATGACAAACCCACAGCCAAAATCATCCTCAATGGTGAAAAACTGAAAGCATTTCCTCTAAGATCAGGAACAAGACAAGGTTGCCCACTCTCACCACTCTTATTCAATATAGTTTTGGAAGTTTTAGCCACAGCAATCAGAGAATAAAAGGAAATAAAAGGAATCCAAATCGGAAAAGAAGAAGTAAAGCTG
This sequence comes from Grampus griseus, assembly GCF_964374135.1. Lineage (NCBI taxonomy): Eukaryota > Metazoa > Chordata > Mammalia > Artiodactyla > Delphinidae > Grampus > Grampus griseus. The sequence goes on from NC_139006.1 coordinate 50,309,012, forward strand.
TCACTGTTTGCAGATGACATGATACTATACATAGAGAATCCTAAAGATGCTACCAGAAAACTACTAGAGCTTATCAATGAATTTGGTAAAGTAGCAGGATACAAAATTAATGCACAGAAATCTCTGGCATTCCTATACACTAATGATGAAAAATCTGAAAGAGTAATTAAGGAAACACTCCCATTTACCACTGCAACAAAAATAATAAAATACCTAGGAATAAACCTACCTAAGGAGACAACAGACCTGTATGCAGAAAATTATAAGACACTGATGAAAGAAATTAAAGATGATACAAACAGATGGAGAGATATACCATGTTCTTGCATTGGAAGAATCAACATTGTGAAAATGACTATACTACCCAAAGCAATTTACAGATTCAGTGCAATCCCTATCAAACTACCAATGGCATTTTTCAAATAACTACAACAAAAAATTTCACAATTGTATGGAAACACAAAAGACCCTGAAGAGCCAAAGCAATCTTGAGGAAGAAAAACGGAGCTGGAGGAATCAGACTGCTGGACTTTAGACTATACTACAAAGCTACAGTAATCAAGACAGAATGATACTGGCACAAAAACAGAAATATAGATCAATGGAACAGGATAGAAAGCCCAGAGAAAAGCCCACGCACATATGGTCATCTTATCTTTGATAAAGTAGGCAAGAATATACAATGGAGAAAAGACAGCTTCTTCAATAAATGGTGCTGGGAAAACTGGACAGCTACATGTAACAGAATGAAATTAGAACATTCCCTAACACTGTATACAAAAATAAACTCAAAATGGATTAAAGACCTAAATATAAGGCCAGACACTGTAAAACTCTTAGAGGAAAACATAGGCAGAACACTCTGTGACATAAATCACAACAAGATCCTTTTTGACCCACTTCCTAGAGAAATGGAAATAAAAACAAAAATAAACAAATGGGACCTAATGAAACTTAGAAGCTTTTGCACAGAAAAGGAAACCATAAACAAGACCAAAAGACAACCCTCAGAATGGGAGAAAATATTTGCAAATGAAGCAACTGACAAAGGATTAATCTCCCAAATTTACAAGCAAGTCAATATCAAAAAAACAAACAACCCAATCCAAAAATGGGCAGAAGACCTAAATAGACATTTCTCCAAAGAAGATATACAGATTGTCAACAAACACATGAAAGGATGCTTAGTATCACTAATCATTAGAGAAATGCAAATCGAAACTACAATGAGGTATCACCTCACACCAGTCAGAATGGCCATCATCAAAAAGCTACAAACAATAAATGCTAGAGAGGGTGTGGAGAAGAGGGAACCCTCTTGCACTGTTGGTGGGAATGTAAATTGATACAGCCACTATTGAGAACAGTATGGAAGTTCCTTTAAAAACTAAAAATAGAACTACCATATGACTCAGCAATCCCACTACTGGGCATATACCCTGAGAAAACCATAATTCAAAAAGAGTCATGCACCACAATGTTCATTGCAGCTCTATTTACAATAGCCAGGACATGGAAGCAACCTAAGTGTCCATCAACAGATGAATGGATAAAGAAGATGTGGCACATATATACAATGGAATATTACTCAGCCATAAAAATAAACGATATTGAGTTATTTGTAGTGAGGTAGATGGACCTAGGGACTGTCATACAGAGTGAAGTAAGTCAGAAAGAGAAAAACAAATACCATATGCTAACACATATATATGGAATCTAAAAAAAAAGGTTCTGAAGAACATAGGGGCAGGACAGGAATAAAGATGCAGATATAGAGGATAGACTTGAGGACACGGGGAGGGGGAAGGGTAAGCTGGGACAAGTGAGAGAGTGGCATGGACATATATACACTACCAAATGTAAAATAAATAGCTAGTGCGAAGCAGCCACATAGCACAGGGAGATCAGCTTGGTGCTTTGTTACCACCTTTGTTACCACCTTTGTTACCACCTTTGTTACCACCCTCTCTGCTTTGTTACCAGAGGGGTGGGATAGGGAAGGTGGGAGGGAGATGCAAGGGGGAGGAGATATGGGGATGTATGTATATGTATAGCTGATTCACTTTGTTATACAGCAGAAACACACACCATTGTAAAGCAATTATACTCTAATAAAGGTGTTAAGAAAAAAAGGAGGGCGGGAGGGAAACAAAGAGGGAGGGGCTATGGGGATATACGTATGCATATAGCTGATTGACTTTGTTATACAGCAGAAACTAACACAACATTGTAAGCAATTATACTCCAATAAAGATGTTAAAGAAAAAAATTCTAATACTTGTGAAAGTTTAATACTTAGAAAAACTTAGACTCAGGAAATACTAAATTTGGAGTTATTTTTCTAAGTCAGTGGTAGAGAAAATCATCTTTATTTTTCTAGTAACAAAATCAAGGTTAGGGTCTACCTAGAATTAGCAAAATTATGTTCTCTTTTTTTTTTTAATTCATTTGAAGTTTTTAAAAGGCCACTAAAGTGATTTATTCATGATTGTCTACATAACAACTTGTCTACATGCCTTAAAATACGGCAGACCCTTTAGATATGTCATGCTGTTTAATTCTAACGACTCTGGAATAGAAATATAATTAGACACATTTCAGAGTAGAAGAAACTGCAAATCCGAGCAACTACGTAATTGCTGTAACGTTTTATTTCTTAACAAAAAAGGAAGGGATCTGAAATTAATATGGCAAAATGATAAGATCTGACAAAGTTACAATGGTGGCTAAACATGGTATTGTATATACATCTTTCTGAGCTTCAGATACTTCATAATTAAAAAAATCAATAACGATGGTAATAATTTGCCCATGTTATAGTGCTAATTAAGGGCAGAACCAAAATTTAAATTCACATCTGTTTGACTCGAAAGTCCATGTTTTTTCTCACAATATTGTGCTGCCTTGCCTCTCCAAAATAGAAACTATGACGTTTGCTTGAACTAGTACATAACCAAGTTGGAAGACCTGCAAAGTAGATGTAACTCATCATTACATAGTTATTATTAGCAGACATAATATTGCAAATGTGGCAAGTATGTTGGATGCATACACTACCTTTTCTCCAATGTCTCTGAGATGGTTCAGTAATCCTAGACCATGAGATTGTGAAAATTATCCCCTCTTCTCAAATGGCACCTTAGGATAGAGCCCACAAGCTTAGAACCAGACTCTCTTTCTTATAGTACAAGACATAATTAAAAATAAAGAGCATTATTACGGACAAAGAAAGAAAAATGAATAAACCAAAGACAGTAGATGGGTAGGGGGTAACTGTGCGTGAGTTCTGGAGGAGGAATGGGAAAGAATCCTGAGACTCAAAGAATAAGAAGAGAGTGGGAGAGGAAGGATTATATATAAAGGAGGCATAAAAAGAACTAGGAGATAAGGTGAAATCTGGAGATGGAGAAAGACAAGAGTTAGATAAAGTAAAAGGAACATAGAACAAGAAAAAACCAAAAATTAGAGGAAAGAGTGGGACAAAGAAGTTGGGGGGTAAAATGAATGACATAAAGGAGAAGGCAGATGCAGGTTTCCAATCATTTCATAAATTAGTTCCATGTCCTGCCATGTGGGTTTTCCCCTCCCTTTCCTGACATTAACAGGATCAGCAACTTTGAGTGCTACATTTTGCAATAGGAGGGTAATAAATTGAAAGCATCAGTGAGCAAACAGACCCTCACAAATTAAGCACTGAGGAATGCAAATTAAATCCCGACATGACATAATGCTTAGAAATGTGGCACGTGGCACTGAAACATGATGTTGTTCTGGAAGCACTGTCGGTTCTGCAGCGAGCCTCCAGACTGCAGGCTGCTGCTACAGACTTTATTTCTTCCCCCCTTAGTCCACCAGTGTACATTGGAATCTGACTCCATCTTTACTACTGAACAGGCAGGAGGAATCTTCATGCTCCCAACCACACCCACACCTGCCAACACCTTTATCCAGCAGGTTGAAGGGCTGAGTGGCAAGCAGCAGTGACACACGCCAGGGAAAAGTCACACTCTTCCTAAAGTTTTCTCTCTTGCTCTCCCTTTCAGGGAATTTTAAAAATCACATTCAGAATGCTCAAAAATGTTAGAGCCTTTAAAACCCTGTAGCCGTCATCAATTTTTCTTCCATATTCATTAGGTTTGTTTTTATAGGTAAATATTTCTTTCTAAAAAGGTAGTGGTTAAAATCCATAAAGCTGTAAAGGGAGACTTAGTAAAATTATTAGCTTATATTGCCCAGTTAAGCACTTGCTCTTCAAGCGGGGATTAGTTTTGGTTTTGGTTTTGGTTTTGTTTTAAGGCACTTTGTAGCCATTTCATCTGTTTATAAAGAAGTTTTAGGTTAATTCCAGTTAGGTTAATTCAATAAGGATTTACGTTACAAGTGCCTACTTATATCAAGGTACTATGGTCTAATCCACACAAACTTAAAAAATTAAACTGTCGACCATATGCTAGATGATATATTAAAGCTCACCTTTACGTATAGGCAGTTCCTAAGGAAAAGTGATGTGAACAGATCAACAAGCACAACTCACCCGTTCATTTCAACCTCCTGCCACGGAGCACCACCTACACCCCACCATGGCGCCGGGAACTGCCCTAAGCTATACCATCACTGGAGCCCTTGATCTCCCCTCCCATCCTCTCTCCTCCCCTCTGCTGCCCCATCAGCCGTGCAGCCTCCCTCGGCAGGTGCCCCTAAGCTCCAGGACTGACCCAGCCTCCAGCCTGCACAGCAGCTGCCAGTCCCTGCTCGGGACACCTGGTGTGCAAGCGAGCCCTGGGCTGCACTCCTGCCAGAATGTCTACGGAGGAGCAGACACTGGCCTCAGACTCTGAAGAGCTGGGCTTGAGTCCGAAGTCCTCCACTTCCTAATTGTGTGTCGACAGATACTTTATTTCACCTCTTTCAGCTTCCATGTCTTTACCCTTAAAATGGGAAGACCATCTGCTCTACCATCTTCATAGGATTGTTGTGAAGATTTTGTGAGCCTACTATGTGGGAAAGCATTTTCTAAGTGCTATAGCGATGCATACTTATTCAGAAGTAAACTATTTAGAGATATAAGCTGGTAAATAGTGGTCTAATTTTATAAATTACAGGACACTGGAAAGGTCACAACCTGAAAGTCAGACATGGATCCAGTCCTGGCTCTGCTGGATAACCCCAAACAAGTCACTTACCTTCTCCCATCCTTTGTATGAGTTAATGTTTTTACTCAACTTGAAGATCTCTGAAGATCCTTCAGGTACTAATAATCTGCAAGTCTAGAGCAGCATTGCTCAATTGCACATGTGTTAAATAAGCTTTCAGGAACCAGCCTGGGAACGGAACAGTAAAACATTGCTTATATGGAAAAATGAGTTCTGAGCGATGACAACTGGCTTACAAGTGAACTTTTGGAACAAAATCAATTTGCAATTTGGAGACTGTATGAATCACTACTATAGATTTCCATTACAAAAAAAAAAAACTTTGGTGAAGTTAGGAAATATCTCCCATGCTCTTCTGGAGTTGATTTTCCACAACATTTCAGCTTTGACGCTGGATGAGGTCTGGGATGTACTTGAGTTTTTAGTTAACCAAACCAGCACCATTTTTAAGGACAATGGCTGATTTCCCTTTTGGCACATGATGTGTGTGTATGTATGCGTGCGTGAGTGTGTGTGTGTGTGTGTGTATGTGTGTGTGTGTGTTTGAGGAGTGAGGGAAGGGGATTAACATGGATTTTACTTAAAATCTGATATTTTATGAAATTATTATACATCATGAAAAGTATTTTCAATTCTTAGAAAAAGAAACATGCAACATTGACACACATTTTCATTTTTAACCTTTATTTTCCTCCTTGTATCATTCTGACATTAACTGTTTAAAGTGAAAAAGGGCAGTGTATCCCTTAAGCAGGTCTAACAAAGGCAATGGGATAACTAGTACTCTCTAAAATTAAAAAATGAAATGAAATGAAATGAAAAGACTTTCTTCTCAATTGACCTTCCTAAAGCACAGAAGTCTCGGACACATATTAATCCTTGGGTCCCGAGTGCAGCATGTTATAGTAACTTTTTGAGGCTATGAGGGAGTATGAAGAGATCATGGGATATTGTTGCCATAGACGTTTGGGGTTATGTAATAAGAACTTTACTTGACAAACTGTGAATGGAGGACACCTCAGTTGGAGGCCCAGAACCCTGATTTTTAACTGGCTCATTTCACACGGTTTCAATATATGGTTGTTATGATAAAAATAACCACAATCCAAGGAATCATAATTATAAAGACATGTTCCTCTAAGAAATTCTCTCACACATCTTCCTTCTCTGATGAATTAAGCTGTACTCACTGTCAAGAAGGTAATGTTTTCCCATTCAATGAAATGTCATGTACTATTCACTTTGTGTTTTATTATGAGGTGCACAGATACCTTTTCTAAACACAAATTTAAAACAGCACGTTTTTAAACAAAAATAAAATGAATTGCACACAGGTAGGCTCCAGAAAAAGTTCACACAGTTTTTCAGAAACTATTCCAAGGATCATGGCAGTTAACATGTTTAGTGATGGTCCTTTTCCCCACTATGGTGATATTTTGTGTCTGATGGACTTTCCAAACTTATTACCAGACAATAGACATTATCACATTCTGACAACATTATGTATTCATGTAAAAAGAAACATTAAAAACAAAAAAAAAGGGGGTTAAGGGTGTTCAGAGGTACAAATTTCCAGTTATAAAATAAACCAGGGCTTCCCTGGTGGCGCAGTGGTTGAGAGTCTGCCTGCTGATGCAGGGGATGCAGGTTCGTGCCCCGGTCCGGGAAGATCCCACATGCCGCGGAGCAGCTGGGCCCATGAGCCATGGCCGCTGAGCCTGCGCATCTGGCGCCTGTGCTCCGCAACGGGAGAGGCCGCAACGGGAGAGACCACAACAGTGAGAGGCCCGCGTACCGCAGTCTTGGAGATGTAATATAGAGCATGGTGACTATAGTTAATACTACACTGCATATTTGAAAGTTGCTTAGAGAATAGATCTTAAAAGTTATCTTCACAAGAAAAAAAACTTTTTGTAACTAAAATATCAGGTCATTTCAACAATAAATCTGTTGCCCTGGCTTGAGAGGACATAAAAATCAGCGTGAGACACTGCTTCCCCTCTGCAAGGGATCAAAACCGCCCCTAAGGGATCCTTGTCTTAGTCAATAGATCCTTGAAATCAAACCCAGGGTAGTCGTGCATTGAGAAACATGATCTGTGGAGGAGGAGGAGGATATGGTGATGACAACGAAAATAGCTGGCGTTTACTGTTCATTTCTACAAGTGGAGCATCACACAAAGAGCATGATCTAAATTAGCTCACTTAAACCTTACAGTGACTCTGGGATAGGACTATCAAGCCCAGTTTACATATGGGAAATAAGCTTATGAGGACCGAATAACTTGCCCAAAGTTACACAGCTAAGAACTAGCAAGGCCTCAACCCAAACTCAGATGGGTCTTCGCGCTGAACCTCTTCGTTTGCCCCCCCAGATCTACCTTCCACCCTAATCTCTGCACCAATGTGATAAATTGTGCCAATTTTATACCCAGGCGGTTGACCTCTGTGAATCGCATCAGTGGGCTTCCTTGCCTTCTGGATGGCAGTTGTTTAGCCCATAGGAGCCGAGGCAGGAGGTCAGAGGGAAGAAGGAGACTAAGGCTGGGCTGCTTATTCCCTGGGCTTCCTGCCTGTGGAGTCACCTCAAGTTTCTATGCCCCTCAAGTGATATCACTGCTCTTCTCAAGACGTGGCTCTCTAGATGATTCTCTCCTGAAGGGTTCCAGGAACCAAATGCCCCCACTCCTTCATCCCTTCAAGCCAGAGCTGGTAACAGCTATATTGCTACTAGCTCTGGGTACACACTATCCAATGGGATTTCTATCCTTGTAAACTGTCCCTGAATTAAATCCTCCATAGATTAACCTAATTTGAACGTATAGTTTGATTCCTGTTGGGACCCTATTACAGTCCGACTCCAGAAATCATGTGCTCAACCACCATGTTAAACTACCTCCTAAATTACTGGAGAATCTCAGGTTTTCTCTCTCCAGGATAAATGTAAATGGGCTCCAGTGTTACCTTAGAATAGTTCTGACCTCTGTGGGGCCTCCTGGAATCCAAGTCTGTTACATAGTTTTCTTACACCTTCCCTTTACTACTTTATTCCCTTCTATATCATATTACATGTTATATTATGGTATGGAATTATCAGTTTAAATACTTCTGAAATTAATCATTTCCAATGACATTTGATCTCTCAAAAAATTATATGGGGCTTCCCTGGTGGCGCAGTGGTTGAGAGTCCGCCTGCCGATGCAGGGGACACGGGTTCGTGCCCCGGTCCGGGAAGATCCCACATGAGCCATGGCCTCTGAGCCTGCGCGTTCGGAGCCTGTGCTCCGCAATGGGAGAGGCCACAACAGTGAGAGGCCCGCGTACCACAAACAAACAAACAAACAAACAAACAAAAAAATTATATGCTTTTTCTTTCTAGGTCTCAACTGTCTGGGCTTTAGTCTTTCTTTTATGAGAATCTAAGCAGTAAAGACTACTATGAATATTTCTGCTCAAGTTCTTTAGAATGTTGAAAGGCAAAAATGGTGAGAAGAAAAAATACCTAGGAATAGGGCTTATTTCTGTATCCCTATTCCTGGAGTACCATTTCCCAACCAACACTGTGGAATGCTCTGACACGTCATAATGATGGTCCTGGGGTTTCATGAGACCCAAGAGCCAATTTTTGACTAGGCATATTAGTGTGCAGGTAATTATTGATATATTCTCCAAGACAGAGAGTAGAAAAGAGACTGTACATGTGCCTCTGTTGTGTGTGTGTGTGTGTGTGTCTTACATACACAAGCAGTCCCAAAAGAGGCCCTGGTCCCTGTGTCAATGCAGGAAGTACTGTCACTATGCTCAGGGGACTGTAATGTGACTCTAACATTGCTGCTTGGAATGCAATTCCCCTTGAAATTGATCCTATAGAATCACAATGGTACAGCTAGAAGAGACCTCAGAGATAAAAAAGGAAGCGGTCCAACCTCTTCATTTTTCAGATGAGTCAACACATCAGGGCAAGAAGTGACCTCTGTGGATTTCCAGTCTAAAAGTCTGATACCATTAATCAAACTCTTGGAGTCCTGGGGGACTTTCTGTTGTTCCTCCAAGTACTGTCCCCTGTGTCCATTTAGTTCTCAAAACCACCAAGAGATTGACAGATGACACAACATCTCAAAGTGTTTACTTATTAAGCCTAATATAAGCAGTTTTACATATTATTAAATATTTTACAAGATTTTTAATGACTGTATAGCCTTTTGGCTTTTGGATGTACCATAATTTAATTCATCAATCCCCTGTGTTTTATTTACCTCCACTTCACCCCACTGGTGAGGGAGGGATTCCTGCCCTAGGGTGACAGGGATGGCCAGATACATGACACCTGGACTGATGAGACCAACAACAGTTTATTGCTCCCATATACTCACGTCCCAGGGAAGACACTGCATAACACATGGAGCCGGCTGGGGGCTACCCCCCGGGAACAGAGTGAACAAGCAGGGTCTGTGAGAGGCAGGCTCCATTGAAACAATAGGGTGAGGTGACCCCTAGTTCCTGCAGGAGGGTGCCACTGGCTTCTCTGAATAATCCTGCAGACTGGCAGGAAACTGAAACCCACTACTCAGGGATAAGCAGCACTGTGCCTGGCCCCCCGATAAGGAGAGGTTTGGGCCAGTGTATCTTATCCGAGGGAGCAGAATTGGGCAGGGGGGGCGGGGGGGGGGGATTTGCAGTTAAGCCATTCAAGCCTCTCCACACACACAGTTTCAGATGTCAAGGCAGCACATCATCTTTTTACTTATTTTTTTAACTTTTTATTTTATATTGGCATATCGTTGATTAACAATTTTGTGTTAGTTTCAGGTGTACAGCAAAGTGATTCAGTTATACATATACATGTATCTATTCTTTTTCAAATTCTTTTCCTATTTAGGTTATTACATAATATTGAGAAGAGTCCCCTGTGCTCTACAGTAGGCCCTTGTTGGTTATCTATTTTAAATATAGCAGAAGGCAGTACATAATCTTGAAACTTAACTCTAGGTCTTACACCACACCCTGTTGTTTAAATTCCCAATATTTCATTCTCATAAGCATAGCTACATTGGGCACCTTTGAACATCTATCATTTTACCTATCTCTGATCCTATCCTTAGGATAAATTCCTCAATGCTGAAATTCAATGGGAAAAAACGACAATAAAACAAACACTATTCTATAAGTATGTATGGTGTGTGGGGGGTACTCCATCCCCTATCTGTCAAATAATATTCATATTCTAGGCAGAATGTTGTTTTGCTTTTATCTATTTTAACTGGATGCTTTATTATTATAAAACCTATAAGTTCTTAGAAATACATTCAAGCAATACAAAATGGTATATAATGAAAAATAAAAGCCTCCCTCACCTACTCCCAAGCCCCACTAGGAGGACTTTCCCCCCAAAAAACTGCAAAATGTTTATGAATATACAAGCATACCATAGTATATCTTTAAAATGTTTTTGAATCCAATAAATGGGAGGATAATATACCTTACACTGAAACTGTAGAGTACTTCATTGGATGGATGCTGCATTGGTTTGCCAGGGCTGCCCAATAAAATACAACAGACCGGGTGGCTTAAAACAACAGAAATTTACTTTCTCACAGTTCTGGCGGCTAGAAGTCCAAGATCAAGGTGCCAATAGGTTTGTTTTCTCCTGAGGCCTCTCTCCTTGCCTTGCAGACAGCTACCTTCTCATTGTGTCTTCACATGGCCTTTCCTCTCTGTGTGTGCCCCCTGGTCTCTTTCTCTTCTTATAAGGACACCAGTCATATTGAATTAAGGCCCCACCCTGATGACCTCATTTCAACTTAATCACCTCTTTAAAGGCCCTATTTCCAAATATAGTCACATTCTAAGATACTGGGGGTTAGGACTTCAACATATGAATTTGGGGGAACACAATTCAGTCCATAACAAATGCATTATAAATTCTGCTGTTTTCAGCTTTTTACCATTATAACAGTGCTGCAATGAATATCGTTGTACATGTATCTTTGAACATGTGTGAGTATATCTGTAGAATAAACTCCTAGAAGCAGAACTGCTGAGTCAAAGGAATATATTTTCGTACCTATTGCCAAACTGCCCTCCAAAAAGGTTTGTCAAATTTAAACTTCCACCAACAGTGTATGGGAGTCATCATTTCCCCTCATACCCAACACATGGCACATTATCAAACTTTGCCAATCTGTAAGTAAAAAGTGATATCTTATTTTGGTCTGCTTCTTTTAATTATCAGTGAGGTTTTATACAGTATGCATTTTTCATAAGATGACTACCGTCCTTTTTTCATACATACTATTATATTTACAGTGATTAAATGCTTATATTATATATATTATGTTTAAAAATCAAAATTGCTAAAATATCTTTATTCGAATCTATAGTCAGGTAATTAGAAAACTGGTTCCACTATATCTAATTTAAAGAAGTATGGCCACACAAGCTTTGTACTGAATCTGTACTAAATAAGTACTTGCTGAACCAAACTGATCACTGGTGGCCTTTGCTGTCAGCAAAGGTAATAAAACCATCTCCTTTAAAAAAAAAAAGCCCCTGATTATCAGTGCATTGCTGAGTGGTTGTGTATCTCTTCAATAACTTTGAATTAATTTGAACACATTTTCCTCTACCAATTCTTTTCCAGTTGACGTGTAGGCATGACTGGGCCTGGTGTTTTCAAATTGGGTTGAAAGAAAAAAGGTTGTTTTTAATGTTAAAGTTACCTGAAAAGTTAGGTAAATAAACCAAATCTAATTTTTAACCTAGTACCAGTACAGACTTAACTTTTCTTGTATCCTGCTATGCTTTTGGAGCCTCTGGCAGACACGGCACCAGGGCAGCCTCAAGACAGCAGTTCCTTTTACAATGAGCAGGCAGTGTAAGCAAGGCCAGGTACAAGTGAACATAAAATTTTAAAAAGAAAAATCACCTGCAGGGTTTTGGTATGAGTGTATTTACTGGGAGGGGGCTCCACAGTGAGGGAGGAAATCATTTTCATATTGAATAGAACTATCCAGGTTTCCCAAGTGCCTCCTAATAGCTAATAGCAGCAGGAATATTTACAAACAGATACGCTACTCAATTCTGTTTGCCACATGTAAATCTAAAAGTGCACATTAAGTTTGCCGTGTTTCAGGATTTCATCATGTTTTTGGCAAGAGTATGTACACATAAGGAGACCTTTTGTTAAACCACATAACTCTGATCTTGTTTATGAGCTCTAAAATTAAATTATCTCACATAAATACTCAGAAGGTAATTGTCATATTAGTCTCAATGGTCCACAGTACCACCACAAAAGATCCAGTCACAATTCATTCTGTGACATGGGCAGCCTGTTGGCTTGGTATAATATGCTGCTTCGTGGGAGTTTCATGACCTACAGACTCCCACGCCTTTGGAGAGGGAAAGAGTGGCTGGAAGCACTTTTGCTGGATCTGTGGCAAAAGCATTTACTATTGAATAAAGGAAATACACTAATGTAAAAGAATGAAGACCATAGTTCAGAGCCTGTGAAGGGCCAAATAGTAAATATTTTAGATTTTGCAGGCCATTAGGTCTCTGTGACAACTACTAAACTCTTCTGTTGTATCACGAAAACAGCCATAGACAATACATAAATGAATAGGTGTAGCAGTGTTCCAATAAAACTTTATTTACAAAAAAAGAGAGAGGCAAGCCAGATTTGGCCTACGGGTGATAATTTACCACCTCCTGCTCTAGACTATATTGATCTTCCTCTTCTCTGGTAGTTTCTTTTCTAAACATGCACAGTTACTATGTCCCAGGCCCTATTCGGCTTTTTAAAAATTAATTTATTCAATCCTCGAAACAACTCTGCTGTTATCATCTTCCCACTTTACAGATGAGAAAACTAAGGCACAGAGAGGTTGAATAACTTTCCCAGGGTTGTACAACCAGTAAATGGTAGAACTTGAAACCAGACAATCTGACCACAGAGACCACAGCTTGCCACCCACTCCTGTGAGCTTTTAACTGTGATAAGAGCTCTCAAAAATTCATCTGCCCTTTCAGGGACTCCTGAAGCTCTCCAAGTCTGGCTGGTACCCAGAGCAGATTACTTTTGCCACTAATCATCCAAGTGGATCCCAGGTTCATTATAGTTCTATGTGAGACTTCTAACAAGGGAAACACAGGAGACGCCGAGGGTCCCAAATCTATCCTGGCATTTGGATGTTCTCAGACACCTTATTAAGGTTTCTAGATCTTTATCCAGCATCTTTTCCCAATTTGCTATAAGCCTAGAAGTTACTGTGTCCCCTAAGGGATAATTTGGGACAATACTGTGCTACCAAAATATGCTGTTTAAAATACAAGAGAAAACACTAGAAAATTATCATGTTTCATGTAAAATTAATGACTATAGATATAAAAATTTAGCCCAAAGTCCTCTTATAACACAAAATTATGGGTCATCTGGATGAAAAGTAATGATGTTTGTCACTATAAGCAACGGGATACTACTATGAGGCTTGGAATTTATCCCTTTAAATCTGAATAGAGTAGACAAATCCTGGCTATTGGTGTTCTGATAGTACCAAGGACGGGAGGTCAATTTTAACTTGCTGCTTGCTGAACAGTCTTCATGATTTGATTATCCCTCACCATCCCATCATAGTATCTAGATATCCTTTCAATCAAAACGTATCACTTCTGATAGGTTTAAAAACTCATAATTAAAGAAGAAAGTAAACTGAACATCCCTTTCGGAACATGGAAACTTCCTGTAATTGCCAAAAAGAACTTGAAATGCCTTAAGATTGAGATTATACATTCAGTCAAATCAGCAAATATAAATTAATAGTTTTGTGTAAGGATTTAGAATATAAGTAGAATGAGAAAAGAGGTTTTCCCTGAAACAGTCTCTGGGAAAGGGAAGTGGGTGTTTTCACGTCCCATTCATAAAAGCCAAGGACAAGTCCATAAACTTTTCTATGGCCTTTACTGCACAGAAAAAAAAAAAAAAAATCCCGTTTCTATTTGTTAAAAGTCTTCAGCTTTCATATTCTTGGAGAACAGAGAATGTTTAGCTCTGAAACGGCACGAAAATCTTATGCAGGATATATTTTGAAAGTTTTTAAAAAAAGATATTTTATCACATAAATGTGCCTTGTCATTCATTAGAGAACACCACTGTAGTATTGTGACCAGGTTCCCTACTGAGTTCTGAAGTTTTCATTGAACAGGAAAGATATGAAAGGGCAGGGGAGAAAAAAATATGTGAAGCCTACTATGTACCAAGCTCCATGCTAGGAAATTTAATATAAATTATTACATTAAGGAAATAGGTAATTTAAAATGTTAGTTTCCATCTTCAAGTTTTGAAGATTGCTGATTGTCATTAAAAATTTTCTCTTATTTCAATTTCTGTTGGGAAATTTTTAATTTTATTGTGAAAGTGCATTTCTTTTATATCGTACTAACACCTTCTTTTAAAAGCAGGCTGAGGAAAGCTGACCTGTGAAGGAGTCTCTCTCCTGCTTGAGGTGAAGGATTGTGCCTGCCCGTCTTCTGACTGTTGTTAAGGGCAATGGGACCTCTGGAGGATTTTTAGTTATCAAGGCCTTCCTTTTCATCTCCCACCCCCACCCCAATTACAAACTAATATATTTTTCAATATGAAGACTTGTGTGTGTTCATGACATAATAAATGAGGCATGGCTTTGCAAGCAGCTGGAATATCCCCTCAAGAAGTCATTTACATAATTAAACACTGAAGCTCTGAACATGGTACCTATGGTGTGTGACCCACTCTTGCATCTGAGGTAACCTCAAAGCAGCATCACATTCTTCCAGCAACTGCTCAGTCAGATCACTCCTAAATCCTCGCGCCTCCACCCAGCCTTCCCAAGGTAACCTGGATATTTACTTCACCTACAACAAACTCTCTGCCTTCTCTCACACTTCCTGCCTCAATTTTGCTGAAAAGTCACTTTCCTTGACTTAAACTAATTCACTCTTTTTGTTATGTTTCCTGTGTCCTGGACATGGGCTAGATTCACTTAGCCGTTTTAAGTTTTGAAATAAAGGCTATGGGACTCTGACTATAATCATATACTGAATACCTATGAACCCTTATCATACTGTTTGCTCTATTTGGATAATTTATATTTTTCTTTGCTCAGACAGTTCAATTTCCCTCATATAATCCCCATAACAACCCACTGAAGTATATATTACTATTCTCATTTTACAGATGTGGAAGTTGAGCCTCAGAAGTTAAGTTAGAAATGGCTAGGACCGTGATAATGATTCAAACCCACTCACTGACTTCCAAAACTTACTGCTTTTAAACTTTAGGTAATATTGCCCATAAAGTTCTCTTTATCTGGAGTGGTTAACATAAAACCATACATAATTACATCCTCAGAAAGTATCTTCAATTATATCTTTATAACTTTTTTAAAATCGCTTTGTAAGGCTAAATTTAGATGAGCTAATTCTTAACTATTTTCATTATGAGTACCATAGAGAATTTGACAATGCTGTTGGACCCTCTGCCCAGAAAAAAAACACATATCACACAGTCTAGATGGCTGCCAACTTTAGGGGTGTCTCCACTGAGAGATTAGAATCCTTCTCAGTCACAGGTTAATGTTGCCAGGTCATCTCTCTGCAGATATTACCAGCAAGCCCTCCCATTCTTTGAGTTTGTTTTCTACTGGGTGTGAAATGTACCGTTTCCATTACTATATTCTGGCCATGACATAGGGAAATGACTCACAATGGACTTTCCACACTGTTGAACCCCCACATCTTCAACAATGATGCTAAGTTTGGTGTGACCTTTCTACCCCATCAGCCTCACAGATGTGGTGTTGTTTTGCTACTTGCCAGTACATTTTCCCTCCTGCTGAAATAGTCTTGACTTGTATATCAGAACACATAATAATAAGGCACAATCCATTTTCCTAGCACAGAATCATTCAGAGAAAGGGGTTTGACCACAAGGCATAAGAAAAAGACTAAGGAGAAGCTAGTTATAAGAGGCAGTCTAGAATTCCACGGAGGTTAAGAGCTCAAGCTTTGGAGTAAGGTGGCTAAGTAAGACAGCTATAGGCTCAAGTCTGTGTTCTGTCCCTCACTTCCTGTATGACCTTGAACAATTTATTTAACCTCTCTGACTTCCTTAATCTGTGAAATTGGAATAATACTACACATCCCTTGTGGTCCAAGTTAACGTTAAGATTAGATGTTGAGATCAGATGAGAAACATACAAGAGTTTGGCACATTGGAAGCACTGGGTAATGGGTGGTATTATTATGTTATTCTTAGTACTTTTCAATGGACTGGTTATCTGGCATGATTATGAAAAGCTATATTCTAGTCAGCAGATAGTTTTCATATATATATTTATCATTGTTAAAAGTAATACGTAGTATTAAACCATGAACTTTTTGCCTGTACCCAAAAGGAAACCCAATCAACTGGATTACTGACTTTTAAGGAATTAGAACATAATAAAAATGCTTAAAGAGGAAATCATATGAATTCCCTATTTTTAATCATTTGGGAGGATCCTCTGGGCTCAGGGTTACACTAATAAACATTAATCATCGTTATTATATAATAGATATGCAGAAATACTGAATAAGAGAGGTTTCCAGATGATAAAATATCAATTATTCTTTTACTATAGCACAGTATTCTGTGACGTATCCTTTTATTTAGAAGTCATTAAGGGGAGTTCCCTGGAGGTCCAGTGGTTCGGACTCCAAGCTTCCACTGCAGGGGGCATGGGTATGAGACCTAGTTGGGGAAACAAGATCCCCGCATGCCATGTGGAGCAGTTAAAAAAAAAAAAAAGAAGAAGTCATCAAGAAGATTTATTTTTAAGAGATATTGAGAATGTAGTATGTATTTATTGAATTGAAGGCCAAACTGAAAATCATACATGCCAGAGTTTTATATATTCTCTTATTATGTCTCACAACTTCCTAGCATGACAAAGATTATATGCCTACTTTATATTTGAAGCAATTGTGTGTTAGAAAGCTTAATTTGCCAATGTACACATCTAGTAACTTGTGTGAAAGTAACTAGTAATTAGTACTTTAGCATTCCAACCTTGGCCTACTTCAAACCCATGTTGTTTTTAACATACTCTGCTGCCTGCAAAATTTTACAAGGGAAAAGACATAATTTTTAAACCAGTCAGGAACTCTGCTTATAAAATGTCTTACTCTCTCCATTATCAATCTGATAACCTCCTAGAGGAAAAAATGGCAAAGTTTACAGAATAAATATACAGAATGTGCTGTCTCTTGAATAGAGAGATTTTAAATTCAAAAACTAGAAGGTAAAAGATGCAACAGAATTCTGATCTGAGACAACAATTCAATTCAAAAATATAACACCCTTTTCCCAGCTTATTATGTGGGTTCAAATGAATGAGCTGCCATCCCAAACTAATTAGAACACCAGTTGTGAGCATAACTTGGCAATCTGATTACTTACTAATTTGAATGAAGCATCAGCAAAGGGGACATGAAAACTGTAAGCATAAACCAAGAGAATTTCTCCAATTTTAATGAATCATATCTTTTAGGAGATAAGCTACAGTTAAAGGTTAGTTTATGTGCCAATTAAGGAAGCTATAATCATAAACAATTTGCCTGTGCCTGGAATAAAATTTAATCAATCTAGGATCATTTCCTTTTCATCTGTGCAAAAAAAAAGAGTAATTTATTTATGTAATTATTACCAAGAATTTGGAAAAAAATTAAAAGTACTGGAACGCAAGAACTAGGGTAGAAATTTAGCACCAACTGGAAATCTAACATGGACTAATAAGTCAGGCACTTCCATAGGTGCTGCTAATAGGAAATAAGTACCAGCTTAGCCCTTGAAATGTCACCTATATAGCCAAGCAGGCCAATAATAGATATTTATGAGTTTGCTAAGTCTTGCAGAACACAGAGAATGAAGAAACTCAGAAGATTTAATTGATTTTATCACCACAATACCCCAGGCTTTTCAAAATAGTACCAGATCCTTTTGTTGTAGAAGTTATCTGCCTTAATTCTTCTATTAGGACCAAACAGTTATCAAGAGTCAGAAGGGTAGGTATGAAAGGAAGTACAATATCTAAAGATAAAATGATGCAAGCTAAGGCTCAATTAGAAAAGCTAAAAAAAGCAACCAGGTGCCTTATTTTGTTCATAAGAAATGTGCCAGAAATCATTAACAGAAATGAACCGTTTCGTATATCTTAGCCAAAGCCAGAGATTTCTCTAGAATTCAGCCTTCTCTCGAGTGTAGCTACATCGTGCAACCCAATAATGAGGTTCAGAAACCATATTTTTCATCATTTTATAACGTACAGACATACTCAATGTTTAAATGACTATTAATAGAAGCCAAATCATAACACTCTGCCTCTGAACACAACAGGGACAATGAAGACTTGTGATATGAACAAGTCTACTGAAATTTAAGTAGTGCCAGAATTCAGCAGCACAAGAAGAGGTGATTAAAGCCCATTAAACCTCCCTCTCATGGCTGCTTAGGCATTCATTTTTCCTTAATCTTCCTTTTTAAGTTAAAAAGCACTAAAGAGGGCTTCCCTGGTGGCGCAGTGGTTGAGAGTCCGCCTGCCGATGCAGGGGACACGGGTTCGTGCCCCGGTCCGGGAAGATCCCACATGCCGCGGAGCGGCTGGGCCCGTGAGCCATGGCCGCTGAGCCTGCGCGTCCAGAGCCTGTGCTCCGCAACGGGAGAGGCCACAACAGTGAGATGCCCGCGTACCACAAAAAACAAAAACAAAAAAAACACTAAAGAATGTTTAGAAAATGAAGAAAAATCACCATGCACATCCCTGCCACCTTAAAACTATTATCATTTGCATTATCCCCGTCTAGTCTTGTTTTTTCATATATATAAAATCCTTTCTTTTACACCAAAAGGAGTATATTATATGCACCTTGCTTTTTTTTTTTCACCTAAAATATTTCTTGGAGATGCATTCGTATTGGTATTTAAAGCTGCCTCACTCTTTTTTAATGCCTGCATGTTATTTCAGTGTACGATGTAGCATAATTCATTTACCCAGTCCCTACAAAATACCAAATCACTTGTTTGTAATTTTTTGTTATTACAAACAATGCCACAACAAACATTCTGGTACTCATATATTTATGCAGATATGAGAGTATATTGGTGGGATACATTCCTAGAAATGGAACTTCTTTAGTTGATGTTTTATGTATTATAGTTAAAGTCATAGTATCCATTCAATTTTACAGTCTGGACAATTCACATTGGATTTTATACACAATAAGCATTTTCCATGTTGCTATATAACCTCCAAGTTTAAAGTTTTTGGTGGTTTATGGCTTCTTATTAAGGGGA
Source organism: Grampus griseus (assembly GCF_964374135.1). Classification (NCBI taxonomy): domain Eukaryota; kingdom Metazoa; phylum Chordata; class Mammalia; order Artiodactyla; family Delphinidae; genus Grampus; species Grampus griseus. The sequence continues at coordinate 50,328,532 of NC_139006.1, forward strand.
TACACACAACCTTCCCTCTATTGTTAGGCAGTTCAACATTTCTAATAACTTGCTTCAATAAATAACGTAATGCTGCTCCTCACGCGCTGTATGAGGACCCTGAGCCCCCACTCTGGTCCTCCTCTCCACTCCTCTTAGCACAAAGCATCCCCATTCTAGAATATTCTCCAGGTCCCCATGACTCTGAAATTCCTTGCCTAAATGGCATGATATATGCTACAACATGGATGGACCTTGAAAACACTATGCTTGGTGAAATAAACATTCAACTGTTTGGGAATCATAAACAACTTCCCAAACTGGTTATCGTCTTCAGAAAGTTCAACTTTTAATGTAGTTCAGATCTGACTTTAAGCTTCCGGGTTTTCCGTCTTGCCTACAAAGCTCCCCTCCTTCACTCCAATATCCCACCCCACCACGTTATAGAAATATTCCCCGATAGCTTTGCTACATTTAAATACTGAGTTCATCTTGTATTCGTATAAACATAGCAAAAGGATGCATACCAAACTGTTAGCACCAGTTATCTAAACTTTGCCTTTATACAATATAACTAGATCCTTTGTGATATATATGTATTACTTAATAAACTTAATAAACAACAAAGAATACTGTCTAGCTCTAAAAAACAGTAAATGTAAACATTACCATTTTCACTGCCAAGCTGAGAAAAGGAATAAAATAAAACCATTCATTTGGGAGCATTCAAAGGTACCCAGCAAAAGTAAAATATCAACCCAGATTCTAAATAACCAGCTTTTGTAAACTTCAGAGTAACAACAATTTTTTAAATTTTCCCTCAAATGGTTTAACCAAGTGGAAGAATAAATAAACCCATATTCCATTCAGGATAAAATGAAACTGTGGTTCACCTAAAGATCAAGCTTCAGCTAATTAGTAAAAGGGGCCAGACCAGAGGATGACAGCCTGCCCAAGGAAAGAAAGAAGCACATGATTAAGAGAGCAGATGGTCACTTGCAATTTATTGTTTGATTTGGATTGATGGCCCAGTGAGGGAAGGCCTTTAGCTTAAGCTCTTCCCTTGAGAGCCCCGGATGGCTAGACTCCAGTGATTTGTTCACGTTGGAGCCCTTCTCCTCCCAGAAGTGCTTCCATAATTCATAAAAAGTCTAATGTGTATATCAAACAGGCACAGACCAGGGGTCCATACTCCTTCAAGATGGCATGCTAACTAACTCCTTCTGGCCTCAGGCAGGCAGAGTGGAAGAGGAAAAGCACCTTTTTATCTTCCAAAGATCCTGTTTAAAAAGCAAAACACATTGGGAGGAACCTTACCTTACTTAAATCATTTTGTATATATACCTTAAGCTAATGGTAGCAAAGATCTGCCGACAGCCCTGTGAAAGTACAATCAGGCCTCAGGATAGGTAGAAACGGGTGAACTCAGGAAAGAGAAAGAGGGTACTGATTTAAGAAAGAGCCAAAAGCATGCTTCCATGTACTTCTCAACTTTGTTTAGAATGAGCACATCCTGTACCACGCATGATCAGCTCTAAAAGGCCTTCCCTAATGTGAACTGCCCAACCAATTAAAAAGTATCTGTTTATTAAGCTGCAGGTGGCTATCGCATAAACAGAAAGAGATCCCAAACAAAACCACAGATGGTTCTGACAAGGTATTAGTAGAAAATATACATCTTTAAGTATTTTCTTTTTCATGTAAACATCTATTTTAAAAAAGGTGAAGAAACAGATTTGATTGGGGGAGGGGGAATTATGGCTAAGTCCAGCTTTGAGTTTTTCAGCTCAAAAAGTATTTAAATAAATAAAAACTGGTAGTTCTTAAAGTCAGTCTGAGGTTACTGCCATTATCTCTTGGGTTTTGTTCTTATGTTATCTTTTGCTAACTAAAGAGAGAGAGAGAGAGAGAGAAAGAAATCTGTATTAATCCCTTTGTAAGCCAGCTTTCCAATTACTTTTTCTCCCAGATTCAGTATCCTTTTCATTACCAGAAAGTTACCTTGCATTAAATTGAAGATTTACAAATTAAAACTCAAATCTTTTTTTTCCCAAATAACTCCACAAACATGTTAAACAGGAAAAGGAAGTTGGAGTTAGGAATTGGGAGGCTATAAGAATTTTTCGTTTCTAAAGGATTGGATGTGACTGCCAACAATTCCGTGGTTTTAGATGCTTTCAAAAGGAAGAATGTGATAATAGCTCCTGGGTGGAATAATTTTGGCTGGACTTGATTAAATCTAAGCTTAAAACTTATAGAGAACAGCTTGGACTGCATTTATTTTTTTTAAGAAACAGCTATGCATTTCATCTTACTGTGGCCTTGCCAAATTCAGGGCCTTTTGGGAGTCTGGCACCAGATTAGACACTAACAAAGCGAGCTAAATGCCCTAGGTGATATGAGTTACTTAACTCCAATCAACACTAATGAGTGTGTGTCTCACTAAAACCCTGCACGCGTAATTTTGGAAAGGAGTCCTTTCCTTTCTCAAAGAGCTATTCCATTAAGCTCCCAGAAAGTAATCAATCTAAAACAGACTGAGTGACAAACAGTGGACACATTCAGCTGGCTTTTTTATTTGTACTCTAATATCTTTTTCTGTTGGTAAATAAATTATTTTACACCTCTTAGAAATGCATCTAGAGTTTGCATCTAATATCTTAAGCTTTGTTCTTGACATCATTTTCTGGTGGCTTCAGGACATATGATGTTTTAAAAAATTTTTATTGGGGTATAGTTGCTTTACAATATTGTGTTAGTTTCTACTGTACAGCAAAGTGAATCAGCTATACGCATATATATATCCCCTCTTTTTTGGATTTCCTTCCCATTTAGGTCACCACAGAGCACTGAGTAGAGTTCCCTGAGCTATACAGTAGGTTCTCATTAGTTATCTGTTTTATACATAGTATCAATAGTGTCAATCCCAATCTCCCAATTCATCCCACCACCACCACCCCTCCCACTTTCCCCCCTTGGTATCCATATGTTTGTTCTCTATATCTGTGTCTCTATTTCTGCTTTGTAAATAAGATCATCTAAACGAATTTTTTCAGATTCCATATGTATGTGTTAATATACGATATTTGTTTTTCTCTTTCTTACTTCACTCTGTATGACAGTCTCTAGATCCAACCATGTCTCTACAAATGACCCAATTTTGTTCCTTTTTATGGCTGAGTAATATTCCATTATATATACAGGACATATGATTTTAGTACCACTGACAATAATTCTAGAATATTTGAAAAAATCAACTACATGTTGGATAACTCCTGGAGTCTCCATTTTCCAAATCTGAATACAAATAACACTAAATATTAAAAGCTGCCCAATGGGTTTCTGGTTCCAAGACAAGATGGCATAAATGTACCTCTCCCTAATCCTCCTGCTAAGCATTGCTAAAATCCTGGGACATTATATATAAAACACACATAAGAAGACTGAATATTCTTGCAGCAGTGAAAGAAAAAAACTCTATATCCATGAAAATATCCTTCAAGAATGAAAGGAAAATCAGACATTCTCAGATGAAAGAAAAGTAAGAGAATTTGTTGCCAGCAGGCTACCCTAAAGAATGGCTAAAAGAAGTTCTTAAATCAGAAAGGAATGATACAAGAAGGAAACTTGGAACATCAGGAAGGAAGAAAGAACAAAAAGAGTAAAAATTTAGGCAAATACAATAGACATTCCTTCACCTCTTGAGTTTTCTAAACTGTGTTTAATGGTTGAAGTAAAAAAATTATAGCATTATTTGATGTGGTTCTAAATGTAAGTAGAGGAAATATCAATATTTAAGACAATTACATTATAAATGGTGGAGGTAAGGTTTCTATACTTTATTTGAAATGGCAAAGGCCAACACCAGTAGACTGTGATAAGTTATGTATCATAATACAATGCCTAGAGCAACCACTCAGAAAGCTATACAAAGACATACACTCAAAACACTATAGATGAATTAAGACGGAATTCCAAAGAATGTTTTAGCAACCCACAGGAAGGCAAAATGGAGAAACAGAGAGAACAAACAGAAAATGAAAAATAAGATGGAATACTTAAGCTATAAGATATCAATAATTACATTAAATGAAAATAGTCTAAGTTCCCCACTTAAACAGAGATTGGCAGAGTGGATAAAAACCATGACCCAGATATACGCTGTCTGCAGCAAACTGCATACAACAACTTGGATGGCACTCAAGGTCATGATGCTGGGTGAAAAAAGTCCTCAGAAGGTCACATACTATATTTTTCCACTTATATAACATTCTCAAAATGACAAAATTAAAAATATGAAGAACAGATTAGCAGTTACCAGGGTTAGGGTTGGGGTGGGCGTGCCTATAAAGGGATAGCATTAGGGAAATCTTTGCAGTAAAGGAATAGTTCTGTATCTTAATTGCAGTGGCAGTTACACAAATCTACATGTTATAGAATGGCATAGAACTATACACACACATTGCACCAATGTCAGTTTTCTAGTATTAATATTGTATCATGGTTACATAAGATGTAACCCTTTTATAGGCATACTGCAGAGATATTGCAGGTTCACTTCCAGATCACCACAATAAAGCAAATATTGCAACAAAGAGAGTAATGAATTGTTTAGTTTCCCAGTGCATATAAAAGTTATGTTTGGGGGGGGGAGAGATAAATTGGGAGATTGGGATTGACATATACACACTACTATATATAAAATAGATAACTAATAAGAACCTACTGTATAGCACAGGGAATTCTACTCAATACTCTGTAATGACTTATATGGGAACAGAATCTAAAAAAGAGTGGATATATGATTATGTATAACTGATTCACTTTGCTGTACAGCAGAAACTAACACAACATTGTAAATCAACTGTACTCCAATACAAATTTTTTTAAAAAGCTACGTTTACACCATACTGTTGTCTCTCAAGTGTGCAACAGCATTATTTTTTTAAAAGGTACACCTTAATTTAAAAATACTTGATTGTTTACAGAAACAGAAATATGGATCAATGGAACAGAATACAGAGCCCAGAAATAAACTCTCATACCTACAGTCAATTAATCTTCAACAAAGGAGGCAAGAATATACAATGAAGAAAAGACAGTCTCTTCAGCAAGTGGTGTTGAGAAAGCTGGACAGCCACATGTAAATCAATGAATTTAGAACATACCCTCATACCATACACAAAAAGAAACTCAAAATGGCTTAAAGACTTAAATATAAGACATGACACCACAAAACTCCTGAAGAGAACATAGGCAAAACATTCTCTGACATAAATCATACCAATGGTTTTTTAGGTCAGTCTCCCAAGGCAATAGAAAGAAAAGCAAAAATAAACAAATGGGACCTAATCAAACTTATAAGCTTTTGCACAGCAAAGGAAACCATAAACAAAACAAAAAACAATCTACAGACTGGGAGAAAATATTTGCAAGCAATGTTACTGACAAGGGCTTAATTTCCAAAATATAGAAACAGCTCATACAACTCAATAACAAAAAAACAAACAACCCAATCAAAAAAAAAAAGGGCAGAGAACCTAAACAGACATTTCTCCAAAAGAGACAGATGGCCAAAAAGCACATGAAAAGATGCTCAACATCGCTAATTATTAGAGAAATGCAGATCAAAACTACAATGAGGTACCACCTCACACCAGTCAGAATGGGCATCATTAAAAAGTCTACAAATAACAAATGCTGGAGAGGGTGTGGAGAAAAGGGAACTCTCCTACCCTGTTGGTAGGAATGTAAATTGGTGCAGCCCCTATGGAGAGCAGTATGGAGTTTCCTTAAAAATCTAAAAATAGAGTCTCCCTGTGATCCAGCAATCCCACTCCTGGGCATATATCCAGAGAAAACTAAAATTTGAAAAGATACCAAAGTTCACTGCAGCACTGTTTACAATAGCCAAGACATGGAAGCAACCTAAATGGCCATCAACAGATAAATGGATAAAGAAGATGTGGTACATATACACAGTGGAATACTACTCATCCATAAAAAAGAATGAAATAATGCCATTTGCAGCAACATGGATGAACCTAGAAATTATCATACTAAGCGAAGTAAATTTGACAGAGAAAGACAAATACCATATGATACCACTTATATGTGGAATGTAAAACATGACACAAATGAAATTATTTACAAAACAGAAACAGACTCACAGACACAGAAAACAAACTTATGGTTACCAAAGGGGAAAGGGGTTGGGATAGGGATAAATTAGGAGTTAGGGATTAGCAGATACAAACTACTATATATAAAATAGATAAACAACAAGGTCCTACTGTATAGCACAGGGAACTATATTCAACATCCTGTAATAAACTGTAATAGAAAAGAATATGAAAAAGAATATGTGTGTGTGTGTGTGTGTGTGTATATATATATATATATATATATGACTGAATCACTTTTCTGTACACCAGAAACTAACAAAACATTGTAAATCAACTATACTTCAATTTAAAAAATACTTTATTGCTTAAAAATGCTAACCATCGAGCTTCCCTGGTGGCGCAGTGGTTGAGAGTCCGCCTGCTGATGCAGGGGACTCGGGTTCGTGCCCCTGTCCAGGAGGATCCCACGTGCCGCAGAGCGGCTAGGCCCGTGAGTCATGGCCGCTGGGCCTGCGCGTCTGGAGCCTGTGCTCCGCAATGGGAGAGGCCACAGCAGTGAGAGGCCCGTGTACCGCAAAAAAAAAAAAAAAAAAATGCTAACCATCATCTGAGCTTTCAACAAGTTGTAATTTTTTTTTGCCATAGTAACATCAAAGATCACTGATCACAGATCACCATAACAAATATAATAATAATGGAAAAGTTTGAAGTATTGCAAGAATTATCAAAATGTGACACAGAGACACCAAGTGAACAAATGCTGTTGGGAGAATGGCACTGATAGACTTGCTCAATGCAGCGTTGCCACAAACCTTCAGTTTGTTAAAAACATATCTGCAAAACATAATAAACTGAAGTATGCCTGTATCTATTTTCCCCAGTGGTTATGTTACATCTTATGTAATCACTGGGGAAAACTGAGTAGAGGGTACACAGGACCTCTCTGTACTATTCTGCAGCTTCCTGTGAGTCTGTAGTTATCTCGAAAACAAAACAAAACAAAGAAAAAGCTCTGCCTAAGTTCAAATCCAGGCTCCACCACCCCCTGTGTGAACTTGAGCTCATTTAACCAATCTGTGCCTTGGTTTTGTCATCCTTAAACAAAATAACATTATCTACCACGTCATGGCAAGAAATAACTGAAATAATACATTATAAGAAAAACTGTTCTATGAGTACTAAGTGATTATTTGCATATTTCTGACTTTCCTTTGTTGTAGAGCTGGGCAAGATCAAGTCCTCTTTTCATCTTTGATTATTTACACGATCTACTTCATGTCCAAATCATACAGCTCTTATCAGGGAGCCTATATGACTAATAAAATGTTTTAAGCATCTCTCCAACACATCTAAGAAAACGTTGGCCTGCAGGCTGAAAACAAGAGAACTAGACACTGAGCATATCAAGGATAGGCATGGGCAGTTCTACTCTCTGACTTTATTCACACCCTACCTTGAGAATCAAAATATGCCTCCCAAAGCACAGGATGTTTACTAGCCATATAATTTATTGAACAAAAGCAAACAAAAATCATACTGTTTAATTAATCAAAAGCAATTAGAAAACCTGACACATATATAGCCAGACAAACCCAGAGGAACAGAATAGGAAGCCAAGAAATAAATCAAATACATTTGGGAGTTAAGTATATATAAAGGGTGTTATCTGAAATTGGTCAGGGAAAGTTGGAATATTCAATAAACTGTGTTGTAGCAATTGGACAGCCACCTGGAAGTAAAGGTTAGACCCACACTTTACATCAGTATAAATTCTAAATGGATCAAAGACTTAGGTGTGAAGATAAAGCAATGAAAGTACTAGAAGAAAATAGAAACTTCTTTTTAACCTTACAGTAAGGCAGGCTTTTCTTACCATGATACAAAACAAAGAAGCCATAGAAGAAACAATTAACAAAACTGACTATATAAAATCAAAAAGTTCTGCATGACAAAAACCAAAAAAATCTCAAAAAAAAAAGAAGAAAAGCAAAAAAGCAAAGAATAAATGAGGAAAAATATTCACAGAAAACAATAAGATCAATAATCCTCTTTAAAAACATATCTGGTTATTCCTGTAGCACTGTTTATAACAGCAAAAAATTGGAAACAACCTAAATGTCCATCAGCAATAACCTGATTAAGTTACAGTTTAGTAAATTTTACATGATAGAATATTATGCAGTTGTGAAAAAATGGAAAAGTTCTTCAGTTAAATAATACAGAAAGGTATCTATTATTAAAACTATTATTAGTTTTTTTAAAAAAGTAAAGTGAAAACAGAATATATGGTATGCTTCCTTTTGAGTAAAAGGGTAACTTAAGAAAATATAAATATATATATATATTGCTTATATGCAAAAAGAAACTCTGTAATGATATATAATAAACCACTTATATTGGCTATCCAGGGGTAGGCAGGTAGGTGGGAACTGAGTAGATAAGAAAAAATTTTTCATTTTATACTTTTTGTTACTTTTTTGAATCATTCAAAATTTTCTCTGTTCAAAATATTAGATTTTTAAAACAACTTTTAAGCAGATTAGGAAAAGATTATTTTATTCATTTTAACCTCCATTAAAAGGTATCCCAAGCAATTTGAATAGACTGAAAATATTCTTATAAACACATAATCAGAGACTGGGAGGTCTTAAGATGCTACCAAGAGCCCCTGAGTCAAAATACTGAAAAATGATTTCCCACTCAACAGTCTAAGAAATTAGTTTAAATTTACTTAAAAATAGGAACAATCATAAAAGTATTTTAGCAAATTTTAAAGGCATTAACAACTGAATTTTATGAAATTCTGAGGTCTAGAAATGCCACACTATTTTAAAGAGAAAAAATATATTGTTTAAAGACAACAATGAAGGTGGACAATTGGCAGGGGTGGGGGAAGCAGTTTTGCAGTAGGAAGATGACTAGTAGGAAATACCAAAGAGCTACAGATAACTACAGCAGCAACCTAAATTTTGAGAGAAATATTCCAACAGCTTATTATCTGTGTACTGTGTGTGTTTATCTATTTATTCATTTGTTTACTTATGTACTTGTTTATTTTAGTCATTCATTCATTCATCCCAGACTGATAACTTTCATGTTATTTCATTTTTTTTTAATTGAAGTAGAGTTGATTTACAAAGTTGTGGCAATCTCTGCTGTACAGCACAGTGACTCAGTGATACACATACAGACATTCTTCTTTATATCCTTTTCCATTAGGATTTATCACAGGATACTGAGTACAGTTCCCTGTGCTATGCAGTAGGACCTTGTTGTTTACACATCCTTTATATAATAGTTTACATCTGCTAATCCCACACTTTCAGTCCTTCCCTCTCCCACCCCCTCCCCCTTGGCAACCAGAAGTCTGTTCTCTATGTCTGTGAGTCTGTTTCTGTTTTGTAGATAGGTTCATTTGTGCCACATTTTAGATTCCACATATAAGTGATATCATATGGTATTTGTCTTTCTCTTTCTGACTTACTTCACTTAGTATGATAATCTCTGGTTGCATCCATGTTGCTGCAAATGGCATTATTTTGTTCATTTTTATGGTTGAATAGTATTCCATTGTATATATGTACCACATCTTCTTTATCCATATCTCTGTCAATGGACATTTAGGTTGCTTCCATGTCTTGGCTATCGTGAATAGTGCTGCTATGAACATTGGGGAGCATGTATCTTTTTAAATTAGTTTTGTCTGGGTATATGCCCAGGAGTGGGATTGCTGGATCATGTGGTAATTCTATTTTTAGTTTTCTGAGGAACTTCTACACTGTATTCCTTGTCCTTTCATTTCAAACAAAATAAATTTAAAAGCTGAAGGGAATTATATTCTTAAAGCTTTCAGACCTACAGAGCTAAAAATCTATTTAAAGAAGCAATTCTTTACAGAACATAAGCCTAAATTATAAAATGGGAGGGCAGCATGATTACCACATTGGTAAGTGATCATAAAAAAGTAAAAGTGATCATTCCTAAGACACTAAATATTAAACCCAGAGAGACTATAAATATAACTTTCATAGCTTCTAGTCATTTCTAAGCTTTAGTTATTAAATGATTTACATCTTAACTATGGAAAGAGTACACAATTTTTCCAAATTTAAGTATTTTACCTTGAGAGAAGAAAAAGGGAAATTTACAATGAATAATATACACTTTGGATAGAAACCTGACAATATAAAACTGGGGCTTAAGTTTTTGTTAGGGGAGACATAAATTTGTCTGTAGTCAGCTGCAAACTGGTGTGCCTATTAAAGACTATTTACATTAATCTGCTTTGTCTTTTATTTTCCATAATCCAAGATGGGGTTGAGAGTTCCTCCCGCATGCTCCCAAAGTACTCTATGTATAATGCACCTTACTGTGTTCTAGAATTCTGTTGATGTCTCCATGACACCCTCTAGACAGGTTTCCAGAAGGCAGGACCCTTTGTCTTCTATTCACTGTAGTAGTCACAGAACCTAGTAGAGTGTTTGGCTTGATGATGATTAATAGACATTGTTGATTTGATTAGATATCAAAAAATTTAGGTGTAGCACCTATTGACTCTATTGATATTTTTGTTACCAAGATGCAAGTCCATGTGCCCAATGACGCACAGTGAGGCCAGACAATAAGAAAACGCCGGAGTCTGGAACAGAGAAAGGTTTATCAGTTGGTGGCTCCCTCGGGGCCAGGGGAGCCGACATCCCTTTTGGTCCTGCGATAAACCTTTCTCTGTTAAAAAGAGATGACAAACTTATAAGACTGAATAAGCATAAGAGGAATTGATCCTTAAGAGTTTCACTATAAAATTCTCCAAGGCTAATTTTCTTTCTGTTTATATAACTCAAAATTAGCTGTAATAGAGTTTACTCTTTTGCAGCATCCTTGTATAACTCTGTGGGAAGTATTTCAGATTATTTGGTCCCTTTGGCTGTTATATGATTTTTATTTATAATTCAAATATTTGATGAATCCTCTAGATGTTGAAAATCCAAATTACTCTGTTCAGAAAGCATTAAATTTTAGTGGGAATGAGGAATTATACTGCAGGCTCCACTGGGATCCTACAAAAGCTGCCCTGCTTTCATCTGGCCAAGAGGTGGCAGCATGCTCCAGGAAAACGTCGCGAAAATCCTGTGACTGTTTCTCCTGAGTATTTAGAACCACTAAAGAATTGCTGGACTGTGGGAAACAAAAATTTAGCTATTCTACTGGTTCCAACCAAACTGAATGTCCAAAGCAGTAGAGGTCATTGGATGGTTTCAACCATTTTACAGCTAGATCCAGTGTCACCACTGTTGCTAATTATCACCTGCTTGTTAATTCACAACAGGTGTAACACAAGCAAACTAGCAAGGTTCCTGCCAAGCCAGAGAGGAGAGAGGTAAAGGAACAAGGGGCGCTTGGGAATAAGAGAAACTGAAGAATGCTTTGAGCAGTCTGGAACACCTCTCATATGCACATTTGATGACCTTTCAGTCTAATAAACATGATTACTATGTGATATACTTTTACAGTTTATAATACTAACCATTTATATATCTATATTATTAACATAGATACTAACAATAATACGATCAAATAACTACAAAAACTAGTGAGGGTTTTAAGGTCGTTTAAATTACTCATTCTTTGTACAAGTATACGAGTCGGTAAAAACAGAAGAATTTATCCCATGGCATAGGTACTTCTGTTTGACTGACATTCAACATTTTTATATATTTTATTATACCTGTAGGATGTGATCCTTTTATAGAATAATAAAATTATGGTAAAATATTGGGCCAGTTAGATATTAAAGATAAATAATTACTTGTTTGAGTTTGCTTGGTTTGGTTTGGTTAGATTCAGTCATTAGTTGGCTTTATTTCATTCTGCCATGTCATCATGCTTACCTATATAAACTGTTAATTAATAGCGTCCTTGCTTTTAAAGATTTAAGAGATCCTGGCATGCTCTATATTTAAAGAGTTCCTAGTTGCCATGCAGTTTCCTAGGAGACTGAGAAATCTGTTGCTATTTAAACACAAAACTAAACCGACTAGACTTGTTTAACTGCAAAATTGACTTGAGACCTGTTTAAAATTATATAAGGGAGTAGCCACTAAGCTTAGAAATGTGTGAAGTGTGCATCAGGGTAGACCTTGAATTTCAAATGAAACTTGGAGACTTAGTAGCACATCATCTTCCTGTGCACAGTCTCTGCTAGGACTCACCATGGGCTGTATGGTAGCACAGCACTAGAAGAAGTACAATCACGCAACATCACTTCAGGGCTACCGTGGAGCTGACTGAGCTGGTGGTGCAGGACCAACTGTTAAATCTTTCTGCCCCCTAATTGCATGCAAGCAGTCTAGACATCTGTTAAATGTTTGTCAAACTGTTGATGACAGTGATGATGATGTTAGTTTCGTTTGCTAAGAAATCAAACAAAGGAAATGTACCAGGTAAAGAACTAAATGGCAATAAAAACTACATTTTTAAGGATCGTTTCTAAAAATAAGGACTTCAAATTTTAAAAAGAAGCTAACAGTATGCTCAAAGTGCTTTGCTAGATCCTAGGAATACTGACATATACAAGAGGAGCAACTCATAACAGAGCCCTTCCTAGGGTGCTGAGGAAGGTTTCAAAGGGAAAACAATACATAAAGCAGCCTTGAAGGATGCTCAGGATTACATCCAAAAGCAAAAAGGTTATTAAAGACAATTTATTAAAGACATCTTGCAAAGGCAAAATGTTGAACAGAGCAGGATGAGAGCAGGATGAGAGAGATGATGCCTCAGCTTTGATGCCCTAGTATACAAGAGACAATACTGTGGGTCAGAAGGAGGAAGATGCTGAATGGCGTGGTAATGGTGTGCACCTTATATTCTGAGGACACAGCAAGGCAGCAAAGATTTCTACATAGGATGATTACATCATCAGATTCATGTTAAGACTCTGGCAGCAATCTGCAAGGTGCACCGGAGTAAGAGGGCAGATGTGAGTCAAGATCGATTAAGAAGCTATTACTAGAAAGATAATAAAGGTTTGAATTAAAACAGCAAAAAGGAAAAGAAGACAAATTTGAGCTACTTCAGATGATGATTCAATACTGATCTCAGGTGGCCTTGGCCTGCAGCAGCTTGAAGTAGGATTTCGGTTCCCAGCCAGAGACTGAAGTCAGGCCGCGGCAGTGAGTGCTGAATCCTACCCACTATACCAGTGGTCAGTGACAAGGCCCTGGCCTTTCGGCTTTGTAGAAATGAATTCCCACAAAGACACGGAAAGTAGTGAAACAAGCAAAGTGTTTACTAGGAGGAAAAAGAGTACTTGTAGATAGACACATGGGCGGGCTCAGAGGGAGTTGCACCTCTTGGTAGTTTGAATCACTTTTATGGGGCATTTCTTCTGGGTTTTCTTTGACCAATCATCTTCCTTTGCCTGGTTTTGAGTCCGTATTTGGTATATCTCAGGGTCCTCCCACGTGCGTGCGTGCGTGCGTGCGTGTGTGCGTGCATCTCTTAGCCAAGATGGATTCTAGCAAAGAGGCCTATGTGTAGGTTGGCATCACTTACTATGGGGTGGTGCCCCCTCCCTTACTGACCTCCAAGGAGACTTTCTGCGCCTGTGTAGTCAGGAAGGTCTCCTTGACTTGGAGAATGAGGAATATGTGGTCTTTTATCTCTTATCTGGGCAGGGCTCAGCTTCTCCTCCCTCCTGCTATTTTGGAGTATCTGTCACAGAGGACAAACTCTGGCTGCTCAGCCTGGGGCCCATCTATCTCCTGCCTCAATACGACCAAAGTTTTTAAATGACCAATTTTTCCCAGTCCCTTCCACTGGCCCTAAAATTTCTACTTAGCCATGATGTGCGAGGTTTAAAAAGCAAGTTAATAAGTAATTATTCTAATAATTCCATAATATAACAATTATTAATAAGATTAAAAATGAAGGAAGGTAGTCAAGTCGGATTTGGCTGTGTGAATGTTGAAGAATTGGTAAATTGTCCAGGATACATGTCCTCACAGGTTGGAAATTAAGATTTGGGGCTTGGTAGATATAATAAGAAAGACATATTTGGTCCTCATCCCCAGTTCCTCGCACAGAGCTCCTAAACCCCCTGGAATTTCCTGAGTGGTGGGGTGAAAGGAGTGTCTTTTGTTATTCATAATAAGCCCCTTTCAACTACACCTGAGTATATGCTAATGGAGTGACTCTTGGAAGGGCTGGTTGCCAGAGAAAATAACCACATGATTAGAGGACTGGAATTTTCAGCCTCACCCAGCGACCTCCAGGGAGAGGAGAGGGACTAGGAATTCAGTTAATCGTCAGTGGTCGATGATTTAATCAATCATGCTTTTGTAATGGAACCTCCATAAAAACCCTAAATGATGGGTTCAGAAAGCTACCAGTAGGGTGGCACAACCCAAACTCTATGGGAACAGAAGCTCCCACACCTTGAGACCCTTCCTGACCTCACCCTATATACATCTTCATCTGGCTGTTCATTTGTATCCTTTATAATAAATCAGTAAGTCAAGTATTTCCCTGAGTTCTGTGAGCCGTTAGAGCAAATTATCATACCTGTGCAGGAGGGACTGTGGGAACCTCCAATTTATAGCCAAGTCAGACAGAAGTGTGGGTAAGCTGGGAACCCACTACTTAAAATTGTTGTCTCGGGGGCTTCCCTGGTGGCGCAGTGATTGAGAGTCAGTCTGCCGATGCAGGCGACATGGGTTCGTGCCCCAGTCCGGGAGGATCCCACGTGCTGCGGAGCGGCTAGGCCCGTGAGCCATGGCCGCTGAGCCTGCGCGTCCGGAGCCTGTGCTCCGCAACGGGAGAGGCCACAACAGTGAGAGGCCCGCGTACCGAAAAAAAAGAAAAAAAAAAAATTTGTTGTCTCAAGTTGGGGGCAGTATTATGGGACTCAACCTTTAACCTGTGGGGTCTGTGCTGACTGGGTAGTTAGTGTCAGAACTGAATTAAACTGTAGGACAGCTAGTTTGTGTCCCCAGAGAACTGGAGAATTGCTGGGTAATGAAAACCCACACATTTGGTGTCAGAAGTGTCATGAATAGAGAAATGGTTTTCCTTTAGTAAACAAGTCAGGAATGAAAATACAAATTGGGAGATCATTTATGTATGAGTAGAAGAGTGAAATCACTCCGCCAACAGAGGGAATACATATGGAGAGTGTTGAAGATGAGCTCAGCAGAAGCCTGAAGGAAGGAAGTAGGTGGTAAAGAGGAGCTAGCTAGGCAACGCGCGGCTGGAGTAGTAGAGAAAAACAGTGCCCTAGAAACTAAAAAAAAAAAAAAAAAAAAAAAGGATAGGCTGTCAACAGTGACAAAGTGCTTGAGTTCAGGAAGGATAAGGATTGAGAAGCGGTCACTGGATTTGGCAATTACAAGGTTACTATCTTCTAAGGTTCAACTTCACTGGAATGGTAAGAGGAAACTGGATTAATAAATAAGAAGAGAGTATACTGAAAAATTTTAAAGCTATCACTTACTTTTACATTAAAGTATGATTTTGGGGAATTATGGAAGTGTGGAGATAAGGATACATACTTCCTTTTTTTTTCTGTTCTAAATTCTTTTACTCAATATGAAAGTGTTATTACCTGCAGCAGTATAATCCCAGTCACAAAAAGATGATATAAAATAAGGAATTTTTAAAAGCAATACAAATCCAGAAAAAGTAAGCAAACTGGACTGTACCTCCTGAAAAATGTTTTTTAAATAAAAGTATATGTTGGCATTTGGGAGGCCTAGAGGTAATACTGGGTAGTATATATATTAATCATTTCCCACCATGTTACCTAACAAGATTAAAAGAAATGAACTTCTCATTGTTGCCAAATAGAAACCCAATGAAGATTCAATAAGTTCACTGTTCGATTAAAAATTCAATTAAAACATCAATCTCCTTCTAGTAACAATTAATACAACAACAAAAGAATATAGGTAAATAATACAAGCTCAAGACAACCAAATTAGATTTTTAAACAGGTCCAGCTTACCACAAATAACAGTTATAATGAAATGACGTGCCTTTTAACACCTAAGTCCTACAGCTTTAAAAACAAAAACCAAAACCTCCCCTCCACAATTTAATGTTTCCTACCCACAAAACCACTAGAAAATATTTCATTCAGCTTCTTTAGTAGAGATGTTCTTTTCATTACTCATAATCCATTCATTTAGAAAGGCATTGCCTTTCCCCGCCCCCCCCCCCAATCTTAGAATGTATCTTTCTTTGTTGAATCACCCCTAAGGCAGAACAGAATCCTGGTGGAAGATCTTTCCGAAGTGGCTGGCAGGATTAAGAGCTAGGATGAGATCTGTCATTGTGGTTAACCCATAAAGGGAAAAAAGAAAAAGTAAACAACAATAGGAGCCTGTCTGTAGCTTTATCTCTGTTCTAGGCATGGTAAATGAAAGAATGTACCTCATGAGCAACCTCAACGGCTTTCTTTGACATTGAGGCAAAGAGAAACAACTCAGTAAATAAGGCCTTTGTTTACTGTCTTGTGTGCTACAAATAAGCATTGTCTTGTTCTGTTAATACATCTATTATGTCTCTAAAAAAATACAAAGCTAAACTGGTGAAATAACAGTAACAGTAATAGAATTTAATTGTGTAATAATTATTGTTGATATTCTGTATTAATGATTTGGCATCTTGGAGTCATGGAGCCATGCTAATGACGCAAGGTTTTTTACAAACACCTCCACCATCAGGCATTCGGAAATCTGTCACAAACCCTCCAATCACAAGCATCAGCTGTGTGTTCTGCTTCCCACTCCGTAGGAGACATCCCCACCTAGCTCTTCTCAGCACTATAACAAAGGTTTAGTCCCAGTTCTCTCTACTTCTCCCTGTAAGTGACGCCGTATGGCCCCATGTGGCACGTGGTGCCTACCATCCTCTGGGTAACTGTGAGTCATAAACTCTTCTTTCAAAGGTTGTTGTCTGCACGTCTGTCAAAACCTGATTAAAATAAATCTTAGGTTAAAATAAAGAGTCTAAGTAGATTATTCAAAATTTTCCTTTCTGAATATTCTACGTCTTTGAATCCTTCAATTACTATCACTAGTTTTGGTATTGTTAAAAGGTAAACTAAGGATCATGTAAATTTTGAAGAGTGTATTTGAGCAAACATCAAAGCAAATCAGGCAGCACCAAACTGAAAATGGCTAGGAGCACTCCACTGCAGGAGCTAAAGCGAAGGGTTTATAGAGCAGACATGGCGTGGAAGCGAAGCAAGGAAATTGATTGACTATCGCTTAAGTGATGGCCTCATTTGAGAAAGCCTAATTGGCTCTTCGTGATTAGCTGTTCTTAAGTTTCACTTTCTTGACCTTGAGGTATTTACACGAATCAACTCTGGCTTAGGTTTTGGTTTGCTTATACAGGCTGCCAAGGCATTAGAGCCACCTCGCTCAAACGACCTCCTTATTGAATCACTTTAACAGAACCAATGCTCTCTCTTGTGTATTTGTTTGCTAGTCATACTGGGGAGACGATAACAGAAAAACAAAACCCCTGCCCTCATGAAGTTTATACTCTAGGTGTTATAGTTGTTAAGTGAAGTGAGGAAACTTATCTTTTATTTCATTTGATTCCCTCACTTTTCTTACATATACTAATATTCAATAATATTTGCTGAGTGAAAGAATGATACATTTTCCTTTAAGCATCAGAAGCCATTTTCTTTATCTTTACAACTGAACAGTGGTTTACAGTTAAGTTTACCTCACTTGATGAAGACCATGAAGTATAGCATTGCTAAATGATATTTACCTAATTCAAGCAGTTGGACTTTACTGAATAAATAGCTTTACTCACCAATCACCAGTTTATGAATGAGTAAGTGGGTCCTCACCAGACACTGAATCTACTGGTGCCTTGATCATGACTTCCCAACCTCCAGAACTGTAAGAAATAAATTTATGTTGTTTATAAGCCACTGAGTCTATGGTATTTTTGTTATAGCAAAATGGGCTAAGACACTATGTAAGTGGAAATTGTCGACTAAGGCTCTTAAAAGTAATCAGTTGCTATCCCACTAGGAATTTAAACCAAGCCCTAGAAATTTGCTATAAATCTCTAGTCTACATCTCTTGCAACTAAGTAACTGGTTTATATTTTAAATATCTGTACCATCTTGTAAGGAATGATAGGAATTTGAATTTTTTCAAAGTGTCTCACTTTCTTACCCATATAGGCCTATTACCTATAATAAGATTACCTACTGAAGTAGATGCTACTGTTGCACACTCATTATTCATCTATCTAACCCCTTTTTCTGTCTTTTTAACATAATCCTAATTTTGTTCACCTTCCCCAGACTGTCTGTGTCTTTCAGGAGAGGCTGGGATATGAATCTCAACTGGCCAAGCCTATCTTGGAGGCCTCACCCCTTTGTTAGTGATAGGCATGAACAGGTGAAACAATTTTAACTAATGAGATATGTGGGAAAATCTGCTGGGGGGAAAGGTTTTCCTTAGTCTTAAAAAGAGACCGAATATAAGGGTGTCCCCCTTTTCTTGCCTCTGGGTATTATCTGTAATCTGTAACTGAGACCATTTTAGGACCATAAGGAAAACCAGACTGGAGAACAAGCCAACACACTTAAAGACGGAGGAGCAAAAGGAGGGAAGGAACCTGGGTCCTTGACAATATTGTCAATTCATTGAATTAACCAACCCTGGGGATGGCCTGACCTCCATGCACCTAGCTTTGTTAAGTAATAAAAAGGCTTAAACATTAAGGATATTTAGTAAGGTTTTCTACCACTGCAATTGAGAGCATTTCTTCTCTCTCTCAATAGCTCCGCGCCTAAATAGTAGACTTCTCAATATAACCAGGTGTGGTAGATTTTGAATGCAATAACTGCTTAAATTTCCTCCTATGTTCAAGCTGTTCTTCCTGTTAAAAGGTAGTCTATTTCAAGACGCTTCCCATGAGACTAGTCCTGCCAGCAGAATACAGAAGAAGTATTATGCATATATAAATATAATGCCAGTTCCAGACCTAGGTCTTAAGAGATCAAGCATCTTCCCTTCCTCCTTCACTGCTGGAAACCAGGATGACGTAAGAAAGCCTAGGCTAACTCCCGAATGATGGGCCACTACGTGGAAAGAAACTTTATGGAGGAGAATCAAGTAACTCCAGCCAAAAGGCAGCACCAAGACCACAACAATGTGAGTGACACCATCTTGGACCTTCCAGTCCCAATTAGGCCAAGAGGACAGACACATAAAGCATCTCTGCTAAGCCCTGTCTGAATTCCTGACCACAGAATTCTGAGCAATAAAACACCTGCTGTTTTTAGTCACTAACTATTGGAGGGCCTTGTTAGGCAGCAACAGCTGAAACACAAGGTTGTATTATTTGTTCTCTTGCTTTGTAAAATTACCATAGTCTGTGCACAACGATTAAGAATTATTTAGTGAGCCACTCTGAATGCTAGTGAATATTTTTTTCCAAATATGTGTTTTAATTGTCTTAGCTCACAAAGGAGAATGTGTTTCTATGCATGTATCATCTTGTACTAACATTTACAAAAAAATTAAATACTAATAAGAGGGGAAATATTTGTAACAAATGAGAGTCCATATCCTCAGCAAATAAAAACCTCTCTCAAATACAAAAGAAAAATAGTAACACCTCAATTTTAAAAATGGGAAAAGCCTGAGATTTATTAAGATGGCGGAAGAGTAAGACTAGGAGATCACCTTCCTCCCCACAGATATATCAGAAATACATCTACACGTGGAACAACTCCTACAGAACACCTACTGAACGCTGGAAGAAGCCCTTAGACCTCCCAAAAGGCAAGAAACTCCCCACGTACCTGGGTAGGGCAAAAGAAAACAGAAAAAACAGAGACAAAAGAACAGAGACGGGACCTGCACCAGTGAGAGGGAGCTGTGAAGGAAGAAAGGTATCCACACACTGCAAGCCCTTTCGCGGGCGTAGACTGCGGGTGGCGGAGCGGCGGAGCTTCGGCGCCGCAGATGAGAGCGCAGCAACGGGGGTGCAGAGGGCAAACCGAAGAGATTCCCGCACGGAGGATCGTTGCCAACCGGCACTCACCAGCCCGAGAGGCTTGTCTGCTCACCCACCAGGGCGGGCGGGGCTGCGAGCTGAGGCTTGGGCTTCAGTCGGAGCGCAGGTAGAGGACTAGCGGCGTGAACACAGCCGGAAGGGGTTAGTGCACCACGGCTAGCCAGGAGGGAGTCCGGGGAAAAGTCTGGACCTGCCGAAGAGGCAAGAGACTTTTTCTTCCCTCTTTATTTCCTGGTGTGCGAGGAGAGGGGATTAAGAGCACTGGTTAAAGGAGCTCCAGAGACGGGCGCGAGCCGCGGCTAAAAGCGTGGACCCCAGAGACGGGCATGAGACGCTAAGGCTGTTGCTGCCGCCATCAAGAAGCCTGAGTGTGAGCACAGGTCACTGTCCACACCCCCTTCCGGGGAGCCTGTGCAGGTCGCCACTGCCAGGGTCCCGGGATCCAGGGACAAATTCCCCGGGAGAATGCACGGTGGCCCTCAGGCTGGTGCAACGTCACGCCGGCCTCTGCCACCGCAGGCTCGCCCCGCATCGTGCCCCTCGCTCCCCACGTCCTGAGTGAGTCAGAGCCCCCGAATCAGCGGCTCCTTTAACCTCGTCCTGTCTGAGCTAAGAACAGACGCCCTCCGGCGACCTACACGCAGAGGCGGGGCCAAATCCAAAGCTGAGCCCCGGGAGCTGTAAGAACAAAGAGAAAGGGAAATCCCACCCAGCAGCATCAGAAGCAGTGGATTAAAGCTCCACAATCAACTTGATGGACCCTGCATCTGTGGAATACCTGAACAGAAAACGAATCATCCCAAATTGAGGAGGTGGACTTTGAGAGCAAGATTTATTATTTTTTCCCCTTTTCCTCTTTTTGTGAGTGTGTATGTGTATGCTTCTGTGTGAGATTTTGTTTGTATAGCTTTGCTTTCACCATTTGTCCTAGGGTTCTATCTGTCCGTTTTTTTTTACTTTTTAAAAAATTTTTTGTAGTAATTTTTATTTTAATAACATTATTTTATTTTACCTTACTTTATTTTATCTTCTTTCTTTCTTTCTACTTTTTCTCCCTTTTATTCTGAGCCATGTGGATGAAAGGCTCTTGGTGCTGCAGCCAGGAGTCAGTGCTGTGCCTCTGAGGTGGGAGAGCCAACTTCAGGACACTGGTCCACAAGAGACCTCCCAGCTCCACGTAATATCAAACAGTGAAAATTTCCCTGAGATCTCCATCTCAGCACCAACACCCAGCTTCACTCAACGATCAGGAAGCTACAGTGCTGGACACCCTATGCCAAACAACTAGCAAGACAGGAACACAACACCACCCATTAGCAGAGAGGCTGCCTAAAATCACAATAAGTTCACAGACACCCCAAAACACACCACCAGACGTAGACCTGCCCACCAGAAAGACAAGATCCAGCCTCATCCACCAGAACCCAGGCACTAGTCCCCTCCACCAGGAAGCCTACACAGCCCACTGAACCAACTTTAGCCACTGGGAAACAGACACCAAAAACAACGGGAACTACGAACCTGCAGCCTGCAAAAGGGAGACCCCAAACACAGTAAGATAAGCAAAATGAGAAGACAGAAAAACACACAGCAGATGAAGGAGCAAGATAAAAACCCACCAGGCCTAACAAATGAAGAGGAAATAGGCAGTCTACCTGAAAAAGAATTCAGAATAATGATTGTAAAGATGATCCAAAATCTTGGAAATAGAATAGACAAAATGCAAGAAACATTTAACAAGGACCAAGAAGAACTAAAGATGAAACAAGCAACGATGAACAGCAAAATAAATGAAGTTAAAAATACTCTAGAAGGGATCAATAGCAGAATAACTCATGCAGAAGAACGGATAAGTGACCTGGAAGATAAAGTAGTGGAAATAACTACTGCAGAGCAGAATAAAGAAAAACGAATGAAAAGAACTGAAGACAGTCTCAGAGACCTCTGGGACAACATTAAACACACCAACGTTCGAATTATAGGGGTTCCAGAAGAAGAAGAGAAAACGAAAGGGACTGAGAAAATATTTGAAGAGATTATAGTTGAAAACATCCCTAATATGGGAAAGGAAATAGTTAATCAAGTCCAGGAAGCACAGAGAGTCCCATACAAGATAAATCCAAGGAGAAACACGCCAAGATACAAATTAATCACACTGTCAAAAATTAAATACAAAGAAAACATATTAAAAGCAGCAAGAAAACAAAAAAACAACAAATAACACACAAGGGAATCCCCATAAGGTTAACAGCTGATCTTTCAGCAGAAACTCTGCAAGCCAGAAGGGACGGGCAGGACATATTTAAAGTGATGAAGGAGAAAAACCCACAACCAAGATTACTCTACCCAGCAAGTATCTCATTCAGATTTGATGGAGAAATTAAAACGTTTACAGACAAGCAAAAGCTGAGAGAGTTCAGCACCACCAAACCAGCTTTACAACAAAAGCTAAAGGATCTTCCCTAGGCAAGAAACACAAGAGAAGGAAAAGACCTACAAGAACAAACCCAAAACAATTAAGAAAATGGGAATAGGAACATACATATCGATAATTACCTTAAATGTAAATGGATTAAATGCTCCCACCAAAAGACACAGATTGGCTGAATGGTTACAAAAACAAGACCCATATATATGCTGTCTACAAGAGACCCACTTCAGACCTAGAGACACATACAGACTGAAAATAAGGGGATGGAAAAAGATATTCCATGCAAATGGAAACCAAAAGAAAGCTGGAGTAGCAATTCTCACATCAGACAAAATAGACTTTAAAATAAAGACTATTACAAGAGACAAAGGAGCACACTACGTAAGGATCAAGGGATCGATCCAAGAAGAAGATATAACCATTGTAAATATTTATGTACTCAACATAGGAGCACCTCAATACATAAGGCAAATACTAACAGCCATAAAAGGGGAAATCGACAGTAACACATTCATAGTAGGGGACTTTAACACCCCACTTTCACCAATGGACAGATCATCCAAAATGAAAATAAATAAGGAAACACAACCTTTAAATGATACATTAAACAAGATGGACTTAATTGATATTTATAGGACATTCCATCCGAAAACAACAGAATATACATTTTTCTCAAGTGCTCATGGAACATTCTCCAGGACAGATCATATCTTGGGTCACAAATCAAGCCTTGGTAAATTTAAGAAAATTGAAATTTTATCAAGTATCTTTTCCGACCACAACCCTATGAGACTAGATATCAATTACAGGAAAAGATCTGTAAAAAATACAAACACATGGAGGCTAAACAATACACTACTTAATAACGAAGTGATCACTGAAGAAATCAAAAAGGAGATAAAAAAATACCTAGAAACAAATGACAATGGAGACACGACAACCCAAAACCTATGGAATGCAGCAAAAGCAGTTCTAAGAGGGAAGTTTATAGCAATAAAATCCTACCTTAAGAAACAGGAAACATCTCGAATAAACAACCTAACCTTGCACCTAAACAATTAGAAAAAGAAGAACAAAAAAACCCCTGAGGTAGCAGAAGGAAAGAAATCATAAAGATAAGATCAGAAATAAATGAAAAAGAAATGAAGGAAATGATAGCAAAGACCAATAAAACTAAAAGCTGGTTCTTTGAGAAGATAAACCAAATTGATAAACCATTAGCCAGACTCATCAAGAGAAAAAGGGAGAAGACTCAAATCAATAGAATTAGAAATGAAAAAGAAGTAACAACTGACACTGCAGAAATACGACAGATCATGAGAGATTACTACAAGCAACTCTATGCCAATAAAATGGACAACCTGGAAGGAATGGACAAATTCTTAGAAATGCACAACCTGCCAAGACTGAATCAGGAAGAAATAGAAAATATGAATAGACCAATCACAAGCACTGAAATTGAAACTGTGATTAAAAATCTTCCAACAAACAAAAGCCCAGGACCAGATGGCTTCACAGGCGAATTCTTTCAAACATTTAGAGAAAAGCTAACACCTATCCTCAAACTCTTCCAAAATATAGCAGAGGGAGGAACACTCCCAAACTCATTCTATGAGGCCACAATCACCCTGATACCAAAACCAGACAAGGATGTCACAAAGAAAGAAAACTACAGGCCAATATCACTGATGAACATAGATGCAAAAATCCTCAACAAAACAGTAGCAAACAGAATCCAACAGCACATTAAAAGGATCATACACCATGATCAAGTGGGGTTTATTCTAGGAATGCAAGGTTTCTTCAATATACGCAAATCAATCAATGTGATACACCATATTAACAAACTGAAGGAGAAAAACCATATGGTAATCTCAATAGATGCATAGAGAGCTTTCGACAAAATTCAACACCCATTTACAATAAAAACCCTCCAGAAAGTAGGCATAGAGGGAACTTTCCTCAACATAATAAAGGCCATATATGACAAACCCACAGCCAACATCATCCTCAATGGTGAAAAACTGAAAGCATTTCCACTAAGATCAGGAAGAAGACAAAGTTGCCCACTCTCAGCACTCTTATTCAACATAGTTTTGGAAGTTTTAGCCACAGCAATCAGAGAAGAAAAGGAAATAAAAGGAATCCAAATCGGAAAAGAAGAAGTAAAGCTGTCACTGTTTGCAGATGACATGATACTATACATAGAGAATCCTAAAGATGCTACCAGGAAACTACTAGAGCTAATCAATGAATTTGGTAAAGTAGCAGGATACAAAATTAATGCACAGAAATCTCTGGCATTCCTATTCACTAATGATGAAAAATCTGAACGTGAAGTCAAGAAAACACTCCCATTTACCACTGCAACAAAAAGAATAAAATATCTAGGAATAAACCTACCTAAGGAGACAAAAGACCTGTATGCAGAAAATTATAAGACACTGATGAAAGAAATTAAAGATGATACAAACAGATGGAGAGATATACCATGTTCTCAGATTGGAAGAATCAACATTGTGAAAATGACTATACTACCCAAAGCAATCTACAGATTCAATGCAATCCCTATCAAACTACCACTGGCATTTTTCACAGAACTAGAACAAAAAATTTCACAACTTGCATGGAAACACCAAAGACCCCGAGTAGCCAAAGCAATCTTTAGAACAAAAAACGGAGCTGGAGGAATCAGGCTCCCTGACTTCAGACTATACTACAAAGCTACAATAATCAAGACAGTATGGTACTGGCACAAAAACAGAAAGATACATCAATGGAACAGGATAGAAAGCCCAGAGATAAACCCACGCACACATGGTCACCCTATCTTGATAAAGGAGGCAGGAGTGTACAGTGGAGAAAGGACAGCCTCTTCAATAAGTGGTGCTGGGAAAACTGGACAGGTACATGTAAAAGTATGAGATTAGATCACTCCCTAACACCATACACAAAAATAAGCTCAAAATGGATTAAAGACCTAAATGTATGGCTAGAAACTATCAAACTCTTAGAGGAAAACATAGGCAGAACACTCTATGACATAAATCACAGCAAGTTCCTTTTTGACCCACCTCCTAGAGAAATGGAAGTGAAAGCAAAAATAAACAAATGGGACCTAATGAAACTTCAAAGCTCTTGCACAGCAAAGGAAACCATAAAGAAGACCAAAAGACAACCCTCAGAATGGGAGAAAATATTTGCAAATGAAGCAACTGACAAAGGATTAATCTCCAAAATTTACAAGCAGCTCATGCAGCTCAATAACAAAAAAACAAACAACCCAATCCAAAAATGGGCAGAAGACCTAAATAGACATTCCTCCAAAGAAGATATACCAACTGCCAACAAACACATGAAAGAATGCTCAACATCATTAATCATTAGAGAAATGAAAATCAAAACTACAACAAGATATCATCTCACACCAGTCAGAATGGCCACCATCAAAAAATCTAGAAATAATAAATACTGGAGAGGGTGTGGAGAAAAGGGAACACTCTTGCACTGCTGGTGGGAATGTGAATTGGTACAGCCATTATGGAGAACAGTATGGAGGTTCCTTAAAAAACTACAAATAGAACTACCACATGACCCAGCAATCCCATTACTGGGCATATACCCTAAGCAAACCATAATTCAAAAAGAGTCATGTACCAAAATGTTCACTGCAGCTCTATTTACAATAGCCCGGAGATGGAAACAACCTAAGTGTCCATCATCGGATGAATGGATAAAGAAGATGTGGCACATATATACAATGGACTATTACTCAGCCATAAAAAGGAACGAAATTGAGCTATTTGTAACGAGGTGGATGGACCTAGAGTCTGTCATACAGAGTGAAGTAAGTGAGAAAGTGAAAGACAAATACCATATTCTAACACATATATATGGAATCTAAGAAAAAAAAGAGTCATGAAGAACCTAGGGGTAAGACAGGAATAAAGACACAGACCTACTAGAGAATGGACTTGATGATATGGGGAGGGGGAAGGGTAAACTGTGACAAAGTGAGAGAGTGGCATGGACATATATACACTACCAAACGTAAAATAGCTAGTGGGAAGCAGCACATAGCACAGGGAGATCAGCTCAGTGCTTTGTGACCACCTAGAGGGGTGGGATAGGGAGGGTGGGAGGGAGGGAGACGCAAGAGGGAAGGGATATGGGAACATATGTATATGTACAACTGATTCACTTTGTTATAAAGCAGAAACTAACACACCATTGTAAAGCAATTATACTCCAATAAAGATGTAAAAAAAAAAAAAGGGAAAAGCCATTTCCATTTAGAACCATAAATGGTCAGTAAACATGTGAGGAAAATATGAGGTGGGCTTCCCTGGTGGCACAGTGGTTGAGAGTCCGCCTGCTGATGCAGGGGACATGGGTTCATGCCCCGGTCCGGGAAGATCCCACATGCTGCGGAGCGGCTAGGCCCGTGAGCCATGGCCACTGAGCCTGCGCGTCCGGAGCCTGTGCTCTGCAACGGGAGAGGCCACAACAGTGAGAGGCCCACATACCACAAAAAAAAAAAATGAGGCACCATTTTTTAATCTACTGAACAGCCAAAGAAAAATATAAACCATAAAACTTAAGCCAGCTAAGTTCCAGTGAAAAATGGAAAAGTCCTGCATTAGAGGTGCAATGTCTGGGGCCCCAGAGTGTCCTTGAACTACGGCGATTTCGGCGTCTCTTGTCACACGTTGCCTGACATTGGGCAGAGTCTATGGCTGTAAAATGAGCATAAATAGCTATCACACAGAGCAGTTGGAAGGCTCAAACGATACGCAGAGGGAAAAGGAATATAAATGGTTGTTACTTTTTGTTCAGCGCGTTCATCCACGGGTTTACTTCTGTCGGCAGTACGGGAAATGCACAGGAATTACAGGAAAATGACACGACACAAATCAGGAGAAAGAAAGCCAGGGTAGGAGGTGGCCGAGGCGTGCAACAGTGCCCTAGGGGATGGCGACGTCCCCCTAAGATCCCCGCCTCTAGAGCATCCGAGCCCTGGCGTCGATACTCCACGGGGCCCGCAGCCACCCCGGGAAAGCGGTGGGAGGGCCGGAGTCACGCGCTGATTGGCTGACTGTGAGCACGGGGCGGGACGGATGGAGGTTCGGGGGTGGGGGGGCCGCGCGAGCGGAAGGCCGCGAGCGCGCACTTCCGGTCTTTGTGGCTCGCAGCTGCAGGTCCGGGGCTCGTACCCTGGCGGCTCCTGAGCTTCGCGGTGAGGGACACGGGGCCTGAGACGGAGCGGGGGCGGGGAGGGCGCGTGGCCGGGGCAGTGGGTGCTGGGTGGAGGAGCCCCGCTCCTCGGCCTGCCCATCTCCGGGTCTCGGCACCTTGTCCGGGCGGCGTCTCCGAGTGTCCTGGGGACGCAGAGGAGACCAGCACTGTCCCTGCTTTCCAGCGGAAAGGGCAGTTATTCCTCTACCGCCGTGATTTCGCAGATGCTGCGATTTAACCGGGATATAAAAATAGAAAGGCTAGTGCGGCAGGGCTGGTTAATAAACCACGGATTTGTAGGCTAAATATTCCGTTCTCTAAAGTTAACTGTAGTGTTAGTGTTCAGATGTACTGATCTGTCTTGCTAATTCAGGGGTACACCTTTCTATCAATAATCTCCCATCCAAAGATCAGATCATGATCGGTCTATATATTACAAAATTAAAAACAATTATTTGTTGCCATATTTCACTTTTTAAAATGTTTACTCCCCTATCTTCTAAGCTTTTTGAGAGTTGAGATTAACGTTTTTGCTTTTGTGTCTCTATAATATCTGACATTTGCGCACATGGTAAGCATTTAACAAATACTTCTTGGTTAATTTCTAGGTAGACTCATTTATTCACGAGCAAAAACCTTTGTATCTTAATACCTGGCTCGGGACAGAGCCCATAATAAGTGCCTCAATGTTGAAGAAGCGCATTAAATACTAAATTTAATCAAATGGCAAACGTCCAACAATGTTTTTATTTAAATCAACTCATGTTTAATATGGATTTTTAAAAATGTTTTATTACTACCTAAATGAAAAGCACCATTATGTACCATAGGTTAAAGGTAACTAAAAATAAACGTTTAAAAGTCAGCATATCAAATCCTAGCTAGATACTGTTACCCATGGAAGTCTGAGGCCTATAGTTTATTTAAAAGGGAATTCTGTAAGTAACATCTTCAGAAGGTGTTAAAGACAGACTATTCTGCTTGATACAAACAGGATTGAAAGAGAATTGAAAAGGAAATTTCTCAATATGTGATTCATGTTAATACTGCATTCTTTTGCCTCTAAAATAATTTCTCATAGCATAAATGTGGTAGGAATTCTACAAAATGAGAGACGTTGAATGAGGTGATTTTTAGTTTTGTCATTTGATTATTACTTAGTTACAGTCTCAAACCTGATCCCTTTCCATATATTACTCCGATGACTGATCTTTATTATTGTAAGTTCTTAGAGCGATGACTGATCTTTATTATTGTAAGCTCTTAGAGGTTTTTTTCATTGCTGTAAGTTAACAGTGCTTTTATATCCTTCAGGAAAGAAGAGATTACTCAAAAGCAACTGAAGTAGAGGACCCAGTTGTAGTGAGCTTTTTGCTAAGCTGTTTCAGCCCAGAACGGCTATGGAATCCAGAGCAGTTTCAACCCCAGTACCTCAGAATTCTCAGGAACAAGAGCTAATACTAGTGAAAGTAGAAGAAAGCCTTTCTTGGGGTCAGAAACTTAAGCAGAATGGGAGTACCCGATCCTGCCAGGAATTGTTTCGCCAGCAGTTCAGAAAGTTTTGCTACCAGGAGACACCTGGGCCCCGGGAGGCTCTGGGCCGACTCCAGGAGCTTTGCTGTCAGTGGCTGAGGCCAGAGTTGCATACGAAGGAGCAGATCCTGGAGCTGCTGGTGCTGGAGCAGTTCCTGAGCATCCTGCCTGAGGAGCTGCAGATCTGGGTTCAGCAACACAGTCCAAAAAGTGGCGAGGAAGCTGTGACTCTGTTGGAGGATTTGGAGAGGGAATTTGATGATCCAGGGCAGCAGGTGAGAACAGGGAGATGTGATATGTTTTGGGAAAAGGAATCTACTTCCTGGAGCATGTGGCGGCATCATAAGAATGGGGTGAGAATTTGTCTCTACTGAACCATAACCCTGAAGTGACTACCAGGGCCATACCTGTCTCTGTCCTTCAACAGTTCTTTTGTTCCTATCCGTCATCCCTGGAGATGTCTTCGGTGACCTCTTGGAGATTTTTACTAAGCATTTTCCCTAGGGATTTTCTCACAAAGAAATTTTCTCACAAATTTTACTGATTTCAGGTCCCAGCTAGTCCACAGGGACCAGCAGTGCCATGGACGGATTTGACATGTCTTGGAGCATCCCAGGGGTTAACAAACATCGAACTCCAGCCTTTAAAGACACAGCTGAAACCCTGGGAAGCTTGCCTTTCCCCCAGAAGCGGTAAGAAATAGAAACTCATCTGGGAACTGTTATCAGGCCTCTGGTCTTGAGGGTAGAGAATTAACAACATTTTACAGCATGCCCCATGTGAGCCTCACGTTTATTATTCTCGAGTGGAGGTGCTCACTCTTGAGCACCTTTGTATTCAGCAATCCTGATGAATTGCAGTCAGCCCTCCTTTTGTCAGTTTCCCCATCATTTATCCACTTATTCTTTCATTTCATGACTTAATAAGGTGCTAATACACGTCTGTATTGTGGTAGGCACTGGGTCTGTATCCTGAAAGAACTTTCAAGCCTAGATGGGGTGGTGGACAAGCAAAAAGGCAATTACAATACAGTATAGGGTAGTAAATTACAGAACAATTAATGTACTATGGGGGCACATACAAAGGCACCCACCCTAACTCCACCTTAGAGGTCCAAGGAGTACTTCCTGGAGGGAGAGACATCTAAGCTAGGACTTGAACAAGCAAAAAGGCAATTACAATACAGTATAGGGTAGTAAATTACAGAACAATTAATGTACTATGGGGGCACATACAAAGGCACCCACCCTAACTCCACCTTAGAGGTCCAAGGAGTACTTCCTGGAGGGAGAGACATCTAAGCTAGGACTTGAACAAGCAAAAAGGCAATTACAATACAGTATAGGGTAGTAAATTACAGAACAATTAATGTACTATGGGGGCACATACAAAGGCACCCACCCTAACTCCACCTTAGAGGTCCAAGGAGTACTTCCTGGAGGGAGAGACATCTAAGCTAGGACTTGAACTCTGAGTAGAAGAAAGCCAGGTAGTAGGTGGGAGGAGGAGATTCCCGAGCTAAAGGGAAAAACTGTTTCTCTGCTCACAACATTTCTGACACTGCATATGTGGAGTTTTCCCTCCCATCAAGCAATTCTGACACTAACTACCCAGAACCAGTGCAGACCCCACAGGTTAAGGTTTCAGTCCCAAGAGACTGCCTCCCACATCAGATGCCAGTTGCATGTAATGAGTCCCCAGATTATCCACACTTCTGTCCGATATGGCTGCAAATTGGTGCTTCCACAACCCCCTCCTCAGGTTTCATAATTTGCTATAATGGCTCACAGGACTCAGGGAAACACCTTACTTACCATTACCTGTTCATCATAAAGGACAGAAATGAACAGCCAGATGAAGAGGTCCATAGCACAAGGTCCAGAAGGGTCCTGAGCACAGGAGCTTCTGTCTCTCTGGAGTTTGGGGTTCACCACTCTCCTGGGTGCATTCACCATCCCTGAAGCTCTCTGAACCCCTTTGTTTAAGGTTTTTATGGAGGTTTTGTTAATTAAATCATTGGCCATTGGTGATTGATTAACTCAATCTCCAGCCCCTCTCCCTGGAGGTCAGAGGATGGGTCCAAAAGTTCTAACACTCTAATCAACCAGCCGCCCTGCCCTCCAAGAGTCAACCCATTAGCATAACCTCCGGCACCTTCTCGTCTCTACCACAGAGGAAATTTTCAGGGGTTTTAAAATCTCTGTGCCAGGAACTGGGGATGAGGCCAAATCTATATTTCCCACATTACAGTATCACATGAGCAAAGTCCACAAAATCCTGAAGGTGAGAGATTACAGTCCATTCCGGGAATTGCAGGTAATTCAATTTAACTTGAAGAGAGAACTCCTAGGGGAGAGCTGGTTAGAGGGAAACTAGAGACGAAACTGGGACACAGGTTGTGAAAACGTGTCTGTCATCCTTATTCGTTTGTACAGTACAGTGGGGAACAGTTGAAGGGTTTTAGACGAGTGAGTGACATGATGAGATTTGTGTTTTAGGACTCAGTTGCAGAGCGGGAATGGATTTGAGGAAGGCAAGAGTAGAGTCTGGTTAGAGACAGTTGTAATCCAAGTGGCCACAGTGAATAAATCAAGATGTATTGTGGTGAGAGGTGGGAAAGATCACGGCTGACTCCTGTTCTTCTGCATTTAACTTGAATTGCAGTAGCTGGTCATTGTTAAACGTGGAGCATGTGGGAGAGGAGTTGAGGGTGATACTCAGGTTTCGGTCTTGAACAACTTGGTTAATGGCGGTGCTATTCATATAAGTGGGAAAACATAAGGGGAAAAAAATACATGTGATGATGCGTTTAGTTTGGGACATTTTGGTGCTTGTCAAATATTTACAAGTAATATGGCCAATTAGCATTGGATACGAGAGTCTAGAGCTTCATAGAACTGGGATAGAATTGGGGATCTGGGGAGATATTAGCTTATAACATAAGTAGTGATTGAAGCTTAGGACATAGAGAGTTGGTGGAGTGAGGATATATGAGAGCTCAGAACAGAACCCTGAGGAACTCGTGTTCGAGTGATTGACCTTGAATCTAAGAAGGAACAACCACAGAAATCAGGCTAATGTATTTGGAAGAGAATGGCTCTGGAAGGAAGATGTGGTCCCCAGTGTCAGTGCTACAGAGAGGCCAACTAAGTAAGATCCAGAAAGAAGCCATTGGATTTAGCAGCTATGAAGTTGATTTTGATGAGAGTAGTTTGGGGGGTGGGAGGTGCACAGGTATGGCAGAATGGGAACGAGTACCGACAACCGTTTGAAGAAGTTTATTCTCAGTGGGAGTGATGTTGCATGAGGGAGATGTGTAGGCAAGGAGCTTGATTTAAAAAAATGAGAGAGACTTGAATTTATTTAAATGCTGACGAACAGGAGTCAGCAGAGAAAGAGATTGAAAACAATAGGAAAGGAATAGTGGGTAACTGATCAACTGAAGTCTCAGAGGAAGCAGGAAAGGATAAATTTCAAACTGTAGATATAGGCCTTAGTATTAGAAAGGAGGAGGGACCCTATTTTGACCAGTTAAAGAAAAGATACATGCAGATGGCTTTATGTTTGTAAGTAGAAGCATCTATTTTCTCTCACATAGAAAGAGAGTATTGAAAGTGGAGAAATAAAAAATTGTTTTTTTTGCTGTTATCATTTCAGATTGTGAGAACAATGGATCAGCAACAAAGAAGGACATTTCAGGAGAGAAATCGCAAAGACTTCCCCAGGAGCCTTCATTTGGAGGAATTAGTGAACATGAAAGCAGTTCAGAGTGGCAGCAAGGAAGTGCTACAGGGGAGAAGTTAAGAAGATCCCCTTCCCAAGGGGGCAGTTTTAGTCAAGTAATCTTCACACACAAATCTCTAGGAAACAAAGACCATCCTGAGCCCCAGAGAAGGTTGATTCTAAATACAAACTCTATAACGTATCAGAAAGTTCCTGCAGAAGAGAGACCTTACAGGTGTGATGTATGCGGGCACAGCTTCAAACAGCATTCTGCTCTAACACAACATCAGAGAATCCATACTGGAGAAAAGCCGTACAAATGTAGCCAGTGTGGGAAGGCCTTTAGTTTGAGGTCCTATCTTATTATTCATCAGAGAATTCATAGTGGTGAGAAAGCATATGAATGTAGTGAATGTGGGAAGGCCTTCAACCAGAGCTCAGCCCTCATTAGACATCGGAAAATCCATACTGGTGAGAAAGCTTGTAAATGTAATGAATGTGGCAAAGCATTCAGTCAAAGTTCATATCTCATTATCCATCAAAGAATTCACACTGGTGAGAAACCCTACGAGTGTAATGAGTGTGGGAAAACCTTTAGCCAAAGCTCAAAGCTTATTAGACACCAGCGAATTCATACAGGAGAAAGACCTTATGAATGTAATGAGTGTGGAAAAGCTTTCAGGCAGAGCTCAGAGCTGATAACCCATCAGAGAATACATAGTGGGGAGAAACCCTATGAATGTAGTGAGTGTGGAAAAGCCTTCAGTCTGAGCTCAAACCTCATCAGACACCAGAGAATTCACAGTGGAGAGGAACCTTATCAGTGTAATGAATGCGGCAAAACCTTCAAAAGGAGCTCAGCCCTTGTTCAACATCAGAGAATCCACTCTGGGGATGAGGCTTACATATGTAGTGAATGTGGGAAGGCTTTCAGGCACAGATCAGTCCTCATGCGCCATCAGAGAGTCCACACTGTAAAGTGACTTATGAATACAATGAATACTGTACATACTTCAGTCAGGCTTCTATCTTTGTTAGTCAAAAGGGTTTAATTTAATTTGGAGTAAGACTCCATGGAGGTGGTTGTACAGTACTAGGTCTCGAATCAATCTGACTTTATACAGCACTTGCCAGTGCTCATGCACATTGTCCCCTGAAAGCTTTTCCTGTGACTAATTAGAAGAGCAGACAGAAGAATCATTGCTTCCACCTTTCTCTTACCAGTAAGAATACTCAGGAACTGTGAAAGATGGGACTATAGCATTGAAACATCTTTTTCCATGAGAATGTCACAAAGGGCACAGCAACTCTGTCACTGCATCTAATTGTCAGTGGGCCAGATTTGGAGGGTGGTGTGGAGAGTATGAGGGACGTTTTGTCTCAGGAATGCAAAAATTGTACTGACCAGTTAAGAACAGTGGCAGGGCAGCAAGATATGGGGAAACAGTTTCATCGATGACTTATTGAGCCCATGGCAGACCAGAAGTGAGATAGTGAAAAGGAAATACAAATTAAGTTATCCAACAGTTATTTTTTGAGTGGCTGCTTTGTGCCAGGCACTAGGGATACAGTGGAAAATAAGACCATACCTTCAGTTTCACGGACAACACAAACAGGGAGTGACACTATGGTACAATCAGTGCTGTGTGATGTTAAGGAGTACCTGGCCCAACCTTGGATCAGGGGAGGCTTCTGAGAAAAATTATCTGAAGGATGAGTGGCCAGGAAGGTAGGCCGGCCAGGAAGAAAGTCTGGCACATCTGAGGAAAGGAAAAGGCCATTTTGCCTGGAGTATTCCTTTATGAGTTCCTTTTGAAGTGGATTCCTCTCTGTAGGAAAAGCATGCATGTGGCCAGAATCTCTGTTTACTACAGTGCCTATAGTGAAACGTGAGCCAGTGGAGAAATTTGTAAATAGACAAAACCTGGAGTCCTTGGAGCATGGCGTGGTGAGGAGCTTTGTCTTGGTTTGTATGACCCCAGGGGAAGGGTTAAAACGTAGCTTCCTTGTCCAACCTGGAGGCTAGGCCTTCCATGTGGGTGAGGGCAGAGCCCAGTCTAGAAGTTAAGAGTCTTAAGAGTTCCAAATCTCACCCTCGCAGACATAAGGACTCCTTTGGTTCTTGAGACGTGACCAGCGCTTCTGTCGGCTTCCTCCTAACTCCCCAGGCTCCGGGTCGGAAGCCGCTACGGCTGCCGGCTGCCGGCTGCCGTATCATTGGTTTCTGGGTCTGTACTCCCACAGTTCCTAGTGCACACCCCTAGGCTCAGGCACTAAAAACTTCCTCCACTGCTGGGTCTGTTACTCTCCAGGCGCCTCACATGTGTTCAGTTTTGTCATATCAGCAGTATTTCAGTCTTGTGAACTTTGTTAAAGACCATGCTAAAGGGAAATAACAGTAATAGTCACGGTCCATCCAGAGAGACTGCCCTCTTCTGAGGGACCCAGCAGGAAAAGGATCCCTAGACTGGTGCTTCTCAGTGCAATGCAGAAAGGTGTATAGGTTAGTCAGCAACAGAAAGACATGTTATTTAAAATACCTAATAGGTCAGAGTTACAACACACCTTACCAAAAATTCAAGCCTTTGGGAATCTCGAGTCCTGCACATAGGAAGAGTTTTCATGAGGATAAATAGAGAAGTAATGCTTCTGTTGGGGCATGAGCATGTACTAACCAGTAAGAATGGCAGGAGGACTAGATGCCCAAGCTTGGAGAGAATGTGAGAAAAGAAAGGGCTAGGTTAAATAACAAAATAGCGTGGTAAAGCTATTCAACTCATATTCCTCTTCCACAGAGGAAGATCCAATCAAACTGAAAAGGGCAGAACAAATGTTAAGTAGGAATTGATACAACATATATTACAAAAGGCAAATATTCTTTATGTAGAGAGCTCTTACATATATCGGTAAGAAACAATAGGTACTTGCAAAGGGCTTTGTGTATATGTATTACTTCTTAGCCCATAGTTTGCAGATGAAGAAATGAAGGCTTGAGGTCATGGCTTACTCAAGGTCATGTAGCTACAAAGTGGTGAGCTCAGACTTTAGACCCAGGCAGTAGGAATCCAGAACGTGTCTGGGGAGCCACTACTCTACTATCTCTCCATGAAAAAGTCCCAGTAGAAAAAAGTAGTACTTAGATAGGCAAATCACAAAAGAATAAATGCCAATGGACAGTAAATATTAGCCTTGCTAGAATTAAAAATGTATATTAAAGCAAGAGTTGAGATGGCGCTTTTTTTCCCTCATAAAATTAACAAAGATTCAGGGAAATTGGGGCTCTAATGCTGCTGGTGAGATGTGAGTAGATGCTGTCTGTGGCAATCAATACCAGAAGCCTTAAACATTGCCTTTTGACTTTAAAATTCTACCTGGAAATGTATGCTTCAGAAACCATCATGAATGTATACAAAGTCTTAAAAGCTGTTAAAAGTGATGTTGATTAATATTAAATAAGAAAGCGTTCATATCTTAAGTAAAAATATAAGACGATATGTACAATACGATTTGTGTAAAAATATATTTATGCATTAAAAATATTGGAAATATATATAATCTTAATGCTATACTGGTTATATCTGAATAATAAGATTATAGGAGATTTAATTTTTTCTTGTGTTTGTGTCTTCCAATTTTTTCTACAATAAATACCTAAAATTTCTAAAGTTAGAGAAAAAAAGGTTTAAAAGGGAATGGAAGCCCAGGATAGCTGAGAAGTTATCAAGAAAAGCATGTGCTTTCTATGGCATCTTTGTGCCTTCCAAGTCCTAGGCAGTTAGCTAACTCGTTAACTGATCTGTGACTTCCTAACTGGTAAGTGACAATGGCAGATATACTCATCTGACTAGTGTACAACAACAACAACAAAAAAAAGTGCAAATTATAAATCTCTGTGCAAATATAAGTTATTTGCATGAAAGTGATTATAGTTGAGAAAAGCAATAGCCTTGAAGTGAAGACTTCTGTTCTCATTAGTGCTTCTCCGTGAATTCTGCAGCCATAAGGAAGTCACCTGACAACTCTGGACCCTCAGTTTAAGAAAGCTGAAGTAGGTGATCTCTTACAGTTAAAGCTTCAACAGTCTATATGAAACAGAGGGGGCACCAAGTAGGTGGATGTCAAAGGTAATTGTTTTTTCCTTCACCAGAGTTGCCTGAGGAAAAGTAATCCATCCCTTTCCTTTCTGCTCAGAGCCCTCATTTCTCTTGGCGTAGAGGCAGTCCACTGTTTACCTTAAATGGGTCCTGTGCAGATTCATGGATTTAAAAAGATGTGGAATTTAGGTAAAGTGCTTAATATCAGTTTCCTACCTCTCCACTCCTCCCTCCTCACTTCCACAGGCTGCAGTTAACACTGTCCAGATGAGAGGATTAGAAATTTAAGCAAGTCTGACCTTGGTCTCTCCAAGCCCCCCTGTGAACAACTTTGCTTCTTTTGCCCCGTAAAGTGAATCCTCAGAGCAAGGAGGATTGCCAATCATTTCCATGCAGAAGGAACTGACCTGAAGAGCATTTCTGCAAAGTCAAGAGGAAGGGTGAGCGGGGTAGGCAGACCTACCCCCTGCTCTCTGATGGCCCAAAACCAGATGTTGCTGCTCAGTAACTTTATCGTTCACAGGTCTCTTGTTGGCAGACACAAACGATGATAGATCTAAAGGGTCATGGGGTGTTCCTGCACATGTGTGTCTATTAAGGACCTGCTGAGAGGGGAGGGGAAAGCTGTGGCATTCTCCCAGGCTCTTGCTCCCAAGGTGGGGAAGCGTCCTGATTCTTGTGGATGATGCTTCTGTTTGTAGAGGCTACTTGCTCTCGTTCCCATGTTCTTTCAACCACAGTGCAGCTCCAGATGCCCCCTCAATTTTGTGACTTCAACTGGTGAACTGCAGCCCCAGGGACTAGGCATCGTTTCCAGACATGTTTTGGCCCAGGAATCAAAGCTAAGACCACCAATTCCCTGCCTTCTTCCCACAACTCCTTCCCCCATTCTCCCAGCACATCTCCATTCGTGTTATGGTGTTCCCTATTACTGAATGATTAATTTCAAAGCAAAACTTGAAACTCAAATTTATTAGAAGACGTCTTGTATTACATTCTAATACTAAATAGTTAAAGTATAAACAATGAGGTCCTACTGTATAGCACAGGGAACTATATTCAATATCCTGAGATAAATCATAATGGAAAAGAATATTAAAAAAGAATGTGTATATATATGTGTGTGTGTATATATATATATATATATATATATATATATATATATATATATATATATAACTGAATCACTTTGCTGTACAGAAGAAATTAACGCCACATTGTAGATCAACTATACTTCAAAAAAATTTTTTAAACAAACAGTTGAAGTATATAATCAAAAGTATAAGTGTTAAAATCAGTTACTAAAAATGATTTACCAAACAAGATTTTCACCAAAAAAAGTACACGTATATTAGGGATGGGGGGTAAAAAAAAAATCTAGAAGTACTCCAAAATGTTAAGAAAGTTTCTATGGATGGTGGGATCGTGGGTGATTTATACTTTCTCATTTTCTGTACTATCAACATTTACAATTAATTCACAATCAGTTAAAAAAACATTAAGTGGTATTAAAAACATGAAATCATTTGATTGTCACCCATAGGAAAAGGCAACTCTCTATCCATTTGAAGGATCTTTTAAGACTTCTGACTGGCCTCACTAATAATCCTACAACCTCTGGACACAAAAACTGTCTCCCTAATTTCACCTCTCCTATTACCCACAACAGCTTTGATTATCACATCTTCTTCAGAAGTGACAGTATCAGGAAGGGAAATCAGGACATCTTAGAAGAGGACTCAAACTTCCTCTTAGGTATTAACTGCCCTCAGCAATTGTGAGTTAATTAAAACTGCCAAAATAAAAATTGGAGAAGTAGAGTTTTGAGGAATATTCAACAAATATTCATTGCCCTCACGTAGCTTAGCATCTGTGAGTCTGGTGATGAGAGGAGGGAACAGGGAATGAGGAAGGCAGACCTCCCATTCCCGTGTTCCTGTCAGCTTGCCATTTCCTGGGCCCCAGGGTCATGGGACACAAGCACTTCAGTCCCCACTGTCCCTCTAGCCTCCAACATGTATTCTTTCCTTGGTGTACAAACATGCCTTTTTCCATACAACGCAGCAAAGTCTTCCATCACTAATTCTCCTAAGTACTCCAAGAGAACTGGGATAGGCCACCCAACTCAGTGACTAAATAGGAAGATAGGAACAAACACCTACCCTGGCTTCTGAACCAGGGGCCCCCAAGAAAAAATTCCTGCCAGAGAGAAGAGTTCAGAGGAAGGGATGTCTCCAGATCCTCTGTTCATGCCATTGCATGTGCTATAACCTCTGCCTGTAACATTCTTCTCTTCCTTCTTGCCTTGGTCTGGCTAACTTCTACCCACCTTTTATGCCTCAACTGAGATTTCATCACATCCAGGAAGCCTTTAGTGACTCATGGACCAGGCTAGGTACTCCCCTGCCATACATGCATTTCAACAGAACCATATATATATATCATATATCACATATATATCATATATACATATCCCATTATTCACCCCCAAAGTGAATTCCTAGTATTTCATAGTTGTACAACTCTTACCCAAAGAGTTAAACTCTGGTGTGAGTTCTCTGATGCTGCATAAGGCCTGATCTATGCCTAAATGTTTTCTTACATTCACTACATTCATAAGGCTTTTCTCCAGTGTGGATTCTCTGGTGCTGGGTGAGGGCTGAGCTCTGATTGAAGGATTTTCCACATTCATTACATTCATAAGGTTTCTCTCCAGTGTGAATTCTTTGATGTTCAGTAAGGATAGAGCTTCTACCAAAAGCCTTACCACATTCAATACATTCATAGCCTTTGTCTCCAGTGTGAATTTTCTTATGCTGAATAAGGGCTGAGCTCCGGCTGAAAGCTCTCCCACATTCACCACATTCATAAGGTTTCTCTCCAGTGTGAATTCTCCGATGCCGGATGAGCTCTGAGCTGCCCCTGAAAGCTTTTCTACATTCACAACATTCGTAGGGTTTTTCACCACTATGAATTCTCTGATGTCTAACAAGGTCTGAGCTCAGACTAAAGGCTTTGCCACATTCTTTACATGCATAAGGTCTCTCTCCAGTATGAGTTCTCTGATGTCTAATCAGCTTTGAGCTCTGGCAAAAGGCTTTCCCACAGTCGAAGCACTCATAGAGCTTTCCCCCAGCGTGAATTCTCGGTTGTGTTATAACATTTGAGTTCAGACTGAGACTTCCTTCACCTTCATTACATTCCAGGACACTCTCTTCTGTGGAGATTTCCTTGTTGAAGCTTGTCAGGCTAAAATGTCTTTCCTGGGAAGGGAGCTGACTCATTTTGTCCCCTGAAGCACTTCCTTTTGGCTTCTCAAAATTGTCCAGACCTCCCAAAGCTTCTTCAACTACCTGTCCTGAAGGAGTTTCCCCAGGGAGTCGTCTTGAGGATATCATGGCTGCTGATGCCACACATTCAATAATTTCTTGCTTTGCTGTCAACAATTTGTCAGCCACCAGCTTGCCATCTAAAAATGTGAACAGAAAATGCAAGTGTCATTTGCTTCCCATGTTGGAAGAAAAGAACTTACTGTAGCAGAAACAGAAAATAAACCAAATGAAATAGGTATTTACCTATTAGAAGGAAAACTCTTAAAAACTAGCTTCCCAACCTAGAATTTAGAAAAGTGGCCTGTGGTAGGGAGAGTTGGCACCCTCAGAGAGTAATATAGACTAGAATGAGAGTCAGCATTGGAAAGGAGGGATGGTGAACAGGGCAAGAAATTAGTTAAAGGAGATAGTGATAAACAGGAGTAGCAGTGAGAGACCAGGAAGCTGGGAGACAATCTTGGGTTAGAGGAGAAGATGTGCTTTTAGGTAGTGAGGGAAAGGAAATGAGGAGATAAAGAGTAATTAGAATAAAGACAGATGTCTAAGAGTCTTGAATCAGCAGTGCTTCTACAAAAATAGGAGAGCAGGAGATACAATTAGGAAATGCTTTAGAGGTTAGAATTGGACAGAGGTAGGTGGTACAAAGGTAAATTGCAGATTCTGGCAGGTTCTAAGTTGATCAAATGATTATAAGCAAATAGAATAAGACATGCAGAGCATAAGAAAAGTAATATTGTGAGTTCCTGACTCATTCTGGGGCCAGGTGGGAGTCTTCTATGTTCACTTTTTTATGTATAAATGGTCAAAGATGGTGGATGGAAACAAGAGGCAGATGTGACTGCCTGGTGCCAAACCTTCCGCTCTCACATGACACGCCCCTCTCATTTCTAGATTTCTAGTAACTCAGAATAGGAGACTACTGGATGATGGCTGAGGTAACTTCAATTATTTTGAGTGAAGAAAATCTGAAGAACTGTTAAGTTACTTTCGTCCCCCCCAAAGCCCTCTAAACTTATATGCATTTTACAGATCAGGAAATGAAGGCTCAGAGAGGCTATATCACTGAGGTATAGCCTATATCACTGAGGTATAGAGTCAGGATTCTAACAAAGATGCTTAACATCAAGGCTTGCACTTTCCCCCTATGTCATCTGCTTTCCCTACTGGAAGGAAGCAGGGCTGTAGTTGCACTAAGAAAAAAAATTAATTTAAAAACCATTTTTATTTAGCTTCAGAAAAGTCATGTTTTTCTATGAAAACAAATACTTCTTTTTGATATTCTTGGAGTTCATCACACTTCAAACACAACAATAAAGGCTCACAATGATTACCTGACCAAAGCAGGGGGCTATCCAGCTTTCCTTTTCCTCACTCCTTACCAGAAATCACAGATGGACAACACTGCCTCTTAGATCAGGACAGAACACTAAAATTCACACTGTTCTTGGATCTTAAATAGAAATTTAAATTACTCAAGGCTATGCTCGTTCAAAAAGGGAAAATTTATGAATAAAAGCATAATATATAAAAAAAGGCAGAAGAATAATAAGCACCAACTTGGTTAAAGTCAGAGACCGGACAACCTAATGAGAAATCTTGTGAAAGTAGTAAATAGGTCAAATTATAAAGAGTATACCTTATAAAGGGTATAAAGTGGCAATAAAATTGTGTAGGGACAAATTTAGGGCTGTGAAAATTAGAAAAGCAATGTAATTTATAGGATTTAAAATACTTCTTCAAATTCTATAATCACATGAGGACAAATTATGAGACCAGAGAAAAATCTTGACCTTAGATGTATCGATCAGGAAAATACCAAGACTCTTATTCTTTCAACTATATATGTATATTACATTTTTAAAAATTAGGATAAACAGTTAACTAGAGTAATTCCTGGAAATGACAGAGATTAAAAGTAGAATATGAGATGATTACTTGAATATTTAGAAATATTGGTACAAAAATAATCCAAATAATCTAATTGATATCTTCCAAGAGTGAATGATAATTTACAATCAAGCCCAAAGTCCAGATGCTGGAGGGCAGAGTACAGATTATAGGAAGCTCTTTGGAAGAGAAATAAGCCACAGGTTCCTCTGTAGAAGAGCTCTTCTATATAACATCCCCTCACCCCATCCCACTACTTCCCTACCTTTTCAGTGACCTGTATGGTCTAAAATCATCTTAACTCAAACTTGGCCTTTAATTGCACATGGACAAATATGATTCAGCCTTAATACTATATAGATGATGCTCCACTACCCACTCAGATCCCCTTCACCAACACAGTGCCTCCTTCCCCCAGCTGCTGTGAGTGTTGGCTCCTAACGACCCACAGCTTCCCTCTTCTCTGGAGCGTTGCCCTGGCTGATGAAAGCCACCTGGCCTAGGGAATTACTTCCACCCTCACTGCCCCCCAACCCCGCCTCAAGAAGGAACAGCTCAGCAGTACAATTATGCTCCAGGGGGTCCTCCCAAAGCCCCACCTCATGGATTAAGCCAAGGCTAGGTTTTACCCGAGACCATATCATTGCTTGATCTTTTCCCTTCCTAACCCTACCTCTCTCACT
The DNA here is from genome assembly GCF_964374135.1 of Grampus griseus. Lineage (NCBI taxonomy): Eukaryota > Metazoa > Chordata > Mammalia > Artiodactyla > Delphinidae > Grampus > Grampus griseus. The sequence goes on from NC_139006.1 coordinate 50,371,606, forward strand.
CCATCACAGAGTTCTCCTGAGGAGCATGCCCTCAGTAAACCACCTGCACTCAAATCTCCATCTCAGGCTCTTCTTCTAGCAAAACATACTGCTAGGCTAGTGAAGAAGCTAAGGAAAATTATATATTATATTATATAACCAAGAGTGTAAGGTTATAAAAATGACATGGCAACTCTTACAATCCTATCAAGGTGGATTCCTCCAATGATTTAATCCTTATTGACCTAGGTAAAAGATATGAAATGATCCACATTAATTCTTCAGAGGTGGAGCTAAGACCCTCAAGACTAAAAAAAGATCAGCATAATGAGATTTATCAGAAACCCAGTCAAGGCCATTCAAGATCATATACTTAGGAGTCAGGCATAAACGGAGGATGAGGACATTTTGCTAAGGCCAAGGAAGGCTGGAAGATGGAATCACTGTGGCCATAAGTTGATTGAGTCAACAACATAATACCACTGTGAAGGGGCAAACAAATAAAAATATATAGAGTGCAACAAATAAGAGTTGGGGCTGTGTGTGAATCTACCTTGTAAATTGACCAGATCTTCATTAGAGTACTTTATTTTTTTATCCCTGTACTTCAAATGAATGTGGAGAAACTGAAGCACATCCAGAGGAATGAGCTGTGATGACCGGAGAGATGGAACACAAATGGAATCAGAGGCAGTGAGATGCTTAGTTAAAACAAAGTCAAAGGGCAGTGTACTCATTACCTTCAAGAACAGGTGTGTTTTATGAGGATTCTGCTAAACAAATAAAATAAAATGGAATTAAATTAAAACTGGAAGTAGTTCATATGGACACAGAGAAGAAGTTTAATACCGTTTTAGTTTGCCAGTTTGCCTGTTGTAACAAAATACCATACACTGGATGGCTTAAACAACAGAAATTTATTTTCTCACAATTCTGGAGGCTGGAAGTCCAAGATCAAGGTGTTGGCAGGTTTGGTATCATTTGAGGTCTATCTCTCCTTGGCTTGCAGTGGCTCCTTCCCACTGTGTCCTTATACGGTTGTCCCTCGATTTGTGTTATGGTCCAATCTCCGCTTCTTACAAGGACACCGTCATATTGGATTAGGGCTCACCCTAACAATCGCAGGTTAACTTATTTACTTCTTTAAAGGCCCTATCTCAAATACAGTCACATTTTGGGGTACTGGGTGGGGGTAGGGCTTCAACATAGAAATTGGGGGGACATAATTCAGGCCACAACAAATATCAGTATGAAAAGCTCAAGAACGACTTAAAAAATTACAGCACAGTCTCTGTTCCTCAAGACCTTAAAAGAAGGAAATAGAAGTAATCGACCCTAACTGATTTAGATATTTACCTACTTTAAGGCAGGGGACTTGAGGAGATGATTTTTTTAAATCCACTTGAATGTAGTTTTTGCTTGACACGGAAAATATTTAAGTGGGCTTACTTGGCTAATGATGTGGGGGGGGAGGGGCTGGGAGGGAGTTTCCTAGGAGGTCTCAGTGTACAGATGCATGGATACCTTTGGTGAATGCCAAGGTCCAAGATCTAGCCCTTGACCTTGTGGCCTCATAAACCTAACTTTATCATCATACAATGCATAGATTTACCTCTTGGGGTTAACTCTCATTAGCCAAGCTCATGAAACTGAGCAATAAAACCATAACAAAAATCAATGAGTAATTTAACTGTCACACAGACCAGACTAGACTAATGTATGTTTTTATTATAGCTAAGCTTCATAGGAATTTAATAAGATTGCTTGGTAAAGATGAAATCAGAAGGGTAGTTGGCTGTAACAAACTTGTTAATGAGAACAAGTTAATAGGCCTGATGTACATGCTGCCCATAGGGATGATTTTGCCAATAACATAATCGAAGCCCTTTTGGTCAGCTTCAAATCCACCCTTCAGTGCCCTGCCTGTGCTACACTTCTCCCTGGCCAGCTGACAACGATGTGAACTTTAACAGTAGGGGCTGAACAGACCCTGGAGGAGGAAGGGGCTTTTCTTCCTGGTGCTGGTGTGCTCTCTTTTTCCCTGCAACGTGTGGGGCACCCAGCAGTGCCAATCAGTTTCAGGGGCACCATCCCTGAGGGTGGCTTTGCAGCAAGTTCTGTGTCATGGCACCTCCCCATGGTGGGGGGGCGCTCCTGGCACCCCAGAGGGTAGCTTCTCAGTGAGTTCTGCCCTCTAGAACACACACTTTCCCCCCACCCATGAATGGCTTTCCTTCATACCCCAAAGAGCAGTTTCCCAGCAAATCTGCCAGCAAGCACTCAGGGAACATCTCCATCCAGTGGGCCATAGCTGTGTCCTCTCCAACGAGATCTGGATCTCAGTTCTGCCAAGGGAGGGGGAAGATGCAGCACCCTCTTGCAGATTTGTTCCTTTCTTGGGCGCTCTGCCTCAACCCTAGAGACTCCCTGTATGTGTTATTTCTGCATACTTTATGGGGGTTTTAAAAACTAATTAGTAAGTAATCCTCTGTCATAATTAATAATTCTTAACATTAAATTTTCCCTTTTCAAGTTACTATGTGGTTTCTCTTATTGATACATTATGCATCTCCATCTTAGGGACTGCCTTGTCAGTAGGACCATAATATTAAAAAACCAGAATACTGCTCTTTGAATATTATGGAGGTTATTAGAGAATTTTATTAGAGACCTTAATTCTTAACCCCAAATTAGAAATTATATTGGAATTTCAGGTTCTAGGCAGAGCCAATGGAAGAATACTAGGCAAGGGGGCTTTTTCACAGCACTTAATGACAGTCATAAGAGGAAGTTATTAAGAAAATGACCCACGCCACGGATTTAAGCCCTCACCTCCGCCCTCAACCCCCAATGGACTGTGGCGCCTCACCTCTCTCACAGTAACCCTGGGGCTCCTGAATCTCATTCTTGCCCTGGTTCTCCAAGGGCTCGAGCTGGATACTCAGCGACTTCAGTGCTTCCACAGATGTCATTTCCTTCCAGATCATTCCTTGGCCATGAGCTGTGTCCTAGGAGTAATCAAGTACCAACACTATGATCCTGAGGACATACAAGAGGAAAACCCCTAGATTAACAGGGCAGGGCAGCCAGAATCAGAAACTCATTCAGATGATTAGATAGAAAACAACAAGACGAAAAGCTCTAGTGACTTGATCCCAGTGCACAAATAATAACCCAAAGGACAAAAATTTTATAATTCTCGGGGAGCCCAGTCAAGGCCGCTCAGAATGGCTTCCTCATTAACTTACAGTCAGTAAAACAAGCAAATAAAACACCTACTTACCTGTTGCCTTGGTTCATCAAGCTCTTTCTCCAACTCCTCCAGCATCACCACGGCTTCCTCTCCACTCCCTGGTTGGTTCTCTCGAAGCCAGGTCTGCAGCTCCTCTGGCAGGATGCTCAGGAACTGCTCCAGCACCAGCAGCTCCAGGATCTGCTCCTTGCTATGCACCTCTGGCCTCAGCCACTGACAGCACAGCTCACGGAGCCGGTTCAGAGCCTCCCGGGGCCCCGCGGAGTCAGAGTAACCGAACTGCCTGAACCGCTGGCGGAAGGCCTCCTGACTATAGGCATTGCCCTGAAGGTCAAAGTCCTGCCCCCAAACATAATTTTCTTCTTCGACCTTCACAATTATGAGTCCTTCCTGCTCTTTTGGAGCATGGTAGACCAAGGCTGCCGACTTTCCTGCCATTCTGGGCAGAGATAGTCTGAAGAGGCTGCCTAGTTGAAGCGGGGAGGGGATGGACGTCTAGTGTCTGAGAGATTCTTTCTGAATTCCAGTTCTCCAAAGAGCTCCTGAGGTGGACAATGCTAATATCACACAGGGAAAAAAATGTGTTTAGAATATAAATTCAGGTGTTTGAAAACCAGTTGCCACCAAGTGTAGCACTGTAAAGAAAACTGACTAAAAGGGAGCTTCCATGTAAATAATACATTTATAGATGATTCAGGATTTTTCTCAGGATGTAAAACGGAAAAGTTAAAGTACCACCGAAATAAATTCAACTTTTGGTAACAATGTTAGAGACAACATTAGGGATAATAACTAATGCTTATAAATCATGGAAATCAGGAAAAATACTATAGTATATTATCAGCTCTCAGAATAATAACCACCATTTTACTGAGCACCTACTAGATGCCAAGCACTAGCTAGATACTTGACATAAATTTAATATAATTTCCCTAATAATTCTATAAGGATAATCATAATTATGCCCATTTTCCAAATGAGGCTACTGAGAATCACAAGGGGACCAAAGACACACAGCCAGTAAGCAGCAGAATGGCTCTCTGCAACCAGAGGACTTATTAGCTCTTTCTATTAAGCCATAGGGTCTCCCCAAAGAAGGGAATTTGCACTTAATAAACCTACTATGGGCCAGGCACTTTACAAATACAATTTTTTGACACTTGTAAATAACACTAATAGGTATGTATTATCAGCTCCACTTTACAGATGAGGAAACTGAGGTTCTTGAAAGTTAAGTAATTTGCCCAAGGCCCCAAACTGGTATATGGCAAAGTCAAGACATGAACCTAGAGTAGCCCAACTCTAAAGCACTTGTTTTTTTAAATTACAGAATGGGTTAATGCCCAGGACAATCTTGGTTGCTACTATAAATTAAGAATGAGGGTGGGGCTTCCCTGGTGGCGCAGTGGTTGAGAGTCCGCCTGCCGATGCAGGGGACACAGGTTCGTGCCCCGGTCTGGGAAGATCCCACATGCCGCGGAGCGGCTGGGCCCGTGAGCCATGGCCACTGAGCCTGCGTGTCCGGAGCCTGTGCTCTGCAACGGGAGAGGCCACAACAGTGAGAGGCCCGCATACCGCAAAAAAAAAAAAAAAAAAGAAAGAAAAAAAAAGAATGAGGGTGAAGGACTTCCCTGGTGGCACAGTGGTTAAGAATCCACCTGCCAATACAGGAGACAGGTTCAAGCCCTGGTCCAGGAAGATCTCACATGCCGCGGAGCAACTAAGCCCGTGTGCCACAACTACTGAGCCTGCACCCTAGAGCCCATGTGCCACAACTACTGAAGCCTGTGCGCCTAGAGCCCGTGCTCTGCAACAAGAGAAGCCACTGCAATGAGAAGCCCGCGCACTGTAACGAAGAGTAGCCCCCACTCGCCACAACTAGAAAAAGCCCACGCACAGCAACGAAGACCCAACGCAGCCAAAAATAAATAAATAAATATATAAAAATTTTAAAAATCTGCTTTCTAGGGCTTCCCTGGTGGCGCAGTGGTTGAGAGGCCGCCTGCCGATGCAGGGGACATGGGTTCGTGCCCCAGTCCGGGAAGATCCCACATGCCGCGGAGGGGCTAGGCCGGTGAGCCATGGCTGCTGAGCCTGCGCATCCGGAGCCTGTGCTCCGCAGCGGGAGAGGCCACAACAGTGAGAGGCCCGCGTACCACAAAAAAAAAAAAAAAAAAAAAAAACTTCTTTCTAAAAAAAATAAAAATAAAAAAATAAGGGTGAAAATGTTAGGAAAAGGTCATGGAGAATGGCCAGGGTGAATGTACAAAAAAAGGAAGAATTTTTCTGTTTTTTTAAAATGTTTAGTTCTTTATTTATTAATTTTAATTTATTTACTTTATTTATTTTTGGCTGTGTTGGGTCTTCGTTGCTGTGCACGGGCTTTCTCTAGTTGCGGAGAGCAGGGGCTACTCTTCGTTGTGGTGCGCAGGTTTCTCATTGCAGTGGCTTCTCTCATTGCAGAGCATGGGCTCTAGGTGTGCAGGCTTCAGTAGTTGTGGCACATGGGCTTAATTGCTCCACCTGCATGTGGGAACTTCCCAGACCAGGGCTCGAACCTGTGACCACTGCATTGGCAGGCGGATTCTTAACCACTGTGCCACCAGGGAAGCCCGGAAGAATTTTTCCTGACTTTAAGTCACAAGGTTCTGAGACAGCACAAAGGAAAGAGGAATGGATTCCTTCATCCACTATCTCAACAATATTTGAGCTATGTGCTAGGCAGTATACTGAACAGGACTCTCAGGATTCAGAGGTCTGTCTTCAAGGACTCCTAGTTTAATAAGGGAAAGTGACAGGGAAACAGGCAAACACAGTGCAATACATCCAAGGATGGAGGGAAGCAGACAAGGTAGCCCGGTAAGATGACTAAGACCAGGAAGAACTGACTGCCTGGGGGAACCATCTCAGCAGAGTCTGGTATGAGTGAGCTGGGTGGAGCTGTAGAGGGAGGTCATTCAGGCAAGGAGCAGTAGGTATGAGAGGATGTGGCCCACTGAGGAAACTGCAGGTGATTCAGAAAGGCCAGGCTCATGGCTATGGCTCAGAAACAGCCATGCATGGCCCTCAGACTTGTTGAATCAGAATCTCCATGGGTGGGGCTTCAATAAGTGCCACAAATGCTTCCGATGTGCGGCCAGGGTAAAAACCCTGGGCCAGAGCCTTGGCAGAGTTAAGGAATAATGAGAGGAGGAACCTAAACACAGAGAAACTTGGGGACATTTTTCTGCTTAATTTTGTAGTATTTGGAAAATACTAAATACATTTCTTTAGTTCTTATTACAACAATTGACATTTAAGAAATCCCATGATGATGCATTGTCAGATCTATGCATCAGTATAAATACTATGCCTCAGCAACTTGTCCTCCATTGGGGGGCTGAGGAATTATCGGTGTTCCTTCTCCATCTCCTTCGCAAGTCCATCCTCCTTTACATCAGAGGTCCACAGGTTAGCCCTTAGTCCACCACTGTTCTCATGCTCTCCCAGGCAATCTCATCCTTACCCTCGGTTACCATCGATCTCTAGTCTGGACCTCTCATCTGAGCTCCAGCCCTATTTATCCATTGTGACTCACATCCATCACAACTCTTTTTCTTTTTGTTAAAATTTATTTATTTATTTATTTATTGGCTGCGTTGGGTCTCTGTTGCTGCGCGCGGGCTTTCTCTAGTTGCAGCAAGTGGGGGCTACTCTTCGTTGCGGTGCACGAGCTACTCATTGCAGTGGCTTCTCTTGTTGCGAAGCATGGGCTCTAGGCGTGCAGGCTTCAGCAGTTCTGGCTCACAGGTTCTGGAGCTCAGGCTCAGTAGTCGTGGCACATGGGCTTAGTTGCTCTGTGGCATGTGGGATCTTCCTGGACCAGGGCTTGAACCCGTGTCCCCTGCATTGGCAGGCGGATTCTTAACCACTGTGCCACCATGGAAGCCTCATCATAACTCTTTTTGAATTTCTCAAAAGGACCTCAAACTCAGCACATCCATGATCAACTGATGATTCCTCCCACCCCAACCTGCTCCTCTCCCAGTGATTCCCCTCTCGGAAGTAGGAACAACAATACGGCTGCACTGCCAGAAACCTGGAAGCATTCCTAATACCTCCTTCCTGTATTTAATGCAAATTAAGTCCTATTGATTTTATTTCCTATTTCCAGAATCTGCTCTTTCCCATCTCTGCCACCACCTTCTTCATTCCAGCAACTATCCTTCCTGTTACACTGTACAATAACCCACAGTCTATTTATAGTGTAACCACAGTGACTTCTTCAAATTGCAAATCTCATCCTGTTCCTCTGACTAGTTTTAAAAAAGCAAAAGCAAAAACAAAAACAAAAACAATAGATAACCAACAAGGACCTACTGTATAGCACAGGGAACTCTGCTCCATATTCTATAATAACCTAATGGGAAAAGCATTTGAAAAACAATAGATACAGGGGAGGAGGAACCAAGACGGTGGAGTAGAAGGACGTGCTCTCACTCCCTCTTGTGAGAACACCAGAATCACAACTAGCGGCTGGACAATCATCGACAGGAAGACACTGGAACTCACCAAAAAAGATACCCCACATCCAAAGACAACGGAGAAGCCACAGTGAGACGGTAGGAGGGGTGCAATCACAGTAAAATCAAATCCCATAACTGGTGGGTGGGTGACTCACAGACTGGCAAACACTTATACCACAGAAGTCCACCCACTAGAGTTAAGGTTCTGAGTCCCACGTCAGGCTTCCCAACTGGGGGTCCGGCAACGGGAGCAGGAATTCCTAGAGAATCAGACTTTGAACACTAGTGAGAATTGATTGCAGGACTTCGACAGGACTGGGGGAAACAGAGACTCCACTCTTGGAGGGTACACATAAAGTAGTGTGCACATCGGGACCCAGGGGAAGGAGCAGTGACCCCGGGGGAGAGTGACCCAGACCTACCTGCTAGTGTTGGAAGGTTTCCTGCAGAGGCGGGGGGTGGCTCTGTTTCACCGTGGGGACAAGGACACTGGCAGCAGAAGTTCTGGGAAGGACAACTTGGTGTCAGCCCTCCCAGAGTCTGTCATTAGCCCTACCAAAGAGCCCACTTACGCTCCAGTTTTGGGTTGCCTCAGGCCAAACAACCAACAGGGAGGGAACCCAGCCCCACCCATCAACAGTCAAGTGGATTAAAGTTTTACTGAGCTCTGCCTACCAGAGCAACAGTCAGCTCTACCCACCACAAGTCCCTCCCATCAAGCCTCTTAGATAGCTCATCCACCAGAGGGCAGACAGCAGAAGCAAGAAGAACTACAATCCTGCAGCCTGTGGAACAAAAACCACATTCACAGAAAGATAGACAAGATGAAAAGGCAGAGGGCTATATACCAGATGAAGGAACAAGATAAAACCCCAGAAAAACAACTAAATGAAGTGGAGATAGGCAACCTACCAGAAAAAGAATTCAGAATAATGATAGTGAAGATGATCTAGGACCTCGGAAAAATAATGCAGGCAAAGATAGAGAAGATGCAAGAAATATTTAACAAAGACCTAGAAGAATTAAAGAACAAACAGAGATGAACAATACAATAACTGAAATGAAAACTACACTAGAAGGAACCAATAGCAGAATAACTGAGGCAGAAGAACAGATAAGTAACCTGGAAGAGAGAATGGTGTAATTCACTGCTGCGGAACAGACTAAAGAAAAAAGAAAGAAAAGAAATGAAGACAGCCTAAGACTCTTCTGGGACAATATTAAATGCACCAACATTCACATTATTAGGGTGCCAGAAGGAGAAGAGAGCTAGAAAGGACACAAGAAATATTTAAAGAGATTATAGTCGAAACCTCCCTAACATGGGAAAGGAAATAGCCACCCAAGTCCAGAAAGTGCAGTGAGTCCCATACAGGATAAACCCAAGGAGAAACATGCCAAGACACATAGTAATCAAATTGGCAAAAATGAAACACAAAGAAAAATTATTGAAAGCAGCAAGGGAAAAACGACAAATAACATACAAGGGAACTCCCATAAGGTTAACAGCTGATTTCTCAGCAGAAACTCTACAAGCCATAAGGGAGTGGAATGATATAAAGTGATGAAAGGGAAGCACCTACAACCAAGATTACTCTACCTGGCAAGGATCTCATTCAGATTCGATGGAGAAATCAAAAGCTTAACAGACAAGCAAAAGCTAAGAGAATTCAGCACCACCAAAGTAGCTCTACAACAAATGCTAAAGTAACTTCTCTAAGTGGGGAACACAAGAGAAGAAAAGGACCTACAAAAACAAACCCAAAACAATTAAGAAAATGGTCATAGGAACATACATATCGATAATTACCTTAAACGTGAATGGATTAAATGCTCCAACCAAAAGACACGAGCTCGCAGAATGGATACAAAAACAAGACCCATATATATGCTGTTTACAAGAGACCCACTTCAGACCTAGGGACACATACAGACTGAAAGTGAGGGGATGGAAAAAGATATTCCATGCAAATGGAAATCAAAAGAAAGCTGGAGTAGCTATACTCATATCAGATAAAATAGACTTTAAAATAAAGAATGTTACAAGAGACAAGGAAGGACACTACATAATGATCAGGGGATCAATCCAAGAAGAAAATATAACAATTAAAAATATATATGCACCCAACATAAGAGCACTTCAATACATAAGGCAACTGCTAAGAGCTATAAAAGAGGAAATCGACAGTAACACAATAATAGTGGGGGACTTTAACACCTCACTTACACCAATGGACAGATCATCCAAAATGAAAATAAATAAGGAAACAGAAGCTTTAAATGACACAATAGACCAGGTAGATTCAATTGATATTTATAGGACATTCTATCTAAAAACAGCAGATTACACTTTCTTCTCAAGTGCACATGGAACATTCTCCAGGATAGATCACAACTTGGGTCACAAATCAAGCCTCAGTAAATCTAAGAAAATTGAAATCATATCAAGCATCTTTTTTGACCACAATGCTATGAGATTAGAAATGAATTACAGGGAAAAAAACATAAAAAGCACAAACACATGGAGGTTAAACAATACATTACTAAATAACCAAGAGATCACTAAAGAAATCAAAGAGGAAATCAAAAAATACCTACAGACAAATGACAATGAAAACACGATGATCCAAAACCTATGGCATGTAGCAAAAGCAGTTCTAAGAGGGAAGTTTATAGCTATACAAGCCTACCTAAAGAAACAAGAAAAATCTCAAGTAAACAATCTAACCTTACACATAAAGGAAGTAGAGAAAGAAGAACAAACAAAACCCAAAGTTAGCAGAAGGAAAAAAATCATAAAAATCACAGCAGAAACAAATGAAATAGAAACAAAGAAAACAATAGCAAAGATCAATAAAACTAAAATCTGGTTCTTTGAGAAGATAAACAAAATTGACAAACCATTAGCCAGACTCATCAAGAAAAAGAGGAGAGGACTCAAATCAATAAAATTAGAAATGAAAAAGGAGAAGTTACAATAGACACCGCAGAAATACTAAGCATCCTAAGAGACTACTACAAGCAACTCTATGCCAATAAAATGGACAACCTGGAAGAAATGGACAAATTCTTAGAAAGGTATAACCTTCCAAGACTGAAGCAGGAAGAAATAGAAAATATGAACAGACCAATCACAAGTAAGGAAATTGAAACTGTGATTAAAAATCTTCCTACAAACAAAAGTCCAGGACCAGATGGCTTCACAGGTGAATTCTATCAAACATTTAGAGAAGAGTTAACACCCATTCTTCTCAAACTCTTCCAAAAAATTGCAGAGGAAGGAACACTCCCAAACTCATTCTATGAGGCCACCATCATCCTGATACCAAAACGAGAGAAAGATACTACAAAAAAAGAAAATTACAGACCAATAGCATTGATGAATATAGATGCAAAAATCCTCAACGAAATACTAGCAAACACAATCCAACAACACATTAAAATGATCATACACCATGATCAAGTGGGATTTATCCCAGGGATACAAGGATTCTTCAATATACGCAAATCAATCAATGTGATACACCATATTAACAAATTGAAGAATAAAAGCCATATGATCATCTCAATAGATGCAGAAAAAGCTTCTGACAAAATTCAATACCCATTTATGATAAAAATTCTCCAGAAAGTGGGCACAGAGGGAACCTACCTCAACATAATAAAGGCCATATATGAAAAACCCACAGCAAACACCATTCTCAATGGTGAAAAACTGAAACCATTTCCTCTAAGATCAGGACCAAGACAAGGATGTCCATTCTCACCACTACTATTCAACATAGTTTTGGAAGTCCTAGCCATGGCAATCAGAGAAGAAAAAGAGATAAAAGGAATTGAAGTGGGAAAAGAAGAAGTAAAACTTGTCACTGTTTGCAGATGACATGATACTATACATAAAGAATCCTAAAAATGCCACCAGAAAACTACTAGAGCTAATCAATGAATCTGATAAAGTTGCAGGATACAAAATTAATGCACAGAAATCTCTTGCATTCCTGTACACTAATGATGAAAAATCTGAAAGAGAAATTATGGAAAACACTCCCATTTACCATTGCCACAAAAAGAATAAAATACCTAGGAATAAACCTACCTAGGGAGACAAAAGACCTGTATGCAGAAAACTATGACACTGATGAAAGAAATTAAAGATGATACCAACAGATGGCGAGATATACCATGTTCTTGGATTGGAAGAATCAACATTGTGAAAATGACTCTACTACTCAAAGCAATCTACAGATTCAACGCAATCCCTATCAAACTACCACTGGCCTTTTTAACAGAACCTGAACAAAAAATTTCACAATTTGTATGGAAACACAAAAGACCCCGAATAGTCAAAGCAATCTTGAGAACGAAAAACGGAGCTGGAGGAATCAGGCTCCCTGACTTCAGACTATACTGCAAAGCTACAGTAATCAAGACAGTATGGTACTGGCACAAAAACAGAAAGATAGATCAATGGAACAGGATAGAAAGCCCAGAGATAAACCCACGCACATATGGTCACCTTATCTTTGATAAAGGAGGCAAGAATATACAGTGGAGAAAAGACAGCCTCTTCAATAAGTGGTGCTGGGAAAACTGGATAGCTACATGTAAAAGAATGAAATTAGAATACTCTCTAACACTGTATACAAAAAGAAACTCAAAATGGGTTAAAGACCTAAATGTAAGGCCAGACACTATAAAACTCTTACAGGAAAACATAGGCAGAACACTCTATGACATACATCACAGCAAGATCCTTTTTGACCCACCTCCTAGGGAAATAAAAACAAAAATGAACAAATGGGAACTAATGAAACTTAAAAGCTTTTGCACAGCAAAGGAAACTATAAACAAGATGAAAAGACAACCCTCAGAATGGGAGAAAATATTTGCAAACGAAGCAACTGACAAAGGACTAATCTCCAAAATATATAAACAGCTCAAGCAGCTCAATATTAATAAAAACAAACAACCCAATCCAAAAATGGGCAAAAGACCTAAAGAGACATTTCTCCAAAGAAGATATATGGATTGCCAATAAACACATGAAAAGATGCTCAACATCACTAATCATTAGAGAAATGCAAATCAAAACTACAATGAGGTATCACCTCACACCAGTTAGAATGGGCATCATCAGAAAATCTACAAACAACAAATGCTGGAGAGGGTGTGGAGAAAAGGGAACCCTCTTGCACTGTTGGTGGGAATATAAATTGATACAGATAGCCACTATAGAGAACAGTATGGAAGTTCCTTAAAAAACTAAACGTAGAATTACCATATGATCCAGCAATCCCACTATTGGGCATATACCCAGAGAAAACCATAATTCAAAAAGACACATGCACCCCAATGTTCATTGCAGCGCTATTTACAATAGCCAGGTCATGGAATCAACCTAAATGCCCATCGACAGATGAATGGATAAAGACAATGTGGTACATATATACAATGGAATATTACTCAGCCATCAAAAGGAACAAAACTGAGTCATTTGTAGAGATGTGGATGGATCTAGAGACTGTCATACAGAGTGAAGTAAGTCAGAAAGAGTAAAACAAATATCGTATATTAACGCATGTATGTGGAACCTAGAAAAATGGTACAGATGAACCGGTTTGCAGGGCAGAAGTTGAGACACAGATGTAGAGAACAAACATATGGACACCAAGGGGGGGAAACCACGGTGGGGTGGGGATGGTGGTGTGCTGAATTGGGCGATTGGGATTGACATGTATACACTGATGTGTATAAAATTGATGACTAATAAGAAACTGCAGTATAAACAAAGAAACAAACAAACAGAAAAAGCAACTAATACTAAACTTTCTTTGGGTTATTTGTATGGAAATATGTTAATATAACTGTTTCAGACATTACGTGAAAATTCTAAAAATCTTATATGTTCTAGTATAATTTTATGTCATAATTCTAGTTATTACTTTAAAATGTATATCTCAGAAATAACTAAATTTCCTTGTCAATTGCATTATTATGAACTTTCATCAAATCTTTAACCGTGGTCATTCTTAAGTCTTTTGTCATTTACAGACAGTTCTGGGTGTACTCTGATGCTTTTGCAAAAATGTTCCTATAAGAGGGTTTCATGTTCAAGGAATTCATGGAAAAGACTGACAAGTACAGGTTTCTGGTAACTGACTATATTGCTGAACTGAATGAATAAGCATTTTCAGAACTCTAATGGAAAATTGATGAATTCATAAAAGTGCTAACAAAAGATCAAGATAAAAAAAAATTAATTACATGGGACCGAGTGAACTGATGAGGATGATTATAATTTTTGTGACTTTCTGTTTGAATATTAAAAAAAAACATTCCACAAGGACTCAGAAGCAAAAAATATACAAATCAATTTTCACTGCAAAGTAAAGGAGCTGTTACAGTGGAGGATTACTGGACTGAATGTCAATATTATGACATAGTATGAGTGTTTCGTGTTTGGTAATTGGAATCATTGTTGATTTTGTTGTGGTCATCCATTTACAATGCTTGGTGTCTGTTTATTTATCTCTTGTAAAAATAAAATACAGTGTGTGTGTGTGTGTGTGTGTGTGTGTGTGTGAAAAAATCTGATAGCCAAAAAGAAATAAAGGATACAGGTATATGTATAACTGAATCACTTTGCTGTACACCTGAAATTAACAAAACATCGTTAATCAACTATACTCCAGTATAAAATAAAAATTATAAAAGACAAACAAAACAAAATCCTTTAGCCAAGGTGAGGCTTTCTTTGACTGCAGTCACCTCACTTTGCAGATGCCTGGGCCTCATCCCAGCCTGAGCTAGAAACTTGTGGGTGGGGTTTTAGATCTGTAAAACATTCCGCAAGTGATTCTGTTGTGTAGGCAGGCTTGAGAACCCTGGGCCAGTCAAGGAGTCATGAGAGACACAATGAAAGAGAATTGCATTCCTTTCCCTCAGAGCACCTCTCTCATTTTGTCAGTATATATACTTCAGTAGGACTATTGGGGTAATATATATCTTCTCCATGATTAGATTGTAAGCTACACCAACATTTTTGCTCACCACTGTATCACCATCACCCAATCCAATATGTGGTATACACCCAATCCAATGTGTGGCATAAGTTGACTGCTTTGGACCAGAAGTGTGGATTTAAGTGTCAGTTGTTTATGGAGTTGTCTAGGGAACCCAGTTGGGGGGCTGGAAGCACCTCTGGGAGATAAGATCCTGGTTCCAGTTACCTCTTAGTCCATTCAACCCAAGAACCTCCACGGCACTTTTGGACAATCCTGCTTACTGCAGTATAATGTATCTGCATTGTCTGCTTACTTAAACACTAATTGAGCTTTTATTATAGTCAAGTGCTGTCTACTTGTTTTAAGTGTCTTCATTTCACCTTCATAGCACTCTATGCTCTACAGTTTTACAGAAGAGAAACAGAGAAGTTATGTAATTTGTCTCAGGTCACATGGCTAGTAAGTGATGTAGTCTGGACTGTTTTGAAACCACATGGTCTGACTCCAGAGTCCATACTCTTGGATGTGTTCTGCTGAACAGCCCTTTCACATCTGCCTTCCCCCACCAAACCAAGAGCACTTCTAAGGACAGCCTGTGGTTTTCGCACATTTCTCTAACAATATTTATTGAGTGTCTACTTTGTGCAGGCACTGTGCTAGGCACTGAGCAAAGAGTTATAAACAGTGTCCCTGCATTACAGAACTTAAAAATAGTAAGGAGAAGCAGATGTCAAACAAAAATCGCACGGAACTACTTGATTTAATCGTGATAAGAACTACAAAAGGGAGAGCAGAAAGTGCTCTGAAAGTGGTAAAAAATCTAACCTAGACTGGGAAGTCAATAAGGACGGCTGAGAGCGGACTCAAAAGCGATCTCTGGGCGCGTGAAGTGGGAGGAGAGATTCCATTAGTGCCTCTCCGACTCCTCTGCTAGCGGCCTGGCACACAGGAGGCGCCCGGTAAGTGCTTGTGGAGTCAGTCGACGCAAGGGCGGGTAGATGAACCGGCAAACGGACAAATGCATGAAAGATGGACGGACGGACTGATGGGCTGATGGACAGATGGGCGGACGGACGGTAGCATCGAGGGGCGGCCACCTGGTGCAGCCGCAGGCTCTGCCCGGGGCCGAGGAAGGCCGAGGCCGGTCAAGGGCGGTTTGGGAAACACCCAGGGCCGTGCTGCCGGACCACCACACTCACCCTTCGCTCCGCGGGCTGCGGGGACCGACCCCAGGCGGGGAGCAGATCGGCCTCTGGCCGCGCGCGCCGGAAGTGAGAGCGGCGCGCCCCTCTAGGCCGCCCGGAGGACTGCAGCTCTGTGGCGGGCGCGCGGCAGGGTTCGGAGAACCGGTGCGGGGTCCGGGAGAAGCAGCGCGTCTCTGGGTGGGACCTGGTGGGGAGAGCACCAGGTCGAAAACGGTTGACAGGCGACTGAAAGAGGAAAAAAGAAATAGAGATAGAGGTTAGTATAGCATCGAGGAGATAAAAATAGAACCCATCATCTGTAAATTTGGGGAGGAGGACCAGATCACATTCACACACCACAAACACGTTGACTGTCTGCAATGACAGTTCTAGAAGTTACGGGGATGACTGTAGGGAAAGAGGCTGTACCCTGGCATGGCGAGGGGACAAGGCGGAGATCAACCCTACCGTCGACTGCAAGGGCGTGGGGACCCGGGCCGAGCCAAAGAAGGTCAGTAATTTCCCGTAGAATGCGGTACCCAAGCTGAGCCTTACCGACCGGCTAAAACGGAGATTTGGAGGAGCGCAGGTTTCCCAGGTAGGGAGCGGCAGGAGCGAGAGCCCAGCGGTGGGACGTACAGGGCACGCTGGGGAGTTAGCCCAGCATCTTGGTTGGCCGGAACCTAGGCTAAGGGATTGGTTGGGGTCAAGTTTGGAGAGTTTCAAATGCCAGGCTAAGGAATTAGGAAAGCATTTAGGAACGGTGCAGACCATTTATATGTGAGATGGCCAGAACTGTACTTCAGGGCAGTATCTGACAGTACTTTGTAGAAAGGATTAAAGGGCAAAAAAGAGGAGAGGCGGTTAAAAATGTGAACTTAGCAAGATTTGCTAGTATCTGAAAATATGATTGAAGATGGGCAAGGGAATGACATTACCAAGGGAGATCTTATGGAAAATAAACAGGGAATTATGAAATACTAGTACCTGGGGGTGGGAAGAGGAAGAGTTGGTAAAGAAGAGGGGCTTCTCAGAGAAGTTGGGCCCAGCTGGTTCAAACATCAAAGCCAGGAGAGCATCTCAGGAGAGGGAACAGGTGACTAGGAGTTGTGCCAGAGAGCTGGAGATGATGAGAACTAAGGTGATGCTGGAATTAAGGCGAAGGGCAGAAGAAGGGTCAGAGAGAGATGTTACCTGAGGAATGTCCTTGCCAGGGGTTAAGAAGTGTATGGTAAGGCCCTGAGAATAGATAATAATTCCTTTTAAGAAATGTGATAATGCAGGAAGGAAAAAGAGAGGACACTGGTTGGTCTAGGCAACAGGATTGAAAGGTGTTTCTTTGTTTTCTGAGGAGGGTAGAGACCTAATTATATTTGTAGAAAAAAGGTAAAGTGTGAATGGGGAGAAAAATTGAAGATAAAAGAAAAGAGGAATAGCTGACAGGGCGAGAATAAGACTGGATAGGTCTCAGAAAATAAGATGAAGCATTATAATAAAAAATGGTGCATTTGGTCTATGTTGTCATGCTTTGAGTGCAGACCAGCCAAGTAGTATCAGTTAGTAATGCTGATTTTACCAGTAAATATGTGCATGTACCGTTTGTTGAATTGTCACAAACTGAACACACTCATGTTACTAGCACTCAGATAAAAAAACAGAATATTATCAGTCCTTAGAAAACCCCCTTGTGCTCTCCTCAAGCCGCTACCCTCCTCTAGCCCTGAAAGATAGACTACACTGAACATTGAGCACGATAGGTTGGCCTTGCCTATTTTTGTATTTTATATAAATGGAACTCAATATGCACTCTTTTAAGTCAGACTTCAACATTGTTTGTGAAATTTGTTCATATTGTTTTATAGATATACACTGTACATTTTCACTTCTAATAATATTATATTGTGTGATTATGCCAACACTCAGACATTTTATTATTGGTGAACATTATTCAGAGTGAAGTATTTAAGTCTCTAAGTACATTAATTTATTTTTGAATATTAAACCAACCTTGTATTACTAAGATAAATTCTACTTGATTATGGTGTATAATTTATTAATATATTAAGGAATTTAATTTACTATTGTTTGATTGAGATATTTGTGTCCATATTGTTAGAGGTATTGGTCTGTAGTTTTCTTTTCCTATGATATCTTTGCTGGCTTTGGTATCAGAGTAATTACTGGCCCCACTTATTTTCTGGGAGAGATTGTGAAGGATTGGTATTATTCTTAAACTGTTTGATAGAATTCACTAGTGAAGTCATCTGAGCCTGTGCTTTTGTGCTTTACTTTGATAGAAAAATTTTTATCACTAACTCAATTTCTTTACTTTTCATATATTTATTCACAGTTTCTATTTCTTTTCAGTTTCAGTCAGTTTTAGTAATTTGTATATTTCTAGTAATTTGCCCATTTCACTTATGTTGTGTAATGTGTTGGCATAACAATAATCCCTTTAAATCTCTATAGGGTTGGTAGTGATGTCCCCTCTTTTCGGATTTTGTTAATCTCTCTTTTTTCTTCGGTCAGTCTAGTAAAGGCTTGTCAATTTTTGTTGGTATTTTCAAAGAACCAAATTTTGGTTTGTTTTTTTAAAATTGTTTTTCTGCTTTTTATTTCATTAATTACTACTCAAATCATTATTACTTCCTTCCTCCTGCTTGTTTTGGTTGTTGTTAAGTTTGCTCTTCATTTTTAAGTTTCTTAAGGTGGAAACTTAGGTTACTGATACGAGATTTTCTTTTCTAATATAGGCATTTCAAAGCTAAAAAATTTCCTCTAAGCACTGCTGTAGCTGCACCCTATAAAATTTTATATGTTGCATTTCATTTTCATTCAGCATAAAACATTTTCTAATTTCCCTTGTGATTTCTTCTTTGAACCATAGGTTATTTAGATATGGGTTGTTTAATTTCTAAATATTTTAGAGTTCCCAAATTACTCTGTGGCTTGATATGCCCTCTGGGTCAGTGAAAACACTATCAACCCCAGTCTCTGGGCCACATAGGTCCCATTGGCCCCTGAGCCACTCTCAGCTGAGGTGGCCTTGGTGTCTCAGCCCTCAGTAGTGGACCCACCCTCTGGGTAGTCCATTCCCTGGATGTAGAATCCCAGAAGTCTGACAGCTTTCCTTTATTTTGTCCTGTCTCTGTCAGGAATTTCCCTGGTTGTCCAGTGCTTAAGACCCTGCGCTTCCACTGCAGGGGGCGTGGGTTCAATCCCTGGTCAGGGAGCTAGAATCCTGCATGCCCTGCAGCACAGCCAAAAAAAAAAAAAAATTCGGTCCAAGATGGCGGTGTTGTTTCTGGTGCTATAACATTCTCAAGAGCCACGTTGGTCTTCCATGGATATCAGGGGATCCACACAATTGGATACAAGGGTCCTCCACAGATCCTTCCTATGGATAACCCCATTTCTATTCCTGGTTTCTGTTGAGATGGTTGATTGGATCCATGAATCACACATCCAACCTCTTCACCAAAAGGTTGTCCAGCTACACTTATGGCCTTGTCTCCAGAGCATGCTATCTGTGTAGGCTGAGGATTTTCCTAATCATCAAGTACTGATTCCTTTTTGCTTAACAGTTCCTTCCTCAATTTATCTCTTCCTCTCACATTTTACTATAATCAGCAAGGAAAAAACATCAAGCCCCACTTTACACATTTTGCTTGGAAATATCCTCAGTTAATTACCCAAGGTCATCACAAGTTCTGTTTTCTGTCCAACAGCAGAATATGATTCAGCAAAGTTTCTGCTACTTTCTAACATCTATCACCTTTCTCCAGTTTCCAGTAATGTTTTCTTCATTTCTGCCTAAGACCTCTTTTTTGGCCACGCTGCGTGGCTTGTGGGATCTTAGTTCCCAGACCAGGGGTTGAACCTGGGCCCCAGCTGTGAAAGTGCTGAGTTCTAACTACTAGATTGCCAGGGAATTCCCCCCACCAGAAGTTTTTTTTTTTTTTTAATTTTTATTGGAGTATAGTTGCTTCACAATGTTGTAATAGCTTCTACTGCACAGCAAAATGAATCAGCCATACATACACATATATCCCCTCCCTTTTGGACTTCCCTCCCATTTAGGTCACCACAGTGCATTAAGCAGAGTTCCCTGTGCTATACAGTATGTTCTCATTAGTTCTCTATTTTATACATAGTATCAGTAGTGTATATGTGTCAGTCCCAATCTCCCAGTTCCTCCCATCCCCCCTTCCCCCTTGGTATCCATACATTTGTTCTCTACATCTGTGTCTCTAGTTCTGCTTTGCAAATAAGGTCATCTATACCATTTTTCTAGATTCCACATATATGCAGTAATATACGATATTTGTTTTTCTCTTTCTGACTTCACTCTGTATAGAAGTATTTTTTTAATGCTCATTATTTCTAGCAAAATTCTGTTCATGACAATATATGTATTCTCTAAGATGACAGAGGATTCCTCTACTGTCCTTTTCACTTCCTTCTGAGACCCTGCCAAAGTCACCTTTAATGTCCGTATTTCTACCAACAATCTCTTCAAGGCAACCTAGACTTTTTGTATCATGAGCCTCAAAACTCTTCTAACTTCTAGCCATTACCCAATTCTAAAGCCACATCTACATTTTTAGGTATTTGTTAAAGCAGCACCCCATTTCTGGTACCACAGACAGAGTGGTTTAATACAACAAAAATTGATTCTGTCACAGTCTGGAGGTTAGAAATCCAAAATCAAAGGTGCTGGCAAGGGCCATGCTCCTCTGAAGGCTCTGGGGAAGGACTGGTTCCATGCCTGTCTCCTAACTTCAGGTGGTTGCTGCCGTCCTTGGCGTTCTTTCCCTTATGGACGCATCACTTCAGTCTCTGCCTCCACATTCACATAGCATCCTCCTCTCTCTGTGAGTCCCCTCTGTGTCTGAATTCATCTCTTCGTATATGGATACCAGTCATTGGATTAGGGCCCACCTTAAACCAGTATGACTTCATCTTTACTTGATTACATCTGCAAAGACCCTATTTTCAAATAAAGTCACATTCTCAGGTAACAGAGGTTAGGAGTTGAACATATCTTTTAAGGGGGGGGGGACACAATTCAACACAACAGTGTGGTAAGTACAAACTAAGAGTTGTTTAAACCACTGTGACTTGGTTTTGAAGTTGAAGACTTCAAATTGTTGCCAATGACCTCATTTGATTGAAGACAAAAGAAATGATTTGATCTGAATTCAACACTAAAGGTCTTGGAGAATTCTAGTGTTTCTGATACAAGCCTACCCATCTCTGCAAAGTGAACCTAGGGAACTCTGATTATATTGGCCATTATTTCCCCTTCTGAATCTGAGTTTTCAGCACTTGTTCTGTTTTTGAAAAGTCAAAGTCAATTGGACACGCACATTAACATTTCAAAGGTGTTGTATTGTTGTAATTCAGGTGTCTTATTCAAAACAAACAGCAGCAGCCTACTCATTAATACATACTTGATCAAAACGAAAGTTAATTTTTTTAAATTTGCCTTCACAATTTGGATTTATATCCCTTTTTTACCTAAACCTAGAGATTGAGTTTTAAGTTGAGGTTCATTCTTTGTGAAGATTGCTTATATAGTCTAAGTATCGAAGGAAATTAATTTCCAATGCAATGTAATACATGGTAAGCAAAAGTTCTCATGTAGGTCTTCATGTTCAACTTTCTGAGGAAGAGGTCCATAGTTTTTGCCATATTCTCAAAGGAATTATATTATCTCAAAGATTAAGAACCACTACTCTACAAACCATGCCTAAATCAGACATATGTTAGTTTGGCCTAGTTTCTCCCAAGAGGAAATGGAATAGGAAATAGAAATCAGGTAGAATATTGGGGGTCGGGGGTAACATATCAGTTTCATTCTTGAGGCTCTGATATCATTTTCATGCCTGTATTACCACCCTGATCTCTCTGGAAACCTCTGAATGTCTTTTACCTTACTGAGATGAGCCTCTTCAGTGTCAGCTGGAGTGGACCACAGTTGGGTCTAGGTTTGTTCTGGCCAATCCATCGAACTGTTGAACTCCAAGCTGGTTTCTCAGACTCACTCACAGAATGTAACATCTCTGGTAGGACTCCACAAAGCAACAAATCTAGCATAATCTGAAAGAACAGTTTGGTTTTCTTGGTTAAACACCCAGAAAATTTATGTTCACTTCATTACTTCTGGGTAAAAGATTAACAAAACCCTTACATTTGTACGTGAGAATTAACCTTTGGTTGACTTTCCCATTCTCTTTTACTGGAAACCTATTACAAGTATGTCAGCTGTGGCATTCTCATACACTGTTGGTGGGAATGCACAATGATTCAGCCACTCTGAAAAGCAGTGTAGCAGTTTCTTAAAATGTTAAACATACACTTAACCAGGAAAGAGAAAAAAGCATATGTCCATATAAAGACTTGTACACAAATGTTCATAACACCTTTATTCGTAATAGTGAAAAAACTATAAATAACCCAAATGCCCATCAGCTGGTGAATGGATAAACAAATTGTGGTGTGTACATCCAATGGAATATTATTCAGCAACAAAAAGGAGGAGTGGACTATTGATACACACAGCAAGATAGACAAATCACAAAATAATAATGCTTAGAAAGAAGTCTGAGTTCAAAACAGAGTGCATTCTGTTTGATTCCATTTAAATAACTCTCTAGAAAATGCTAATTAATCTATAGTAACAGAAAGCAGAACAGTGGTTGGGGGCTGTGGTAGGAAAGGGAGGGATTATCAAGGGAAGGAGGAAACTTTTGGGGATGTGGTCACAATTTTCATTGTGGTGATGGTTTCACAGTTGTATACATATGACAAAATTTACCAAATTGTATACTTTAAATATTTGCTGATTATTGTATGCCTGTTATACATCAGTAAAGCTATTTTTTAAAAAGCATCTGTACTCCCTACTTGGGAGGGCTGGACACAAACGAGCTCCTTACATTTTATCAGGGTCTCATTCACACATCCCTAAGATTTCATAAATCAGAACAGGGTCTTAGGCTGGAACAGAAAACCCTCTTCCTCTACCTCAATCATTACTTCAGCCAGTCACCATTTTCTCAAACCTATACCTTTTCCTCCGACATCTTAACCCAAGTCACATGTCTCACCGGTCTCAATACTTCTATTATTTCTTATTTCTATATCTTCCCCCCCTGCCCCCCGCCCTTATTTCCCAAGATATTTCCAAGGAAACAGCAATATCCTTTCCTACCCTGATGCCCTCCCCCACCCCCTTTCAGGTCCTTCTCACCCTGATCCTTTAGCCACAATGAGGATTGTATTGGCAAGCAAACATTTTAGGAGACCCCATGGCCTTTCTTGATAGCAAAGTAGGTGAAAATCCAGCTTCGCAGCAATTTAGGGATTAATTCCTGAGCATTGTTTATTTTTAAGGCAGTGGTTCTCAAAGTGTGGTCCCAGGACCAGCAGCATCAGGATCACCTGAGAACCTGGGCTCTCATGACAGACTTACTGATTCTAAACCGGCGTGGGGCCCAGAAATCAGTATTTTATTAGAGGCATGCCACTGTGCTGGGGGGAAAACCAGAGAGGACAGGAAGAAAGTTAGAATGGAAGCACACCAGCGAATCTGATTGACAGGTTTGGGGTTGGGTGGGTGGGGGAAGGGATTAAAAAAAAAAGAGAGAGATAATTAAGGAAGAACTCATTTTGTAGTCAGAAAACCTACCCTGCCCCCAGGGAGCTTTCTAGAAAGATGTTTTCTGACATTCACGTCAAGAATTGGCAGATAGGGGGACTTCCCTGGTGGCGCGGTGGTTAAGAGTCCGCCTGCCAATGCAGGGAACACAGGTTCGATCCGTGGTCTGGGAAGATCCCACATGCAAGATCCCACATGCCGCGGAGCAACTAAGCTCGTGCACCACAACTACTGAGCCTGTGCTCTAGAGCCCGCGAGCCACAACTACTGAAGCCTTCATGCCTAGAGCCCGTGCTCCGCAACAAGAGAAGCCACCGCGATGAGAAGCCTGCGCACCGCAAGGAAGAGTAGCCCCCGCTCGCCCGCGACAAAGCCCGCTCACAGTAACGAAGACCCAACGCAGCCAAAATAATTCATTTTTAAAAATCCGAAGTGATTAAGTTATGTGTGTGCATGTATATATACACACACACACACGTATTTAAAAAAAAAAAAAAAAGGAATTGGAAGATAGTGCCAGCCAGGCCCCTCGCTACGGCTCCGCTAGGGCCAGATCCGCAGCTGTTCAGGGTTAAATCTCGGCAACTCCCGGCCCCCAGCTCACCTCGCCGCCCCCCGCCCCGCGCGTGCGCACGTGCGAAGCTACGCGCCATAGAGCTGAGCAATCCTCCCAGATTCCTAGAGCGGTCGGCGGTGATGGCCGGTTTACAGGGTGTGAGGCTTGACGGTGACTTAGAGAATACATCGAGGTATGGGTGATGTCGGCTCACGGAAGGCGGAGGAACTCGGGTGATCTGCCCTCCCCAGCGGCCTTGCAGCGCCACCGGGGAACCGTATGCTGTTTCTTGAGTCCGTGGGGGTTCGAGGCTGCCGACGTGGCCCCCAGGCGCGGCTCCTGGGCACTGCGAGCTGGTCGGTTCTCGGCCTGGTGTGCTTTTGGTACGCGGTCAGCCCTTGACTAGCGTTGGGTTCAGCTGAATGAACACCAGAAACTTTGGGGGCGGGTGGAATCCAGAGCTTGGATGCATTCACACGAATCAGCGGACGAATGCGTGAGTGTGATAAGAACGGAAGGAGGGAGAGACAGATCATGATGATGGATCAGTAGTGTCATTTCGGTGTAGAAGGGGCAGCGAATAACATAGAGCTAGCTAATCGCTAGGGCAAAATTCTGAAATTCCCTCCCCTGCCTTATCTTTACAGTTACATCCTGATTTTGGTAGCATTAACCCCCTGATTATCTTTGAAGATCTCTAGGTTTGGAATGGAGAATGTATGTCCAAGAGGGGTGATGCCTGACTCCTGAATGATAGGGAAAGAAGCGTAGTAAATTTGAAAGAAAAGCGCTTGAAAGTTAAATGAGATTTTGTTTTCTCTTTAACTTCTTTTATATCTAGAGGATGCTCCTGGTGGTCTAGTCTCAGAACTTATATCTCCAGTCTCCGCAATGATTCCCTTCCAAGTCCAGTGGTGCCCAGTTGCCTGCAGGTCTCAGACTCCTACGTGGACAAGAAAAGCTTAGTGAGGAAATGGTAAATCTCCAGTTGCTCCCTGAGGTGTCAAGTGTCCAGTGGCAGTCTATGGAGATCCAATTCAATTATGAAGCTCAAGAACACTACCTTCTGTCAGGTGAGAAGCAGTGTGTATCTTTCTTAGTGGTTTGGGTGGGTTGGGGGGTGGGCGCCGTGTTACCTTGCTATGTTAGTGTCTTCAAGTGCTATTGGTATGCCTCATTGCCTACCCCTCACTGTATTATGCAGTACCATTTCTTTTGTGCTCCAAGCCCATGGCTTTATTGTACATTCTGTCAATCAAATTCTCTTGGTTTTCCTTCCTCTCCTTAAGTACCCAGTGTCATCCATTTTTCCCATTATAATCACCTTATTACCAATCTGTCAGTGTTTGGTATTTGCCCTTTAAAATCTTTTCAAGTCATCTTTCTCATGTACTGTTGGGGCATAGTTAAAAGTTTTGGAGTCTGACACCTGGATTCAAATACTAGCTTTGTTATTTACTAGCTTCAGTAAGTTACTTACATTTTTTAAAAATAATCCTGTTTCCTCACTTTATAAGTGTATAATAACTCATACCTTGGAAGTTATTTTGAGGGTTGTGTCTATCTATTACTCCATAATAAAGGACCCCAAAACTTAGTGACCTAAAACACTAAGACATTTTTCAACCATGTTATTTTCTTATGGTTCTGTAGGTCATTGGCTTGGGCTGGGTTCAGCTGGGCAGTTTTCTTCTGGAATCACTCATGCTCAACTAGGGCCAGGGTCTATGTTGGTATCAATCATAACATGTCCAGCTGTTGGTGCTGGCTATAGCTTGGGTCATGTGTCTCCGGCAGGCTAGCCTAGACTTCTTCACGGGGCAGCTAGTCTTTAAAAAGAGAGAGGGATGCTAAGCACTTTTCTAACCTGTGTTTGCGTTACATTTGTTATTATCTCATTGACCAAAGCAAGTCACATAACCAATTCCAGAGTCATTGTGGGAGAAAACCACACAAGGATATAGATATTAGGAGATAGAATCATTGGGGTCCATTACTATTATAACAGATACCACAAACACTAGATAAGATTCCATATATACGGCTCTGAGCAGATACCTGGCTGGTAGTAAATTCTTTACGAATGGTAGTCACTGTTATTTTTAGTAAGATAATCTTGGTGCTGACTTTGTTCAGATGTTCTGCAGGCTCTCATTTCCACATCATATTTTGCTGCTTTTTGATTTTGGTCTTTCCATTACTGCTGTTTTGCCTATGAAATTAACCTGTTGTCCTTTTCTTTTACTCTAAATCTTTTGCCTGTCTTTAGTTTTGGAGTATCTTTTTTTTTTTCGTACGCGGGCCTCTCACTGTTGTGACCTCTCCCGTTGCGGAGCACAGGCTCCGGACGTGCAGGCTCAGCGGCCATGGCTCACGGGCCCAGCCGCTCCACAGCATGTGGGATCCTCCCGGACCAGGGTACGAACCCGCGTCCCCCGCATCGTCAAGTGGACTCTCAACCACTGCGCCACCAGGGAAGCGCTGGAGTATCTTTTATTTTATTTTATTTAGTTTCTCTCTCCTGTATTTAGAACTTGTTTTTCCTTAAGAGTCTATTCTAAGGCATCTAGCTGTCTTCTTTCCTGAGAATCACTGCCTCCTCCTTGTTGTTTTACTTAAATTGACATACATACTATATGTGTTTGTGTCTCTTAGAATGTGTATAAAATACTTTTTTTATGATAAAGAAATATAATTATATTAAAGTGCATTTATAAAATATAGAAAGGCACAAAATAGAAATTTTAATAACCTACAACTCCACCATTTAGAGGTAGTCACTGGATACATTAATACATTAATGTATCCTTCAAATCATTTAATTAACTGTTCAACAAATATTTATTGTTGATAAATGTTTATTAGTTCATAAGATCATAGCTTATTAATGATTATTAACCATTAATAATAATATTATTAGTTACTGAGGGTTTACTTTGTATCAGCCACTGTTCTAAGTTCTGGGGATGTAGCAGTGAACTAATCAGAGAAGCCTTTGCCCTCAAGGACTTTACATTCTAGTAGGGGAAATAGAAAATATATAAGTATACAGTGTAGTGTCAGATAGTGATAATGGTTATATAAGATGTATCAGTCAGGATTCTGGCAGGAAACAGATGGCTCATTCAAATTGGGTAATTCAAAGTTTCATAAAGAGGATGGGAAGGATTACAGAAATCAACAAGGGATGGAGAACAGCATACGCAAAGCCTAAGCTGATAGTTGTAACTATCCTCTCCCATCACCCACTCCATATTGCCCTTACCTTCTGCCAGAATCTCAGTGGCACAGAGTTCTTTATCTAGTCAAATAAAATAAACCTTTTCTAGATGACCTGAGTCCTTGGTGATCCTGTCTCTTTCAGGTTACTTCCGTGAACCATTGACTGGGCCTATTAGACATGAGAGAACTACGAGGCACCCCCACTGAGTCCTCTGAGTTCCAGTAGCAGCAACCATTTCCCCACTGGTGATTGGTATCAGTCATTCTGGCCGGTAGAGGGACCCCATCTCTGCGGGCTGGTTTGGCAGTTTGAGGAACCCAAAATGCTGAAGCAGGAAGCAGTCTCAACTTCAAATTTAACAAAATTATGACTTTGTCCCATGGTAGAAGTATTTTTCCTTTGA
Organism: Grampus griseus; assembly: GCF_964374135.1. Classification (NCBI taxonomy): domain Eukaryota; kingdom Metazoa; phylum Chordata; class Mammalia; order Artiodactyla; family Delphinidae; genus Grampus; species Grampus griseus. The sequence continues at coordinate 50,399,376 of NC_139006.1, forward strand.
GAATCAGAACCCTGAACCCACCAAGCCCAAGATCATAGGGATAGGAAGCAAAAATAATATAAGTGGATTATGAGGTATATAGTAAGAAGAGACATTATTATTTTCTCTACCACCCTTCGTTCCTATACCCATGTATTATGGCCATGGGGGAGACAACACTGTTTATCACCCTTTAGTTTAATGCGTATATTGCATCCTGTATGACAGCACCCCAAACTTATCAAGGTGTTGTTGTCTAGCTTGTACTGTAACTAAGCCTACATTTAATCATTCCACCATTATCACAATCCACTTACTTCTGGATGATGGGACATGTGGTAAGACCCATGAATTATATGTGTATTAGATCATTGCTTAACTTCCTTCCCTGTAAAATGACTCCTTTGGAGGTAATATTATAGAGAGTACCATGATAATATATACGGCATTCTCTTAAGTCAATGCAAATTTGTATCTAGACTATGTATTTAGTCCTTTGAAGTTGCTGCCCTTTCCATAATAAAAGGGGTCAGATGTAATAAATCTGTCCCCAAGTGGCTAGCTGTTTCCTCTCTAGGGAATGGTACCTTATTAGGGCCTTAGCAGTTGGCTACTTGGGCACATAGCAATGATTATAGGCATATCAATCTTGATAAGTGGAGGTCCGTATTGTTGAGCCCATATATAGCCTCCATCCCTGCTGCCATGACCTCTTTGTACATGAGTCCATTGGGCAAACATGGGTAAAAAGGCTGATTAACATTCATAATATAGATCACCAAGTCCATCCTTCTGATTGAGAGGCTTCTCCACAGTGGATGCCCTTTGGTGAGGATTCACATGGGCCACAAACATAGTCATTCTTTGGTTTATCCTCATACTTTTCCTCCAGAATTCTTATTTCTTGTCTTCCAATCTTGTTCTTTCCAGGTACCTAACTAATCAAATAACCCATTAGTCACTATCCATGGATCAGTATATACATGTGTCTTAGACTATATTGCCTTCCATGGAAAGTAGACCACCAGGTGTATACCTGAAATTCTGCCCACTGGAAGGATTTGCCTTTACCAGCATGTTTAAGGCCACCCCTGAGTAGGGGTGTAAGTGAAAGGTACTCACTTTCAGGTGGTGCCCACACACTGGGCAGGCCCATCTACAAACCAGTTCTGTACATTTTCCTCCTCTGTTAACTGGTAATAGGGAATTCCCATAGGGCCATGAATATAGGTTGAGGGGGAGAGGTAGTGGAGCAGTAGGAACAAGTACCATGGGAATCTGAGTCACTAGCACATGGAATATACTTGTCTTCCAGATATGCTTTTATAATGGAATACTGGTTTGTATGTTCAGTTTTATGAATTGATGGGTCAAATAACAACTAATACATAGTGGTCAGTTTGCAATAGTTATTTGGTGCCCTGTGGTCAAGCATTAAGTTTCTGTTAGTGCCCAAAAGCAAGCCAGGATCTGCTTTTCACTTAGAAAATTGTTGGCAGAAGACAGTATGGCCTTACTCCAGTGTGGTTCTCTTATAGAGGCTTGCAAGAGGCTTCATACAGCAACCGTGACTGCTGCAGACACTTCCAATACCATTGGTTATCCTGGTTAATAAGGGTCATGTGACAGGACAGCTTGCATTGCAACATGGTCCTACTGCAGAACGTTTTTTTACTCTAAGCCTCACTCAAAAGTAGCAACTGTGCAAGTTACTCAAATTGGTCATTTCAGCACATTTACTGTGGTATCTGTTGCCTCAAAAATGCAGGGCCCACCAACATTGTGCCTTTCTGAGGTGGTAACAGTTGGTTAGAGAGATAACCAAAGTGAAAGCATAAGCCATGTAACCATCTGAGAGAAGAGTCTTCCAGGTGGAGGGAATAGCAAAAGTCAGAGGCCCATAGATATAGCAGGAACAGAGTAATAAGCCTGGGGTAGACATGTGATAGGGGTGGTTTAGAATGAAATGAGGGCAGAGAGAAAGAAAGGGACCAGATCATATGGAACCTTCTAAGTCACGGTAAGGACTTAGAATTTATTCCCAGTGAAATGGGAAACCATTGGAACTCTTTACACAGGATAACATGTAAAGATCACTCTGACTGTTGTATGGAGAGCAGGAGAAAGGTAAGTTAGCAGGAAGAAAGCAAATGATTTAAGAGAGTAGTCAACTATGTCAAACAAATCAAGAATAAGATTGAAAATTGACCACTGGATTTGTCAAGATAAAGCATATTAGGGACTTTAATAAGTGCAGTTTTGATGGAGTTACGGAGATAAAAGCCTGATTGCACTGGGTTAAAAAGAGAATAGACTTGATGTTGGTTAGAATATAGAGCAATGTGAACTATATACACCTGATGGAAGTGTGAATTGGCTTAACCACTTTGGAAAAGTCTAGTTGAAGACCTAACAGTTCTGATCCTAAATTTATATAACGTAGAGAAACATTTGGATATGTGTATCAAGATAGACGTACCAGCATATTCATATCAGCATTGTTTGAAATAGCAAAATGTTCTTATCCATTGAAGAAGAATGGATAAATCACTTGTGGTGTATGTCACACTATAATAGTGAACATGAATGGACTACGGCTACACACATGACTGTGGATGAATCTTCCAAACATAATGTTGAGTAAAAAAACAAGTCACAGAATACGTGTGGTATGATTCCATAAATGTATAAAGTTAAAAAACATGCTGTATTTGCCTGCTAGGGCTATAACAAAACCACAGACTAGGTGGCTTAAACAACACAAATTTGTTTTCTTAGTTCTGTGCATTAATTTTAGTCATCTATGCTTTGCTTTCTTCTAGAAGTATTATAGTTTTAGCTTTTATATTTAGGTTTATATTACATTTCTAGTTAATTTTTGTGTATAGCATAAAGAAAGAGTCAGAGTTAATTTTTGTTATTATGATATCCAGTTGTAACACTTTTTTTGAAAAGAGACTACCCTTTCACCCTTGAATTATATGGGCAACTTTGTTGAAGGTCAGTTGTACATATATGTTTGGATCTATTTATAGACTCTGTTCTGTTCCATTAATGGATATGTCTGTCCTATGCCAGTACCTCGCTGCCTTGATTACTGTAGCTTTGTAGTAAAGCTTGAAATCAGGGAGTATAAGCTCTCTAATTTTGTTCTTCTTTTTCAAAATTGTTTAGACCCTTCTCTGCCTTTCTACACAAAGTTTAGAATCGGTTTGTCAGTTTCTATGAAGAGCCCTGCTGAGATTTTGATTGGGGTTGCATTGAATCCATAGATCAGTTTGGGGAGAATTTCATCACTTTAACAATATTAAATCTTCCTATACGTAAATGATGGCATATATTTCTATTTATTAGATCTTTAATTTCTCTCAGCAACATTTTGTAGTTTTCATTATGCAGATACTGCACATATTTCATTGAATTTGTTTCTAATTATTTCATTTTTTTGGTGTAATTGAAAAAAATTGTTTTTAATTTTAGGTTCTAATTGTTCATTGCTAGTATACAGAAATACAATCAGGTTTTGTGTATTGCACTAATAAAACCATTTACGAGTTCTAATAACTTTTTAAAGACACTTTAGTATTTTCTGTATATGTGACTGCATAGTCTATTAGACAGTTTGACTTCTTGTATGCCTCATTTATTTTTCATGTCATATTGCATTTACTATGAATATTGAGTAAAAGTTGTACAATATTGAATAAATGTAGTTAAGAGAGGGCATCCTTATTTTCCTCCCTTGTTCCTAGGACAAAAGCATTTAATGTTTAACCATTAAGGATGATGTTAGCTGTTGGTCTTTCTTTGCTTTTTATTGAAGTAGTTAATTTACATGTAACATAGTTGATGTTTGGATTTAAATGTGCCATCTTATTTTTTGTTATTTTCCCATATTTTGTTTCTTTTTTGTTTTTCTTTTTTCTCCCCTTGTGCCTAATTTAATTATGTTATCAAGTTTTTTATTTTTCTGTTTTTTTCTCTATTAGCTTATTGTTTATACATCCTTTTATTGTTATTTAATTGTCACCTAATAGCAGCCTTTCTCAAATGTGATTCTGTGAGAGAATTAAGCCAAAATGCTCTGAGGCATCCACTGTAAGTTACATGTTAATGTTTCTTCTGTACATCTATTGATTTACTTGCTATCTACCATCTTTGGGAGAATTAAGAAAATAGTCAGGCAAATTATTTTCTTTTTATTTTCTTGTGGAACCCTAGTTGAAAAAGGCTGCCTTAGAAGTTACAACATACACATTTGATTTATTACAGTTTATCTTAATTTATTATTTCTAGGATAACCCAAAGACCTTGTAATATTATAGTTCTATTTACCTCCCTCCTCTTGTGCTATTTTTGCCATATATTTTAACTCTACATATATATTGTAAAATCCATGAGACATTCATATTGCTTATATCATTCAGTACATACACATTTAGATTTACCGCAATACTTTACTTTTTCCAGTACCCTTTGCCTTTGGCAAAGACGATAAGCCTCCACTTGGAGGCTTGGGATTTTGGACTCTAGCCCTTGAAATTAATCTTTGTCATGTTTTCAGCTCTCTAGACCATTTGCAGTCTGAGAATGGTGTGCCTTTTATAGTAAACACCACTTAATAATGGACTGATAGTCTCAAGAATTTCAATGGAGCGCCCATGTTCTCTACCATTACAGGCCTCTGGTATTGTTGAGCAGAGGAATAATCTCCTCAAAAATCAACTCAAAAGAGATTTCTGATCCTACCTCCCTAACCTTTTTCTGGTCCACATACCTTAGTAAGGAAGTTTGGTCACTGAATATGGCTGTTCCCAAAAGGATCATGTTTTCTAGGCCACTTCTTTCTAATAATCAGGGCAAAAGAGGTGGAGGACTATGTAGACCTCTTTTTGAAAATTCAGGCTTCTTTTCTAACCATTCCTGAGCTTGATGCTTCTTTCTTTCCACTAATGACAACATGTGACCAGCCTGGTTGGTATACACTCACAGTGACAGCCTGGCTGCCACTGCCTCCTCCTCCTCTCCCTCCCTTTCACCTCCTCCCCCACTCCTTCACCCAAGTATTCATTCATACTGCCTACTTTATATATGTCGGTAAGTTGTTTATGTATTAGCTCTAATATAGTCAAACTTTCCTAATCACTGTAATTAGGTTTCAGTATTCCCAGATCTCCTGTGACAGACATATACAGAACATATCTGATAAGCCACTTCAATAGACGATTATCCATTACTTGTTGATTCTTCTTAGTTTCCCTCTCAGAAGATAATTTTCAGTATTTTCATAGGAAAATACTAATATATTTCACCTGAAACTTTCTTACAGTATGGAGAACATATTCCATTTATATTTTATTGTTCTAGATGGTGAGACTAAGGCCAAGGTTGGAGAGCTGGCTTCCGAGGAGGAAATTACAGCAAAAATTGAACCATTGACTGAAGAGTCTGGTAACCCCAGAGATGATGTTCTCCAGGATTCTGAATGCAGGGAATTCTGTGGATTTGGGGATAAATTCAATGAAAAGGATCAGAACCTCTTCAAAAGAAGACAATATAACTGTGATGAATGTGGGCAAAACTTTGCTTGTAGTACAGGCCTTATTAGGCATCAAAGAACCCATTGGGAGAAACCCTATGAATGTGATAAGTGTGGAAAGGCCTTTAATGTGAGCTCAGCCCTGGTTCTGCATCAGAGAATCCATACTGGGGAGAAACCCTATCCTTGTAATTGGTGTATTAAAAGTTTCCGTCGGAGCTCAGACCTTATTAAACATCAAAGAGTCCACACTGGTGAAAAACCTTACAAATGTGATGAATGTGGGAAAGCCTTCAGTCAGAGCTCTGATCTTATTATACATCAGAGAATACATACAGGAGAAAAACCCTATCAGTGCAGTCATTGTAGTAAAAGTTTTAGCCAGCGCTCAGACCTGGTTAAACATCAAAGAATACATACTGGAGAGAAGCCTTATACATGTAACCAGTGTAACAAACATTTTAGTCAGAGTTCTGATGTTATAAAACATCAAAGAATCCATACTGGTGAGAAACCATATAAATGTGATGTGTGTGGAAAAGCCTTCAGTCAGAGCTCAGATCTTATTCTACATCAGAGAATCCACACTGGAGAGAAACCATATCCATGTAATCAGTGTAGCAAAAGTTTCAGTCAGAACTCAGACCTTATTAAACATCGAAGGATCCACACTGGAGAGAAACCCTATAAATGTAATGAATGTGGGAAAGCTTTTAATCAGAGCTCAGTCCTTATTCTGCATCAGAGAATTCACACTGGAGAGAAACCCTATCCATGTAATCAGTGTAGCAAAACCTTCAGTAGACTTTCAGATCTTGTTAATCATCAACGAATTCACACTGGAGAGAAGCCTTACCCATGTAACCAGTGCAATAAAATGTTTAGTCGAAGATCAGACCTTATTAAACATCATAGAATTCATACAGGTGAGAAACCCTATGAATGTGATGAGTGTGGGAAAACCTTTAGTCAAAGCTCAAACCTTATTCTGCATCAGAGAATCCACACTGGAGAGAAACCCTATCCATGTAGCGATTGTACTAAAAGTTTTAGTCGTCGTTCAGACCTTGTGAAACATCAGAGAATACACACTGGAGAGAAACCGTATGCATGTAATCAGTGCAATAAAAGTTTTAGTCAAAGCTCAGACCTCACTAAACATCAGAGAGTACACTCTGGGGAAAAACCCTATCATTGTGATTGTTGTGAGAAAGCCTTCAGTCAGAGTTCTGACCTTATTCTTCATCAGAGAATTCACACTGGAGAAAAACCATATCCATGCACACAGTGCAGCAAAAGTTTCAGTCAGAACTCTGACCTTATCAAGCACCAGAGGATCCACACTGGGGAAAAACCATATAAATGTAATGAATGTGGGAAGGCTTTCAGTCAGTGCTCAGCTCTTGTCCTACATAAGAGGATCCACACTGGGGAGAAACCATATTCATGTGATCAATGTGGCAAAAGCTTTAGTCGACGCTCTGATCTTATTAACCATCAAAGAATCCACACTAATGAAAATCCATATAAATGTGATGTGTCTGGGAAAGCCTTTAGTGCATGCACTGATCTTACTGAACACCAGGGAATCCACATTGGAGAGAAACCCCACAGGTGTGTTCAGTGCAGCAGAAATTTTAGCCAACTCTCTGATCTTATTAATCATGAGAAAGTCCATTCTGGGGAAGACACTCTAAATGTGATGAATATGGGAAAACCTTTAGTGTATACACCAACTTTATTCAGTACCAGAGACACTCTGCCAGAAAAAAATCTTATGAACGCTATGGATGATTATGAAAAAGGTTTTAATCAATGCTCAACTCTTGTGCTACATTAAAAAAGACCACACACACTAGAGAGAAAATATATTAATTCAATTTTTATAATGAAAGTTTAACTCAGAGCTCAGACATTACTAAAGAAAAATTCTGAGGAGGAATCCTGTGAGTTGTTGGAAAAACCCTCAATGTGAAAAAATTTTTACTGAATGTCAGAAACAATGGAAAAAAATTCTATCTGCTGTAATGTAAGAAAAGCTCTAGTCTTTTATTCAAACACTGCACAAGAGGAAAGTTTTATCATTATAAGAAATGTCTAACCAAATTAATGCAGAACCTTATCAGATATTGTAAAAACCAGTGTGGTGGTGTGTGCAATCAGAAGGAAATGTATTAGTGTTATAATCTCAAACCTTTTGTGAGCCCAGATCACCTATTGCATATCACAGAAGTTATTTTAGCGAATGTAGGGAAAATTTAAACCCTTCCCATATCTTAATTGGCATTCACTCTGATAATTCGCATACCACTTATCTCCTGAAAGCTGGAGAATCCTACCTTATGCAAACATTAGTTATTAAATTCCCTCTGTGTGAACATGCTATGCTATTCTGGAATTAAACTTATTAACTGCATAACTCTAGTGCCCCATTTTCTGAAATATCCTTTTTTTTGTGGGGGTGGCCAAGTTTTGGTCTTCCTAGTGAGCATGAGTTTTCAAGTTCCTGTGGTGTTCACAGCAAACATGAATTTATTTTGCTCTTAATAATGTAGCCCATCCATAAACTTTAGTGGTTTGGAATTACTTCTTCAACACTACCATTTAATTACAGTTTCTAAATATGTGAAACAATTTTTTAAAAAATAATTCCATATGTTAAAGTGTGAATATTTCTCTACTACTATGTTTATCCTGTCTGTCATCTATAGATTGAACAAAAATGTTAGCTAAAGTAACACCCACATGACTAATTGATATTGCATATTCTGTCTAAAAATAAAAAGACCTATTGATCTTTTTTTTAATGGCAACATTCATCAGACTTTGTTTTGTTTGTTGATTTCTGACATATATATTGATAATATGCCATGTGTACACAATGTTTTCAACTGAAAAACAAATAGTTTTTAAAAATAAGAAAAATTGTCTTTGTGGTATTAACCATTTGTTAAAATCCTGCTACTGTCATTTACTTTGACTATCCCCCATAATTATCCAATTAATATTTTAATTTAACATACATTGTTAAATTATTATGTGCAAGGCATTTTTTTAGGTTTTGTAGTATACACGAAGAATATACTGTCCCCAAAAAACATGTACTGTACAGTGATAAAGGCTGTTGTATACAGAAAATATATGGCTCAATATAATCATAAAGTTAGGCAAGACGCTTATAAGAGCTCACAGGAGGTAGGGTTCAATTCTGATTGGAAAGAAAAGGAAAAGCTTTGTGGAGCTCCTGAGATTTGAGTTTTGAAGGATGGGAGTAGAGGCATAAAGGCAGAGGGAATAATCAACAAAGGCACAGAAGCAAGAAAATATAAGAAGTGATGTAGAGTATGGTGCTTAGTCATTAATTCAATAAATATTCAGTGTCAGGCACTGTACTGAGTGCTGCTGAAGAAAAAATGATTCCTGCCCTCATGCTTAAGTGTTTAGGAAAATAATGACTGAAGCATGTACTTAAAAGAGTAAGAATAAAGTGGAAATTAAAATGAAGGAGAAAAGACAGTTAAGAAATGTGATGCTAGGGCTTCCCTGGTGGCTCAGTGGTTAAGAATCCGCCTGCCAATGCAGGGGACATGGGTTTGAGCCCTGGTCCGGGAAGATCCCACATGCTGGGAAGCAACTAAGCCCATGTGCCACAGCTACTGAGGCTGCACTCTAGAGCTCTCAAGCCACAACTACTGAGCCTGTGTGTCACAACTACTGAAGCTCGTGCGCTTAGAGCCCGTGCACCTAGAGCCTGTGCTCCACAAAGAGAAGCCACTGCAATGAGAAGCCCATACATCGCAGCGAAGAGTAGGTCCCGCTCGCCACAGCTAGAGAAAGTCCACACACAGTAACGAGGACCCAACGCAGACAAAAATAAATAAATTTTTTTTAAAATTAAAAATATAAGAAATGTGATGCTAAACAAGCAGACACTTCAACTTTCTGGGGTTTAGTGTTATGTGTAAAACAGAAAAGTACTAGGTATGGTTGGAATAGATTTCATATTTCTGCATTTTATTCTCAAGGTAATGAGAAGCCATTAAGATCTCTCAACCAGGGAATGGCATGATCATCTTCCTGCTTTCAGAAGAGTCTAAAATTAAAAGGAGGATCAGAAAGGAAAACTATTTGGGAAGTCTGGAAATAAAATCACAAGGTCCAGAAGTACAGGAGCTAAAATGCATAGACATGATGATAGGTTGAGAAGTGAGTAGGGAAAAAAAGCGTACAATCAATTATCGTCTGTTCCTTAGGGAATTTTTTTTTTTTTTTTTTTTGCGTTACGCAGGCCTCTCACTGTTGTGGCCTCTCCCGTTGTGGAGCACAGGCTCCAGACATGCAGGCTCAGCGGCCATGGCTCACGGGCCCAGCCGCTCCGCGGCATGTGGGATCTTCCCAGACCGGGGCATGAACCCGTGTCCCCTGCATCGGCAGGCGGACTCTCAACCACTGCGCCACCAGGGAAGCCCAGGGAATTTTAAAAGTGAAGAAGAAAAAATAAGATGATCAAATTTATATCTGAAGGTTAGCCATCTTTCCTGAGAATAAACGTTAAGAGCCAACTGCTTACTACACGTTACTATCTAGTGTCCTACAGGTAAACTCAAATTCATGAAGTTGACACACACCCATGATATCTTCCTCCTGAATCCCCTACTAAACACCTTGCCATCCAGATAAAATAACTGGTTGCTATCCTACACTCCTCACTCTCCTCCTGTTTTCTAAATCTACTTGCTCACTAGGTCATTTCTGAGTTAAAAAAATAACACTACCTACTGTAAAAATTTAAACAGTAGTGAAATATACAGAGTAAAATGGGAAGAGAAACACAGAGAATTGTGCCAGTTGATTTCCCCCAGGCATTTATTTGCTGATTCTCAAACTGGCAGGGCAAAAGGCCAAGAAATCTAACCAAAGGACACTGGAAGGTTAAGTGGAATTCAGCAGACTCACTTTGATAGTGGATAAAAATTGGGAATACAAGACATGCCAAGTAGGAGGTGTTCTTATAAACACCCCACAATTTCAGGATAAACATTAAAAGGCTATATATACCCTCAGAATAAGAATGAAATATGTGTGAACCAAGTCTAAAAAAAGTCTGAAATGCAATCTCAAGTCAGGTCAGCCTTTTAGTGAATTAAGTTATCTACTCCTAATCTAGCTGCCAACAAGAAGAGAAGAGGGTGAATCCTGTCTGGAGAATGACAACCTCATCCAGAGACTATAACTTTTCATGCACAATGTCCAGTGTTCAAATCAAAAACTACCAGAATCATTAGAGTCATAGACATTAATATACATTTACACACCCACACAGATGGATAGACCAGAAACAGTTATAGAATGTGTGTATACATGGATTAGTAAACATATATATATATATATATATATCTCTCTCTCACATATACATACATATATAACATAGCTCTGTTCTCTGAGAGGATCCAGGGCAATGATACTCCAGTATCAATAGGCATACCTAGATCATGGTTTGTAGATAGCATTCTACAAATAAAAGGAACCAGTGCTCCTTTGAGAAATGGCTGATTCTAGGGCTAGGGCAGGGAAAATACAAGATGAGCCAGGAGCATGTTATAGCATCAGAAAGTAAGCAAGAACTCAAGAAACAAACACTGGGAGCAGGTCAAAGGAGCATAGGAGCCAACGTGAAAGTGTTCCCAAGGCCAAATAAATATACATGGGTCCATACTGATATAAATAAATATGGCAGAAGAGACAAATCTTCCTTATGGAAAAATTTCAAATAATATATGTAGATTTTCCCCCCTCAGGATGTGAAGTTTAATCCCCACCTCCCACTCCTAGAAGAGGCTGGACCTGTTGACTTGCTTCCAAGGAATAGAGTATGGGAAGGGAAAACTAGTAACCACAGTGGAGAAACCTGGCAAAAACTACTTTAACCTAAGTTTTCTTAACCTCAGTACTATTGACATTTGGGGCCAGATAATTCTTTGCTGGGGATGGGGGCTATTTTTTCTGCTTATAGGATTTTAAGTATCATTCCTGGCCTTTCTCCGCTAAATACCAGTAGCAATCCTCCCCCTGCCCCACCAGTTACAACAACCAAAAATGGACATTGCTAAATGTCCCCTGAGGGCAAAAATTACACCTGCCAGAGAAGCACTGCTTAAAGTTTAACAGCACCAGTGATGTGTGGATATCATGAACCACTTGGTATGATGTAATAAGGTCACTTCAGCTCTGTATATTCTTTCCAAAAACGTATAATCTCAAAATAACTAAAGTCAGAAATGAAAGAGGGCACATTATTGTGAATATTATAGAATTAAAAAGGATTATAAGAGAGCACTAGGAACAGTTGTACACCAACATATTGGATAAACTGGACAAATTCCTAGAATCATGCAACCTACCAAGTGAATCATCAAAAAATAGGAAACCTGAATAGAACTATAGCTAGTAACGAGATTCCCAACAAAGAAAAGCCCAGGACCAGATGGCTCCACTGGTGAATTCTACCAAACATTTAAAGAAGAAACACCAATCCTTCTCAAACTACTTCAAAAAATTAAAGAGGAGGGAATGTTTTCAAACTCATTTGATGAGGCCAGAATTAACCTGACACCAAAGCCAGACAAAGACACTACAAGAGAAGAAGTCTACACACCAGTATCTCCTATAAATATTGATGCAAAAACCCTCAGCAAAATATTACCAAACAGGGCTTCCCTGGTGGCACAGTGGTTGAGAGTCCGCCTGCCGATGCAGGGGACACGGGTTCGCGCCCCGGTCCAGGAAGACCCTACATGCCGCGGAGCAGCTGGGCCTGTGAGCCATGGGCGCTGAGCCTGCGCATCCGGAGCCTGTGCTCCGCAACGGGAGAGGCCACAGCAGTAAAAAAAAAAAAAAAAAAAAAAAAAAAATTACCAAACAGAATTCAACAACATATTAACAGGATTATACACCATGACCAAGTGGGATTTATTTCTGAAATTCAAGGATGGGTCAATCAATGTAATACATCATATTAACAGAGTAAAGGATAAAAACCACATGATCATCCCAATTGGTGCAGAAAAAAAATTTTTTTTGACAAAATTCAACACCTTTTCATGATTAAAAAGTTAAAAACACACTCAACAATCCAGGAATAGTACTTCAACATAGTAAAGGAAAGTACCTCAACATAATAAAGTCCATATAAATAAAACTCACAGTTAACATCTACTCAGAGGTGAAATACTGAAAACTTTTCCTCACAAGAATGCCTGCTTTTGCCACTTTAACGTAGTACTGGAATTCCTAGCCAGAGCAACTGGCAAGAAAAATAAATAAAAGGCCTTGAAATTGGAAAACAGGAAGTAAAATTATCTCTCTTTGTAGATAACATGATCTTATATGCAGAAAATCCTTAAAATTACACACACACACACACACAACTTCTTAGAACTAATAAATCAATTCAGCAAAGTTGTAGGATACAAAATCAATAGGCAGAAATCAGTTGTGTTTTAATACACTAACAATAAACAACCTGAAAAATAAATTAAGAAAGCAATTCCATTTAAAATAGCATCAAAAATAATAAAATACTTAAGAATAAATTTAACCAAGGCAACAACACTAAAAACTACAAAACATTCTGGAAGAAATTAGACACCAATAAGTGAAAAGATATCCCATGTTTAATATTACCCAAAGAAATCTACAGATTCAGTGAAATCCCTATCAAACCCCCCACAATTTTTTTCAGAAACAGAAAAATCCATCCTTAAACTGATATGGAATATCAAGGGACCCTCAATAGTCAAAACAATCTTGAGAAAGAACAAAGTTGGAAATCTCACACTTCCTGATTTCAAAACTTACAAAGCTACAGTAATAGAAACAGTGTGATACTTGCATAAAGACAAATGTATAAACCAATGGAATAGTATAGAGAGCCCAGAAATAAACCCACCCATAAACGGTCAAATGATTTTCAACAAGGGTGTCAAGACCATTCAATGGGTAAAAGACAGTTTTCTCAGTAAATGGTATCGGGAAAACTGTATATCAACATACAAAAGAATGAAGGTTGACCATTGCCTTACATCATATACAAAAATTAACTCAAAGTGGATCAAAGGGGACTTCCCTAAACGTAAGAGGAAAACTACAAAACTCTTAGAAGAAAACATTAAAGAAATCTTCATGCAATTGGATTTGTCAGTGATTTATTGGATATGACAACATAAGCATAGGAAACAAAAGAAAAAATAGATAAATTGGACTTCATCAAAATTAAAAACTTTTGTGCATCAAAGGACACTATTAACAGAATGAAAATGCAATCAATGGAATGGGAGAAAATATTTGAAAATCGTATATCAGATAAGGGATTGATATCCAGAATATATAAAGAACCCCTACAACTCAACAACAGCAAAAACTAACCAGATTTTTTAATTGGTCAAATGGTTTGAATAGACATTTCTCCAGAGATGGTATATAGATAGTCAAAAAGCACATAAAAAGATGTTCAACATCACTAATCATTAGGATAGCCATTATTATTATTATTATTATTATTATTATATTTTTTTGCGGTACGCGGGCCTCTCACTGTTGTGGCCTCTCCCGTTGCAGAGCACAGGCTCCAGACGCGCAGGCTCAGCGGCCATGGCTCACGGGCCCAGCCGCTCCGCGGCATGTGGAATCTTCCTGGACTGGGGCGCGAACCCGTGTCCCCTGCATCAGCAGGTGGACTCTCAACCACTGCACCACCAGGGAAGCCCAGGATAGCCATTATTTAAGAAAGAAAGGAAGGAGGGATGGAAGGAAGTAAGGAAATAATATTGTTGGTGAGAAAGTGGAGAAGTTGGAACACTTGCACAATGCTGATGGGAATGTAAAATGTTGCAGCCACTGTAGGAAACAGTATGGTGGTTCCTCAAAAAAGTGAACATAGGGTTTCCCTGGTGGCGCAGTGGTTGAGAATCTGCCTGCAAATGCAGGGGACACGGGTTCGAGCCCTGGTCCAGGGAGGATCCCACATGCCGCGGAGCAACTGGGCCCGTGAGCCACAACTACTGAGCCTGCGCGTCCGGAGCCTGTGCTCCGCAACAAGAGAGGCCGCGGCAGTGAGAGGCCCGCGCACCGCGATGAAGAGTGGCCCCCAATTGCCGCTTTCGCTCGAGAGCCCTCGCACAGAAACGAAGACCCAACACAGCCAAAAATTAATTAATTAATTATTTTTTAAAAAGTAAACATTGAGGGCTTCCCTGGTGGTGCGGTGGTTGAGAGTCCGCCTGCCGATGCAGGGGACGCGGGTTCGTGCCCCAGTCCGGGAAGATCCCACATGCCGCGGAGCGGCCGGGCCCACGAGCCATGGCCGCAGAGCCTGCATGTCCGGAGCCTGTGCTCCGCAACGGGAGAGGCCACAACAGTGAGAGGCCCGCGTACCACAAAAAAAAAAAAAAAAAAAAAAGTAAACATTGAATTACAATATGATCCAGCAATTCCACTTCTGGGTGTATACCCAAAATAATTGAAAGAAGGGACTCAAATATGTGTACACTGATGTTCATAGCAGCATTATTCACAATAGCCAAAAGCTGAAAGCAACCTAAATGTCCATTGACAGATAAATGGATAAACAAAATGTGGTGTATACATACAATAGAATATTACTCAGCATTACAGAGAAAAGAAATGTTGACATACACTACATCATGGAGGAGCACTGAAGACATCATGCTAAGTGAGATAAACCAGGCACAGGACAAATATCTTATGATCCCACTTACATGAAGTACCTAGCAGCTTGGATACACTGAAATGGGAGTTAGTGAAAGCTACGTAAGTAGAAAACATGAAGGCTGAAACATGGAGGGAAACAAAATTATAGAAGAAGATACAGCAAAGAGCCTAGGAATCATATCTGATACGGAAAAAAAGGCCTAACGTACACATATCTGAGTCTCAAAATGAAATAAGAGATGATGGAACAAAGGCTATATTTAAAGAAAGAGTGGTCAAGAATTTTCCAACTCTCATGAATAATCAAATCATGCATTAAAGGAGCACCACAGACAACAAAAACTACAAAGAAAAGTATACCTGGGGACATCATAGTACCTAACAAAAACAAAGAAAAAGAGAAAAATCGAAAAAAGGGGAAAAAACATTATATTCAAATAAACAACAAATAGACTGAGGTTTAACTTCTCAACATAAAGTCAGAAGATAATGAAATATCTTGGAAGTATAACTTTCAAAAGCAAAGACAATATGAAGACATTTCCAGACAAACAAAAATGAGAGAATTCATTGCCCACATACTCAAACAAAAAATACTAAAAGGAGTTCTTCAGGCACAAGGAAAAAACAGTTTAGGAAGAAATGAAGAGCCATGGAAAGTGTAAATCTGAAGGTAAATGTAAATGAATATTAACTGGAAGAAAAGATAATAATGCCTAAAGTTAGGAACTAAATACATTCTCAGAGAGATTGTAGAAGTACTAATTTATATTAGGTTCTAATAAACCAAGGGTGCATGTTGTAATCGCTAGAGTAAAAGAGGAATATAACTAACAAATTAACAAAAAGTAAAATGGAGAAATAAAAATTGTTGATTAGGGCTTCCCTGGTGGCGCAGTGGTTAAGAGTCCGCCTGCCGATGCAGGGGACGCGGGTACGTGCCCCGGTCCGGGAAAATCCCACACGTCGCGGAGCGGCTGGGCCCGTGAGCCATGGCCGCTGAGCCAGCGCGTCCGGAGCCTGTGCTCTGCAACGGGAGAGGCCACAACAGTGAGAGGCCCGCGTACCGCAAAAAAATAAATAAATAAATAAATAAAATTGTTGATTAATCTCAAAGAAGGCAAGGGAAAAAGAATATAAATAGGCAAGACAAATAGATAACACATAGGATCATGACAGATGTAAGCCCAAATACACCAGTAATTATATTACATGCAAGTGGACACAACACAAAGATTCTTGACTAGAATTTTTAAAATTAATCATGTAATACTTACTTGAGATACAACTACCAGAATCCAGGAAATTTAAAATACAAGTATGGAAAAAAGATACTGCATTCAAACACTAACCAAAAGAAAGGTGCTAATCGCTGTACCAATATCAAACAAGAAGTAGACTTTAAAGCAAAAGTCTTACTAGAGATAAAATGGGACATTTCTATTGATGAGTCAATTTACCAAGAAAATAGAAATATTCTAAAAGTGTATACATCTAATAATTTTGCTTCAAAGTATATAAAACTAAAATTGACAAAACTAAAATGAGAAAGAGATAAATCTACAATCCTAGTAGGAGACTTTTACACAACTCCCTTAGTAAAAGAGGACAAGCAGAAAAAATGTCTAAGAATATAGTATATGTGGACAATATGATTAACAAAATGACCTAATGGACCTATTAGATAACAGTACAACCAACAATGACAGAAACCTTGATTCTTTTTAGGTGCACAGAGAACATTTTCCAAAACTGAGCATATGCGGGTTTGTATATTCAACAAGCCTCAACAAATTTCATCAGATTGAAATTGTTTAGAGTAGGGCTGTGCAATTGAATTTTCTGTGTTCTACCTGCATTGTACAATACAGTAGACACCATAGTCAACACAGTGGTCACTAGCCACATGTGGCTACTGAACACTTAAAATGTGTGCCTGATGAACTACATTTTATTCATTCTAATTAATTTATATAGCCACATCTGGTTAGTGACTACATATTGGACAGCACAGACTTAGCACATGTTTTCACATAACAATGAAATTAGCTAGAAATCAATAACACACATACTTAAAAAAATTCCCAAATGTTTGGAAATTAAGAAAAACAATTTAACTTACCCATGGGTAAAGGAAGAAAGCACAATAGAAATTAGAATATATTTTTATCTGGATAATAGTGATATTATTAGGGGAAAAAAAGGCTAAAATTCAATGATTTGAGTATCCATCACAAGAAGTTAGAAAAAGAATAACAAGTAAATCTAAAGGAAGTAGGATGAGGTCCATAAGCGTTGTTGTGGTTTCTCATCATAACTTAAAGAGAAATATTCACAATGTCCAGAGCCCTTGATGTCCTGCAAATGAAGGAAGAGGAGGTCCTCAAATTCCTTACATAAGGAACCCACTTAGGGTGACACCAGCCTTGACTTCCAAATGGAGCAGTGCCTCTACAAAAGGAAAAGTGATGGCATCTGCCTCATAAATCTGAAGAGAATCTGGGAGAGGGTTCTGCTGGGAGCTTGTGCCATTGATGCCACTGAAAACTCAACTGATATCAGTGTCCTCCAGAAGTACCAGCCGGCAAGCTGTGCTGAAGTTTGCTGCTGCCGCTGGAGCCACTCCTACTGCTGACTGTGTCACTCCTGGAAGCTTTACTCACCAGATCCAGGCAGCCTTCCAGGAGCAGAGACTTCTGGTGTTTACTGACCCCAGGGCTGCCCACCAGCCTCTCACACAGGTGTCTTATGTTGACCTGCCCACCATTGCTCTGTGTAACACAGACTCAACTCTGTGTTCTGCGGGCATTGCCATTCCCTACAGCAACAAGGGAGCTCACTCAGGGGGTCCGAGGTGGTGGGTGCTGACCCTGGAAGTTCTGCACATGTGTGGCACCATCGCCCGTGGACACCCACGGGAGGTCATGCCTGATCTCTACTTCCACACACACCTGGAAGAGACTGAAAAGGAAGAGCAGGCCACTGCTGAAAAGGTTGTGACCAAGGAGGAATTTCAGTGCGAATGGACGGCTCTAACTCCTGAGTTTACTGCTACTCAACCTGAGATCCCAGACTGGTCTGCAGACGTGTAGGTCCCCTGTGTGCCTATTCAGCGGTTCCCTCCTGAAGACTGGTCTGCAGCTCCCACTGCTCAGGACACTGAATGGGGAGGGACGACCACTGATTGGCTTTAAGCTGTTCTCCCATAGCCCTTAAAGAGAAAATGGAAATGAAGTTGATGAAAAAGCAACAGTTTCTTTAAAAAAAAGAAAATAGAAGGAAGGAAATAGTAGAGCATGAATTAATGAAATAGAAAGCACACATTTTAAAAAAGAAAAGCCAAAAGCTCATTTTTGAGAAAGAATTAAATTGACAATCCCCCAGCAAAACTGATCAAGAAACAGAGAGAAGTCCCGTTTGTCAACGTAAGGAATGCAAAAGTGGCCATCAGCACAGATCTACAGCCACTACAAGTGTAATATAAAGGATATGATTCATAATTTCACCTAAAAAATTATAAAATTTACCCAAAATTAACACAATAAGAAATATAAAATCTGGGACTTCCCCAGTAGCACAGTGGTTAAGAATCCACTTGCCAATGCAGGGGACACGGGTTCGATCCCTGGTCAGGGAAGATCCCACATGCCATAGAGCAACTAAGTCCGTGCACCACAACTACTGAGCCTGCACTCTAGAGCCCGCAAGCCACAACTGCTGAGCACGAGAGCCACAACTACTGAAGCCCACGCTCCTACAGCCTGTGCTCCACAACAAGAGAAGCCACCGCAATGAGAGGCCTGCTCATCTCAACGAAGAGCAGCCCCTGCTCACCGCAACTAGAGAAAGCCAGTGTGCAGCAACAAAAACCCAACACAGCCCAAAACTAAATTAATTAATTAATTAAATTTAAATAAAATGTCCAGCTCAATGGCTTTAAAAAAAAAAAAGAAAGAAAAGAAAAGAAATATAAAATCTAAATAGCTCTGTGTCTATTAAGGAAATTATTGGGAATTCCCTGGTGGTCCAGTGGTTAGTATGTGGCATTTTCACTGCCGGGGTGGCCAAAAAGAAAAAAAAAAAAAGGAAATTATCTGTAACTTAAATTTTTCCCATCAAGAATAGTCCAAAAAAAAAAAGAATAGTCCAAGCCAGATATCTCAGCAGAGAAAAGTTCCAGACATTAAAGGAAGAAATAAAGCAATCTTACACAATCTCTTCAAGGTAAAAGAAAAAGACAATACACTACCCAACTAATTTTATGGAAGCTGTGGATTATGTTCCTTACAGAAGAAGATTTCCTTCCTGGAACTAGACCAAGAGGCATGGCTTTCCCAAGGATTTTGGCACACGCATTTCTCCGCATCTCCCTAGGATGCCTTTCAGGCCTTTGATCACTCCAGCTGTCAGGCAGCTGCATCCGAGCCTCCAGGGCACATTAAAAGGAATCTCTTTCTCACAGTTGGGATCCAGTGGCAGGCAGACTGAATCTAATTATCTACAATATCATACAATGCATATTTATCACTTACACTACACTTCTCCAGACAAGGTGTTTGTTATTTGTTTATAAATGTGGTTCTGTTTAAATGCTTTCATTAAATTTTATTTAGTCAGCTTACTCAATGATATAACTAATTACATGGAGCCAGTGGAATTCCCAGACTGTCAGTTGGTCAAGGGGGCCCTATAGAAAACTCCAGAAGAATGAGAATATTCCTTTCCTGTAAGCCATGCTTTAGGGAAAAAGTATTCTTCTAAATCAGGGGTCTACAAACTACTGCAGGAAGACCAGCCAGCCACTGTTTTAATAGAACACAGCCTCACCCATTTGTTTGTGAGTTATCTAAGACTGCTTTCTGCTACAAAGGCAGAGTTGCATAGTTGCAGCAGAAACTGTGTGGCCCTCAAAGCTGAAAATATTTGCTATCTGGCCCTTTACAGAAAATGTTTGCTGACCCATGATCTAAATGAAAATTTTTTTTAACTTTTATTGATTTTTTTTCTTTTTGCTGATTATAAATGTGCTGCTAGCTTGCTGTTAAAAAAAAAAAGATACTATGTAAAAGAATAAAGATAAAAGTCATTTATCTCCGGAAGCCTACTTAGCAAACTTAGTATTTTGATGAGTGCCATTCTACATATATATTTGTGTACTTTTTTCCAAAAATGATATTGATGATGGCAAATGAAAATTTTCCCATTGTTGTATCATAAACATTTTTAAAATAAATTTATTTATTTGTTTTATTTTTGGCCGTGTTGGGTCTTTATTGCTGCGTGCGGGGTTTCTCTGGTTGCGGCGAGCGGGGGCTACTCTTCATTACGGTGCGCTGGCTTCTCATTGCGGTGGCTTCTCTTGTTGCACAGCATGGGCTCTAGGCGCGTGGGCTTCAGTAGTTGTGGCTCACAGGCTTAGTTGCTCTGCAGCATGTGGGATCTTCCCGGGCCAGGGCTCGAACCCTTGTTCCCTGCATTGGCAGGCAGATTCTTAACCATGCGCCACCAGGGAAGCCCTATCATAAATATTTTACACATCCATAAACATAGCTCTTCATCTTCTTTTTAAATATGGCTGTAGGGGATATTTATAACTGCTTTCTCAATATTCCCTTCTCCCTCTCCCTGCCCCAAGCTTTCTCGATAACAGCACCTTACCTGATTTTCCTTTAGTAATTCACTCTCTCCCTTTAGGGGCCATTAAGTTTTCTTTAACTTTGAATTTTGAGATAATTTCAAACTTATAGAAAAATTGCAAGAACAGAACAAAGAATTCCTATATTTGCTTCACCCAGATTCCCCAAGTATTATTTTATCACATTTGCTTTATAATTCTCTATCTACTTATGCTATATGCCCAGATATATCTATATCTATAGCTATGTTAAGTTTTCCCTGAATTGTTTGAGTAAGTTACAGACACAATGCCCCGTTGACATTCAAACAGAGCGAGGAGGAAGAGGATTTTGAGCAGAGAAGTGACACAGTCTGAACATGATCTGGATGCTGTGGGGAGAGCTGAGTGAAGCAGAGCAAGCAGGAAATCAGGGAGGCTATGGCCTGACCAACTGGGAGGACAAAATTGCCACTTTCTAAGATGAAGAAGACTACAAGAAGAACATGTTTGGGGAGAAATTAAAAATTTGATGGGGGCATGTTGGGTTTAAGATGCCTAATTAGTCACTGTACCAAGCCCAGTTTATAAGCCTCCTCCTATTTGCAGGGCCAGAGTTTCTGCTCTGTGATACTGACGACCCTCTAAGAAGACTGCCTGCACCAACCCTTGAGGTTGCAGGCCCACCAGGCTGCAGGCAGAGGGAGCAACTGACTCCCGCTGGATCTCTTGCCTGCCACTCCTCCTGTGCTATGGCACTGTCTTGGAACCTGACTGCTGGAGAGGCTGAATGGTGCACCTGGAAGTGTGGAATTGATGTTCTGTGGTGGAAACTGACCAGAGGGCGAGCGAGGGGAGCCTGCAGAAAATTCTTCTCCCTCCTCCTACCCCATGGTGAGGTGAGATGACATAGTTCATGCCATTTGCCCTCTGAAGATAGTCAGTGAGACTAAGCAAACAGCTGTGCCCAAGCTGTAGACACTCAGTAACACCCACCTGTGTTTGTTCTCTCTTTTCCCTGCTTCACCGCCCATTTACCTTCAGTCATCCTGTTCTGGGATTGCATCACCCCAATAAAGTATTAACAATAAGGTTTAATTTTATGCTGTTTTCTTAGGAACCCAGATTAAAGCAGGTATCAAAGTGGAGATGTCTGGTAGGCAAAGCGATATATGAGCCTGTAGTTCAGAGAAGAGATCTAGGCTGAAATATAGATTTTGGAGTCCTAGGTAATAAAGATCTAAGACCAGATGAGATTACCTAGGAAGTGAACATAGGTAGAAAAAAGAAGAGATTTGAACACTGAGCCCTCAGGCACTCCAGCATACTGAAGTCCAGAGAGGTGAGGAAATACCAGCATCGAGACTGAAAAGAAATGTCCCATGAGGTAGAGAAAAACCAAGCATGTTGTTTCTTGAAGCCAAATGAAAATACATCAATTATGCAAAATACTGCTGATGGCTCAAGCAATATAAGTAATAAATGAATATTGAAATTAGCAATATGGAGGTTAGCAAAGTTGATTAGCACTCTTCTTTTGTTTTGTCTTGTTTGGCCACACCATGCAGCTTGCGTGCGGGATCTCAGTTCCCTAACCAGGGACTGAACCTGGGACACGGCAGTGAAAGCGCTGAGTCCTAAGCACTGGACTGCCAGGGAATTCCCATTGATTATCACTCTTTATGTGGAGAAGAATTTGTGTAATATACAGTAATGTCACACCTCTCATTCCTGTTATAATTTGTATCTTCAACTTTTTTTCTTTCCTGATCAGTCTGGCTGGAAGTTTATCAATTTTATTAATCTTTTTTAAAAGTTAGCTTTTGGTTTAAACAGAGTACAGAAATTGATTTTTCTCCTGTTTTTCTGTTTTCTATTTTGTTGATTTCCAATCTAATCTTTCTTCTCTTTACTTTGGGTTTAATTTATTCTTTTTCTGGTTTCTTAAGGTGGAAGCTGAAGTCTCAAAAAATTGAGACTTTTTTTTTTCTATTATAAGTATTTCATTACTAAAAGTTTACCAATAAGAGCTGCGTCCCAGAGATTACTTTTTTCAAATATTTCGCTATTCCTCTTCCCTCCCCTCACCTTCAGGAACTCTAATTACTCTTACACATATTAGGCTGCTTGAAGTTGTACTACAGCTCTGTTCAATTTTTCTTAGTGTTTTATTTGCCTGTTTTTCATTTTGGATGGTTTCTTTTGTTATGTCTTATCTACCATGATTTTTTTTATTCTTTTCTTCTATTATGTTTAATCCACAGTTAATCCCATCTGTGCATTTTTTTTAAATCTCAGACATTGCAGTTTTTATCTCTAAAAGCTTAATTTGGTTGATTTTTTTATAGCTTTCATGTTGCTACTGAGCATGTTCAATACTTCCACTAGCTTCTTGATCACATGGAATAGTTTAATAATTGTCTTAATGAGCTTGTCTAATTCTTTGTCATTTCTGGGTCAATTTGATTGAGTGGTTTTTCTTATTATGGGTTGTATTTTCCTGTTTCTTTGCATGACTTATGAGTTATCCAATTTTTGATTGGATGCCAGTCATTTTGTATTGTATGTTGTTGGGTACTGAATATTTTTAATATATATATTCTTGAGCTTTGTTCTGGGATGTGTTTAAATTGCTTGGGCAGTTTTACCCTCTTAGGTCTTGCTATTAAGTATCTTTCAGGCAGTGTTTAGTCTAGGGTTCATTTTTTTCTCCTATGCAGGCAAGACTCTACTATTCGAACCCAGAGTTTCTCAACCTCAGCACTATTGATATTTAAGGCTGGATAATTCATTGTAGGATGTTTAGCAGCATCTCTGGCCTCTACCCAGTAGATGCCAGTAGAGCCCATCTTCTCTGGTTATGAAAACCAAAAATGTCTCCAGATACTACCAATTGTCTCTTGGCGGGGGTGGGGCGGGGCATAAAACTGCCATCGTTTGAGAGCCATTGCTCTGACGTCCTGTGACTTAGGAGGTTTTCTGCCCTCGCCGATGGTACTATTACTGGCACTTTGTGAGTTCCAGTGATTTTTTTCCCCCTAATTCTTCTGGATGATTCTTTCCCCCACCTCAGGTAGTTTCTTTACACAGGTGTTCATCAGCAATCAACTGAATACTTGTGAGGGACCCTCTGCAGACCTCCAGCGTTTAGGTCTCTCCTCTTTGGTACTCTGCCCTGCCAATCTAGTCACTTGGCCTCTCAGGGCGCCTTGCTCCGTCATCTCAACTTAGGGATACGGTCAAGCTCTGCTTGAGTTCTCCCTCCCTGTGCTGTAGCCTAGAAACTCTCTCCAGGCAGTAAACTGAGGGAACCCAAGTTTGCTTCATGTTTCCCATTTCAGGGATCACGTCTCTCCCATCCTTTGCTTCTGATATATTTTCTCTGGTATTGTACTTGTTCAGGCAGGTTAGTCATCTTGGTCCGAAGGCTATGTGAGTGACTTTTAAAAAGTATGTTTGCATGCTAATTAAAAAATTCAGGAGAGGAAAATTTGATAATTCAAGAGGTGAGGATTATTGGGGTATGTCTTTGAGTAGGTGTGAGAGGGTGGCTTAGATCCAATGAAGATGCTAGCCTCAGGCAGAAGCACAGTTGATCCAAAGTTAAGAGGAAAGAAGCACTAAGATTAGCAAACCAAGATACGGACATTTTGTTTACTGTTTTCTAGATTTTTCTTTCTGTTTTAAACATGGTATAATAGGTATAGATGGGGATAGGTATATAGAGAATAATATAGGCATAGAGAGAACATAAAAATGTTAATGTGCTGTTACTATGTGGACTCATGGGTGACTTTTGGGGTGATTTCTATTTCTAAACTTTTCCTATATTAGTTTATATATTAATAGTTATATTATAGAATTATATTTTTTAAGAATTTAAAGAAACGAGATAGCTAGACACTGCTTTGTTCTATTCTCAGCACCTACTCATTACACTCCTTTGCCCAAAACCTCTAATAGTTTCCCATCTCATTCAAAGTAAAAGTCATAGTCCTTACCAATGGCTAACCAGGTCTTCCATGATCTGGCCCTACCCTCCACCCTTAACTCATTTCTCTGGCTTCATCCACTACTTTCCCCCTTTTCATTCTGCTCCAGCCACACTGGCCTTCTTGCTGTCTCTTGAACAAATCAGGCATTGCTCCTACATCAAGTTCTTCGCACTTGCTGTTCCCATGCCTAGAACATCTTTCCTCCAGAGTCTCGTGGACTTCCTTATACTCATTCGTATCTTTTCTCAAATTTCACTATCAGTGAAATCTTCCCTGGACAACCTATCTAAACTGCAATACTCTTCCTCTTTGATGTTTTGTGATCCTTTCTTTCCCAATATATTTTCTCTTTACCATTCATCACGTCGAACAATATGCTTTCCTTTTTTTCCACTGCCATCTATAGTTTCCAAAATCAATAGATGTAAACCCCAGAACACTCTTGGACCTGAGCAACTTCAAATCCACAGGCCTGAAAATTTAAAAAAGAGAACTCCGGAGAGCCTTGTTGGGGGGGAGGCAGGGGAGTGGAGGCCATGGGGAGGAAGTCCAAGGGTCACATACAGGGGATGCTTCAGGGAAACATCCCAGGAGCAATGGTTGGAGGTGGGTACAGCATAGACTCAGCAGTGTAATCCCGTCTGAGTCCCAAGTTAATGAATCTGTAGGAAGTACAGAAGAGAAATGCCAAAGACCTGATTGTGTGAAGTTTTTCATCTACAGACAATGCCAACACCAATGTTCAGTTATTATCGGAATTTAAAGTATATGTGTGTGGTGTGTGGTGTAGAGTAACAAATGGCAGAGGTTGACAGAGGTCAAATCATGGAACGCCATGCTAATTTTATTAACCTATGTGGTGCATTAAGTATAAGTCTAGAATTTAAAATTACAAAGGTTTTCTAAAAATTGATATGAAAATACAAATAACCTATATTAATCAGGACAGAAATCCAATTCAATTATCTTAAACAAGAAAGGGACTTTATTGGCTCACAAAACATTAAAGTCCAGAGGTAGGGCAGGCTTTAGGCACAGCTGGATCTAGGGCCTCCAGAAAATTGACATCAGAACTTAGTTCTCATTCCTTTCTGCTAGCCTCTGAGTTTCCCCTCAGACTCTCTTCACATGGTACAAATTTTCAGGCTTACACAGTCATTAGTTCGTGAGATCTCTGTCGAGCGTTCTTTCCAAGAGTTCCAGCAGAAGTTCTGTTGAGGACTTTCTTTAGCCTGGCTTGAGTTACATGCCCATTCTTTAATCACTGTGGCTAAGGAGCTGTGGGACTCAGGAGGGCCAGGCCTGGTTATGTACTCACCTAAGCCACAGGGAATGGGTTCCCCACAATAAATAAGGATTCTGTTATCACAAGATGGGGAAAGAGATGCTGAACAAAAACAACATATATCCACACATAACCCAACAGAAGAGCAGGTAAAGGATACAAACAATCCATGATAAAACTATAAACGGCCAATAAATATATGTAATCAACCTCACCATTAACCAGGGAAATGCAAAATGATCCTTTTTTTTTTTTGCCCATCAGATGAAAATTATCAAGTGTAGGTAAGGCTATATGGGGAAATGAGCACTTTCTATACAGTTGGTGAAAATAGAAAGTTATGAGGGCCTTTGGGAAGGCTAAGGTGGGTCTACCAGAGCGCACCCTTTGTCCCAACAATCTACCTTATACTCCATTCTAAAGACATATTCACACGCATGCACAAAGAGATATGAAAGAGATCTTTACTTCGGCAATGTAATAGCAAAAGAAAAAATAAGGGAATAGTTAAATAATGGTATTTTCATAGTACTGAATACTATTCAACCATTAAAGAAATTTAAAGACCTCAGGATCTGAGACAAAAAAAAAAAAAGCAAGCTGCAGAATACATATATATGATCCTATTTATGTAAAAACAGCATTTATATGTGTATATTCACATGGAAATTATGGAAAGGAGATCAGAAGAACGTATACTAAACTGTGGGCAGTGGAATGTGATAGGAAACGCTGCAGAAAAGGGTCTCTCTTCAGTCTTGTGTAAGAGTTAAGTACACTGAGATGGTAGTCATTTATACTTCCATAATTAAAAAAAATGGGGAAATGCAATTCACAATAGGAAATGAAAATGGCCAATAAACATATGAAAAGATGTTCCTTCTTATTAACAAAGAAAAGAAAGATAAATTTTTGCCTATCAGAGTGGCAAAAATATTGAAGGATTCAGTGTTGGTTGGGAGTGTAGGCAAAGAGGCACTCTGACTACTGATGGAGTTGTAAAGTGGTACAATCTTTTTGATGGTATTTCTCAAAATGTTAAATGTGCATGTTTTCTGACCCAGTAATTCCACTTCTAGCTATTTATCCCACAGAAATACCAACACAGGCAGCAAAATATATACGGATGTTAACTCTACCTTTACCTATAATAAAGAATCAGAAATAACCAAATTACCTACCAATAGGGGTTGGCTAAATAAGTTACAGTGTATTGATGCAATGGATTAGTATGTAGCTATAAAAAAACATCTACATCAAAGTGGGAGGGAGGAGGCAAGTCTCAGTGCAGTTCACGTAAAATAGGGATATGTACCTACCACACTCATATGATCGCTGTGAGGATTAAGAGTTAATCCATGGTAAAGCACTTCCAACAGTGTTTGTATACAGTGACAAGTGTCAGCTATTAACACATTTTTGCTTAATTATGTATATGTCTAAGTCTGGAAGAACAGCAAACCAAATAATTATTACTTCTGTGTGCAGACCATGAAAAGGAATGTCCTTTTTCATTTTACATTTCTGTGCTGTAGAAAACTCAAACGAGCATGTTTTAATAGCTTTTACATTTGTTAACCATAAGATAAAAGCATAAAATTTATCAATCAAGGTTTAATAGCCATCATTCATTGCATTGTGAAAAAATATACATCCCTGGAATTCACAGAACTAGATTTTGAGTTTTAGCTCTAATTGGCCACATGCAAGTCACACAATCTCTAAATCTTGCTTTCCTAGTCTACAAATCTAAGTGAGATAGGTAAAGTGTCTAATCCAATGTCTGGCATGCAGATTACTTCAGTACATAGAACTCTCCCTTGAACTTACACAAATGTATTAGACATATTGCTAAATGATCAAGTGCCAACTGGGTGTGAATGTGGGGAGTTCAACCTCCAAGAAAACCAAAAGAAAATTTAGCAGTAATGAGCAAATAAATGCTCAGTGGCTACTGGACAGGCATCAGCAGTCTGCATGCTGTTAACAATGACTGCTCATTTGATAACCCAACAGATGCCACTGCTTGGCAACTGCCAGATCACCACATCAGAGGCTGGGCACCCCCCCAGAATCGCCAATATGATTATCTGTGTTAACGTATATGAATGTCTGGATGAAATCTTAAATCACCAAATAGTTATTTAAAATCAAATTGTCTAGCAGGAACTTAGACTAACCAGAGATGGCGAGTACACAGACCATCACTTCCTTTTCATGTGTATTATCACAGTTTTTTTGGGTCCAACCCATTTTCCCCAGAGCCTTGCCTTAGTTTCAGAATCCTTTCTAAACAACGTACAGGTATCGGAGATGGCAAGACAACCTCATATTTGCCAACTCAAATACTTTCTCTAAGCTCTCACATTATACCAAACATCTTTGGCATTTATGAAAAATGTACCACAGGGAAGCTTCTTTGTATATAGGAAAAATAAGATCTAAAAAAACCCATGAAATTCTAGCCAAGAGGTTATTCCCTTCTTACCTACTCTGATAAAAGAATTCTGTCATCCCAGCAGTATTCCAAATATGCCACCTCAAAACCTACTTGGAAAGAAGCCAGTTATAAATAAATAAATCAATCAACCCAAGACCGTTTTATCTTAGAGTGGAGGAATTTATAGCTTTATTGGACATTGACTTGTTTCCTCTCAGCCACAAAGAGAAGACCCAAACAAAAGTCCCTACATATTCTTGTATAACTTAAAATACATTATATCATTACTACATATTTATACTTCAATAAATCTTAATCTATAAAGCACATTTCTTATAATTGTTATCAGAAAATCTATAGACAAGCTCCATTCTGCCTCACTTCTCCACCAGCTGGCCTCGCATTAGTATGCTTTTTAACAGGCTCATGCAAATCTCACCTTCCATTTTTTAATTTGATCCAAGTACCAGATGTAACCAAAACCTCTGGAACTATGAAATATTTTTATTCACATGGGTCATTTTCCACACAATTATGCCCACTATAAAAAAGCCTTTTCTCATATCTATATTTTAACTTTCAGAGTTTTCCACTAAACAGAACCACAGTACTTGGGATTCTCAGACAAGGAGTATAGATCCTACTACTACAATGTGTATTATTTTTATACATTAAAAAAATGTGTTAAGACTTAAAATGAAAAAAAAAAAAAGTTCCACAAACTCTGACAGTTAAACTAGTTGTTATAACCTAGTTTTTTTTTTTTTTAAATAGAACCCATTCAACTTAACATGTAAGTATAACCTCAATGCTACTAGAGATTGATTAGTTTTTTTTTTTTTTTTTTATAAAAGACCCACAAACCTCCAAACTGTGATAGTTATCTTGGACTCACCTCTGAAGATTGCTGAAGAGCTGGCTAGCTCTTTGAGCTGAGTCTTCCTTTACCCAAATACAACACCCTGGTAAGACAACTATGGCTCTAGGAATCTCAGAGGTGGGGGAAGAGGCTAACTCACATGCAACAGCTTTGTACCAACCCCCAATGATTTACAGTGGAAGAAATACCTACCTAATTATGGCAGGGTTACAGTACCTAGCACAGTGCCTTGTCGGTAGAAAATTTAATAAATGCATGGCTGCTTTGTTAGCCTGGTGTTCAATCCTTTTGTACCAAAGGAGTAAAATCGCAAACCTGATACTCATTGCCCACCTGTCATGGATTTTTCTGTCCTTAAAAATGAAGGAAAAATAATGACTTAGATCTTCAAGTCTTTTGTTTTCTAAAAGCCAAGAAAGACCATCACTCTTATTTACATTTGCCCTTCAACACTGCCATTCACTACAAATCTTTCCCTAGTGTTATAATTTCTACCTTCATAGTTTTATAACTGTTTATTGTTTAGACTGTCCACTTTCTAATGATACATGAGAGGACATTATTTTCATTAGTGGGATGCTTCCCAATTACAGGTAAGATGAGCTATTTTTGAGTTTTCCTGCAGGCAGGAAACTAACTACACCTAGATAAATTCTTGATATACTTCAATTCTTGGATCAAAGTATTTGTCAATCTTCCCCAATCTAGGTGTCCCATTCACTTTTTGATGTTTCATCACCATCACTTCTTATCTGAGTTTTAAGGCTCATTTCACTTTGAGGTTTTTGGTCATCCTTTATCTTCTATTTTCTGAAACGCATATTCAAATTAGGTAAAAGAAAACTGGTAAATTTGGAAAAAATGGTTTCAGTTTTCAGATTTTACAATTCCTACATTGCTTTTCAATGTAGAAAGGAATGTATCCTTGTAAAGAACATTTCAATGATCAACACAAATAACATATCTGTCTAAGAAGGAAAGTTTTAACAAAGGGACAAAGAATCAAGTAGTTTATCATTTGGAAAAATAATAAGAATATAAACATCACATGGAAGATTTAGGCATTAACACCTGAATTAAGTTTAAAATTTCAGTTTCTAGGCAGGTATGACACCATTTCTTTCAAGATAAGATAATAATAGTGGGTGAAAATTTTCTACATTTCCCAGTGGATTTTCTAAGTCTATAGGAAAACTATTATGTATCATTTCATGTTTTTAATTTTGTCTTCATTTCAGAAGAAAAAGACCTGAGTGCTGATTTTTTTTTTTCATTTCTTAAACTTTCACAACATTGAGAAGTTTCTCTGCATTGTGTCTTCGTTGATGTCTAAAAAGATTTGAGCTTTGACTATAGGATTTCCCACACTGAACGCATTCATAAGGTTTCTCCCCAGTATGGATTCTCTGATGATTAATAAGCCCAGAATTCTGGCTAAAGGCTTTTCCACATTCAAGACATTTGTAAGGTTTTTCTCCAGTATGGACTCTCTGGTGTTGCACAAGGATAGAACTCCTGCTGAATGCTTTCCCACACTCAACACATCCATAGGGTTTCTCCCCACTGTGGATTCTTTGATGAAGAATAAGGGCTGAGCCCTGACTGAAGTGTTTTCCACATTCATCGCATATATGTTGTTTCTTTCGGGAGGGATTTCTCTTTCTTTCAAACCTGCCCTTGGGAAAACAGGTTTCTCCATATTTAAAAATTTGAGGAACACCTATATTGAGAGTGCCAGGAACTTCATGAGATTCTACTGCTGAAGGAATCTCCTGCTTTGGAGCTAGCGCTCCATTTTCAGTCCTAGCATCATCATCTGAAATAAACAGAAAATGTAAATATCACTCATTTCCTATTCTGAGAGGAAAGAAACTTGAAGAAAAAATTTTTTAAAAAATGAACTAAAAGTAAATAGCTTGCATATGTCTATAAACAGCACTATGAAAACTGGTGATAAGGTTACCTACTCTCAAAAAAGAAAAAAAATGAAATGGCTGATTATGAGGTTAATGAAGTGAGAGCATGGGAACATGAGAAATTAAAAGGTTGTATCCTAATAAAAGTGGTAACATAAGGGAGTGGGTTATACAGTAGTAGTCAAAAACCAAAGGGCAGAAAAATGGCAGATTTTTTAGAGAGTCTAAGTT
The DNA here is from genome assembly GCF_964374135.1 of Grampus griseus. Taxonomy (NCBI): domain Eukaryota; kingdom Metazoa; phylum Chordata; class Mammalia; order Artiodactyla; family Delphinidae; genus Grampus; species Grampus griseus. The sequence goes on from NC_139006.1 coordinate 50,430,984, forward strand.
TGTTACAGACAGTCAAAGTGATGCAGCTAGGTCTGGAGAAAAATAAAATAAAATTGGCCGTTTTAAATCATTTTAATATTCTTTTACTTGGAAAAAGGGAGAAATTATATCAAAATACAATGTGCAAATAACCACCAATCTGTCAGAAAGTGACTATTTCTAAAATGAGCAGGACAAGGCAGGTCACAGCCAAGATCAGACTAAAAGGAGAATATAGGAGTCCTGACAAAAGCTGAAGGTAAGCCGAGAGTGTCCTGTGTTAATTTGGGACGTGACACTTACAAATTCAATGCACCTTTAATAACTGAAAGTTTTCCTTTAAAAGCAGCCTCATGTATTTGGTATTTGTCATGGTTTTTAGACAAGTTGTTACTTCCAGGCCTCAGTAAGATGTGTTCAGTGAAAGAACGGCCCAAATTACCAACATGAGGTACCATGACCCACCTGTAGGCAGGCAGTGATTATGAGCGAGTCTCATTTCAGACCTTCCTGAAACTTCAAGCCTTAAAGAATAAACACAGTTACTAAAGGGTGAACAGCACTGCTCAAAAAAGTTATAAACAGTGAGCAAATCTGTAACAAATGATTAAGAAAGGGATAGTCAGAAAAAAGGCTGACAAAGAGATGCTGAAGAGTTAGAGGGGATCAGTGAGGTCTGGAGACTTGAAGAACAGAGAAGTGAGTGTGAAGGTGACAAATGGCACACAAAGAATTGAGCTCCCAAGTGTGGTAGAGACCAGACTGCTAAAATGAGGCTACTTAAAAAGAGGCGAGAATTATCCTAAAGTTCAGGCAGGGGAGAAGTTCCTAGGAAGATACCACCTCCAACAACCAAAGACAGTGGTTCTCAAACTTTATTGCACAAAAGAATGCCCCATAATTCAGAGGGGAAGCCTGCTCAGAGCTCATTACACTAGCATTACCTCCAACTACCTCAAGGAATGATTCCCAAAGCAGTCTCAAACAAAATTTCATTTTAATTCATATAAATATGAAAAAGAAATGTAGCGGTTTTAGGAATATATGGGGTTGTATCAAAATAAGTAAGTATGTGGCATTAACTGCCAAGATACTGGGAAAGAACAGCCTTAGTGAATTATGAGCTTTCTACTTAATTTTTCTATACTTGTATTTATTATAGCTAGGAGCCATATTTTTCCATAAATACTTAGAAAAGGTGAAGAATTTTCTCTAAATGTCATTTCTACAAAAGAAGCTTCTTAGGAAACAAAAATGACTTTAGGTAGGATGTTTGAAGAAAAAAACACATACAAAAAGCTAAAAATTCAGAAGAGGCTTCAGTAATAAACTATAAACAAAAAAACTAGATTTGAAGAGGTATCAGGTAAGCTTATTGTACCAGGAACACTAGGCAAGAGACTAAAAGGATGTGAAACAGATGGCAAATAAGCAATATGGCAAGGTGAAACAGAGCGACCCGGTCTACAGGTGGGTGCTGGCTCAGAGTAAGGCAAATCCAGCCTGAAATGGATAGGCCTTCAAAGAATGAAGTAAAAGAGAAGAAAAGGCTGATGATGTTAATGTTGAGGAATAAAAGACCTGAGGTTAGCAAACCAACTGTTATTAGAAAAGAATCGAAACCCTACAGTGTGTCTATGTCTAAGCAATCAAGTTAAGGTGATTATCCCCCTCCTCCCTCACAGTAAAAATAAGCAAAGAGTTCCAGACAAAAGGTCCACACCCTCTTTCATCCTCCTGCCCACATGGGGTCCTCACCACAGTGCCTTAGGGAATGGAGCTCCCAGGATGCCCACTTGAGCTGGTTTTCCACTGCATCGAGCTCAGAACTTGGTAATCCCTGAGCTTCTTCTTGAGATACCATCTCCTCTACTAACACTTCCCGTTTTCGTCGTCGAAGAGAAACCTGGAAATGAAAGGGTTTGGTTCAGTTGAGAACGAACGTGATGAGAATCAAACCTAAATGCACACAAAAGAAACCATACAAAACATATGCTGCAGAGGCCTAGATGGCAAGCAAGCATAGATAATGCGGGGGGGGGGGGAACGACACAGAAACATAATTTTAACTTAGTTGAGTGGAATTAATTCAGCAGCTGCGCCTACTGCCATGCCAATGCTCCTGACCCAGGAACGTGACGCAGCAGGCTTACCGGCTGTCCAGGGTCGTCCAGTTCACTCTCTAAATCCTCCAGCACCGTCACTGCCTCCTCTCCATTCTCTGGATGATGCTCTCGAACCCAAGTCTGTAGCTCCTTGGGTAGGATGGCAACAAACTGCTCCAGTACTACCAGCTCCAAGATTTGTTCTTTTGTGTGTGTCTCTGGCCTGAGCCATAGACGGCAAAGTTCCCGAAGCTGGCTCACAGCTTCACGGGGCCCAGGTGAATCCTGGTATCCAAACTGCCTGAATCGCTGCCGGAAAACCTCCGGGTCAGGGAGATGGTTCCAGGGGATACTTGACCCCTCTTCGCCATCAGGATCCTCCTCCAACTTCACTCTCAGAATTTTTTCCTCTTCATCTGGAGTTGGGATGATAAGTATTGAATCCTCTTCCACTGACTGTGCAGACATCCTGATTTATAATACTTCAAGAAAAGACAATCAAGGTAGGATACAGGCCTCAGGGAAATACCCCGTTTTCTTCACAGGCACTCCTGAGGCACAAGAAATGAAAAATATATAAATGACCAAATAGTCTAAGAATTTGGACACATACCGATTAAAGGAAATAAAAATGTATTCTTTTACTAGGTTAAAAATTCCAATCAATAACCTAAAACCAGAAGTTGGCAAACTACAGCTCATGGCCAAATCTAGCCTGGTGCCCATTTTTGTACAGTGCTTGTACTAAGAAGAGTTTTCACATTTTGACATGGTTGAAAGAAATCAAAAGAACACTCCATGACATGTGAAAATGATACGAAATTAAGTTGTCTCCATAAATTTTATTTGTTCACACTACAATAGCAGAATTGAGTAGTTGCAATAGACACTATAGGGCATGAAAAACCTAGTATTTACTCTGGCCCTTTAGAGAAAAAGTTTGCCTATCTGTGACCTACAAAACCTATTTCAACAATCAAAAGAATCCAAGTAAGCACCAGACCACTTCAGTGTTATTTAAATGCATCTGACCCTTGAATACATTATTTGCAATTCATAACTGGTGTTCCCTGACACACTTAGGTCACCTCAAAAGCAGGGACTGCTTTTTCATTATCCGCTTAAAAAATTTCTTTTGACAAATGTTTTTTAAGGGCTAAGAAATATTTTCAAAATGTTTAAGAACTCCCTGGAGTTAAAATATACGTGAAAAAAACATTCACTTGCTCAGTAACAGATACATAATGTTGACAAAAATTAACCACTATGTGCCATAAAACTTAAGTATTATTCAGTCACCCACCGCGCCGTAAGTACCTTTACATTTGTAATGACAGGCATTAATCACAGTAAAATTTTTCAAAGAAAAGGCACTCTCATAACACCGTAACTTCGTGCAGTGGTGTAGACTCTTGTCCTTACACTGGGTGACTCACAGGCTCCCCGGCTTCTACCTTCAGGGAAACCTTGTACTATTTCTGATCCTTTCCTTAGTATTTGCACAGTCATGCCCATGCCATTGTTTACAATACCCATTAGGAATGAGCCATGCAGCTACTCAATGTACCTATTCAGGACCCGGAATGTGAAAGCCAGTAATTTCCAAACAACTTCCCGTAACCCCATGAGACTAGGAATCGGAAAATATCTTATCAGGTAATATACATACAGGTGTAATTAAACACTCTGGAGTGTGGCGGCCCTACAAACACGTAGGTTTGGCCTACAGATTCGTTTGTTCCTATTCCAAGACCCTACCTTATCGACGGCTCAAACAGTCTACAGAAAATAAATTTCTCTTCCTTTTACGTTCTCATACAGCACCCTGCCCGTGGGACGTGAGGAGGTGCGGGGAGGGCAGCCTCGCTGTCCCGACGGCGCGTGGGCGGGGAGCCCAGTTCCCCACTCACTCCTGCAGACTGCCGCTGCGAACCCCGCCCCCACCGCAGCGATTCCAGCCTTCTTCCCCGCACTCGCGGCGGCGGCTTTCGTTAGACCAAAAGCCACCCTGCCACAACAGCGTCGAAGCCACGGTACTTCCGCCCGCGACCGGCTGAACTACAAGTCCCGGCAGGCCCCGCGCGAGGTCCGCCCACTCCCACCTCCGCCCGAAAAGAATCCCAGAACTCTCCGCGAGATACCAGGGCCTCGAAATAGAACAAAACCGCCCGATGGGGGAGGGGAAGGCAAGGGTCGCGGAGGACACAAGGGATGGAGGAGTCTCCGAAGGTGCTGAAAGCCGAATCTGGCTTTCCGTGTACCCCTCGCCGTCCCCCAACTGCCGGGCATGGAGTCCGCGGCCTGCCCCCCCGCGCCTCCCGGGAAGCCGAGAAAGGTCCCCGCCAGGCTTCTTCGCTGACTCTTGCCAAAGCGGTCCGCAGCCCGTAGCCCAGAGTCTCCCTCACGCACTTCCCCCCACTCTCGCGCAAACCTCGGGCTCGGGAACCGCAGCCGCTTCGCTGTGCACGGCGGACGCACAAACGCCACTCACGAGCGGTTTCCCAGCAGCCCCCGGCGCAGACTGCTTCCGGTCTGCGGGCCCCAGGAGGCGGGGGGAGGCGAAGCACCGCGTTACCATGGAGATGCGCTCCGGGCAGGGGGAAGGGCTGTCCGACGACAATGACTGCTTTGAGGCTACGCTTGGCCTCGCGCCTCTTTCCTCCGGATAGCCCAGCCTTCTGTGTTCCGCTTAGAAGACAAGGAAAAGAAAGAATTCAGCCACTAAGATAGTCTTACGGTTTCATAAGCCTTTTCGCATGCATTATCTCATGTGATCCTCACAGTAATCCTCTGACAGAAGTAACAAAAGCTAATATTTATGAATGCTAACTACATCGTACCAGGCACAGTCACCATGCTTTACATGTATTGTAATTTAATTTTCACAACAACCCTAAGATGGTAAGAACTTTTATTATCCCCATTTCACAGCTGAGATAATCGCGGCACAAGTAAATAGCTTGCCCAGAGCTCATAACTAGTAAGTGGGAAGCAAGATTTAAAATCAAGGCATGACTCTAACCTTTGCCTCCCCACTTGCTGTGCTATAGAGCTTTAGTATGACCAATTTATGTGTCAGGGAAACAAAATGAGACTCTTAACCAAGAGCTTTGGCAATGATCGCACATTGAATTTGCAGAATGCGTGGTCACCTTCTGACTTCAGGCTTGACATTTTATACTACAAAACAGCTGCCAAAGTGATCGTTTAAAAACATGAATCAGATCATTTCATCCCCTATTTAAAGGCCTTCAGTGGATCCCTACTGCCTTAATTATGACATAAAAACTCCTGACGTTTGTCTGTAAGGCCTCCTGTAATCTGTTCCTTGCCCCCAATCCCATCTCCACCCCACCCCACTCCCCAGCTCTTAGGCTCATTGTGACCCAGGATCCTCAGCCTCCCTGACCACCTTTCCTCCCAGAAGCCTCCCCACTCTCAAGCACTGGGTAGAAGTGAGCCCACTTATTCATTTCTCTGGTTTTTGTTTTCTTTTGTTTTTCTCCATAAGTCTCCTAAGGGCAGGGACCTTGCCTGTCTTGTTCACCACAGTATCCCCACCTAGTAGTCCCAGGATGCTGACTGCCTGGTACATAGAGAACCCAATAAATATTTATTGAATAAATGAATGAAGCATGGGCTGCTCAGATTGCTGCCTTTGCTAGATCACATGTCAGGCCTCAGAAACCACACAAAAGAGCCCTGTTGTTTAAGTTCTGTGTTAGAAGTGCAGGTCCAGCCTTCCAGAAGCATTCCAAGATCCTCAGGCTTCAGCTTTCTGCCTCCTTCAGGAAAGTGTCCTTTGCAAAGAGCCCTCAAGTCTCTGCTGGATTCATGAATGAGAGAGCAAGTGAGTTAGAAGCTGATGGTATAGCATTACTCTACTCTCTGACTAGAGCTTTGCCTCCCCAGAAGCCCTGCGACTTCTGATGCCTCTTCTCTCTTCATTTAGGCAGTTTCCGAAATCCAGACTTTTTTCTCTCCTGCTTGCCTACTGCCACCAACCTACCTGGCTGCTCTTCCCAACCTTTCTCTCTTCTGTGACTCTAAAAGCTAGCTCAAGGCATTTTTGTTTTGCTTTAAGAGTTCTTTTTTTTACATCTAATTAATGTTGGAAAACTTAAAGGATACACATCAAACAGAAATACTTGGGGAGATTAAAAATGTTGCAAAATTTTACAAAACCCTTTGCCTGGGATTCGTTCTATCATTCCTAATTCTGAGAGAATAAATGGTAACCACGATGAAGTTTTCCTCTCTAATTTACTCGTTTGAGGGCAGGGACTACCAACCCCGGTTTTGAAACACCATCCTTCTGAGCCCCACTATGTGAGCTCTTTCCTGAATGGTGGACCCTGTTGCTATCTTAAAGATCTAGTCTTAAAGATCTAGGACTTCCCTGATGGCGCAGTGGTTAAGAATCCGCCTGCCAATGCAGGGGACACGGGTTCAAGCCCTGGTTTAGGAAGATCCCACATCCCGCATGCCACAGAGCAACCGAGCCCGTGCACCACGACTACTCAGCCTGTGCTGTAGAGCCCTAGGGCCACAACTACTGAAGCCCGCGCACCTAGAGCCCGTGCTCCACAAGAGAAGCCACCACTCTCCACAACTAGAGAAAAGACCATGCGCAGCAACAAAGACCCAATGCAGCCAAAAATAAATAAATTTATTTAAAACAAAAAAGATAGAGCATCATGATCCTCTGGGCAACCTGAGTGTAGGGAATAGCTCCGTGCCAGTGCCTGACGACCTTGCACATAGCTACAGAGGCCACAGAGACGAGGCTTGTGCTGCAGCTGACCTGAGTCTTGGCAGAACACCTTGTGATCCCCCTGGAACATGAGAGGCTCATGAGGAGCTGCTATAGGCCACTTGCCACTCAGCTCCCTGTCCTCCCAGGAGGCTGTCAGGGAAGTTTCTCCAGGCTTCCCAGGTTGTGATGAGGCTTTCTGCCTCACCAGCCTAGAGTACAGCTGGAGATTATACACAGGTTTAGATATGCAGTGTGGCATTAGCCCCTCAGCAACAAGGGGTCCCACATCTCAGGTTGCAGTCACCCAACTGTTGTTTTGGTGTCATCCTTTTGGTGTGTGAGACAAAAGCTCATGGGGAGCTGAAACCTTTGGCTACTCTTGCTTTGTCTCTGTAAGTAATAATCTAAATCTAAAAACGGCTTGTTGTTTCTTTACCAGCCAAATCTTTTAACCTTGCCTTGAAAGCATCTCATCCATTAATTAATGGTAAAAATTAAAAGCAAACAAACAAACAAAAGCAGACAGATGCTACCTGGCTGAGTTCCAAAGACCTAGAAATGATTAAAATGAAGTCATGATTTCCTCTTTTAACATTACCGTCTCGTTCAGGAGATAGACATAGAAAACAAGGAGATAGACATAGAAAACAAGAATTTACAAGACAATGTAGAAGTGCTACAGTAAAAGTGCTTAAGAATACCAGCAGGAAAAAAAAAAAGAATACCAGCAGGGGCACCTAAATGAATTAGTATGCTGAAGGGGAACGGAGGCACCCCGAGAGCGAGGAAGTGGAGTAAGAAAAGTTTTCATGCTGAACAAAAACACAGACCTTCAGATTTGGTGTTACCATATTTCATCCCAAAATTATCTTTTCTAGGATTTTCTCTAACAATTATTTTGGAGCTCTCATACCTTCTCCTCAGCTCAAAAGTATCTCCCTCTGGGCACTTAAAGTACACTGGTTAAATATTCCATTTTAGCTAATAAATGCACTGCACCAGGAATCTTTTCATTGCAAGTGACTAAAAAGGTAACTGTGGCAGGCACTGTTAGCTTCCTACATAAAGCACTCCCCCTTACTTCTAATACGCCCCTCATTTTTTTGATTTTGGGGGCCCAACACTGTGCCCAGCCCATAGACAATAAGTTATGATTGAGCTAAGCCATCCATGACTTCTCTGTTTCTCTTTGCCATGTATTCACTTTGCCTTCCTAATGGCTAGGAATGGCCAAATGATTCTGTTCTGGTCAATGAGATGTAAGGGGCAGTAGTTTGTGTATTTCAAGAAATTTATCTAATTCATGTAAGTTGCCAGATGTATTAGCATAAAGTTGTTCATAATATTTCCTTAATATCCTGTCTACAGGATCAGTAGTGATGTCCCCTTTTTCATTCCTGAAATTGATACTCTTGTTTCTTTTTCAGTTTTGCTTGAAGTTTATCAATTTTATTAATCTTTCAAAGTAACAACTTTTGGGTTCATTTGCTCTATTACTTTTGTTTTCTATTTCATGGAGTTCTGCTCCTTTTAAAAGAAATTAATATACGGTAAAATTAGTTCTGTTTTAGCAGATAGCTCCAGGAGTTTTAAAACATGTACAGATTGTAAAACTACCACCAAAATCATGATACAGGATAGTTCTATCATTCCACAAAACTCCCTCAAGATGTACTCACAACTTTCCTACTCCCTAACCCATGGCAACCACTGATTTATAATCCATCAATGACTTTTACACGATGTAATACAAATGGAATCATAAAGTATTTAACCTTTTACATAACTTTCATCAAACATACTACCTTTGAGATTCATCTATGTTGTTGCATGTCTCAATAGTGCATTTCATTTTATTGCTGAGTAGTATTTTACTGTAGATGTCAGTTTGTTTATCCATTCATCCATCGAAGGACTTTTGGGTTGATTCCAGATTTGGGCGATTTTGAATAGAGCTACTATAAATACTAATGGACATGCTTTTGTGTGACCATAGTTTTTATCTCTCTAGAGTAAATATCTAGAAGTGGAATTGCTGGGTCATATAGTATTATGGACTGAATATTTGTGCCCACCTCCCAAACTCACACGTTGAAGCCTTAACCCACAGTGTGATGGTATTTGAAGATGGGCCCTTTGGGAGGTAATTAGGTTAGATATGGTCATGAGAGTGGGGCCTCCACAATGGGATTAGTTCCCTTATAAAAAGAGATGTAGAGAGTTTGCTTCCTCTGTCTCTCCACCATGTGAAGACAAGGCAAGAAGATGGCCACCTGCAAGACAGGAAGAGAGCCCTCACCTGGGAACCAAATCAGCTGGCACCTTGACCTTGGATTTCCCAACCTCCAGAACTGTAAGAAATAAATTCCTGTTATTTAAGCCACCCGGTTTATAGTATTTTGTTATAGAAGCTGGAGCTAATATATATGATTTTTGCTTTTTTTAGTTTGAATACATTGAATTTTAAAAAGTGAAAAAAAGAAAGAAATATTGAGCCAAAATCAATATTTGGTACATAAAGTATGAATCTGGAAAAGCACTATTAAAAATTATATCTATCTCTATATTCTTTTAATAGTGTGTTTCACAGAGAAAAATGTTTAATTTTGATGAACTCCAATTTATCCATTTTAAAATTTTATGGCTAGTCCTTTTGGTGCCATAGCTAGGAATTCCTAACACCAGGACCTGAAGATTCTCTCATATTTTCTTCTAAAAGTTTTATATTTTTACATTTAATATTAGATGTATGATTTATATTACATTAATTTTTATATAAGGTATGAATTATAGGTTGAGAGTTTGTGTATATGTCTGTTTCCATATAGATGTCCAGTTGTTCTATTTGATAAAAAGGTTTTGTTTTTATTGCATTGCATTTCCATCTTTTTTTTTTAAATTTATTTTTGGCTGCATTGGGTTTTCGTTGCTGTGCGTGGGCTTTCTCTAGTGCGGCGAGGAGGGGCTACTCTTCATTGCAGTGCTCAGGCTTCTCATTGTGGTGGCTTCTCTTGTTGTGGAGCACGGGCTCCAGGCATGCAGGCTTCAGTAGTTGTGGCACACGGGCTCAGTAGTTTTGGCTCGAGGGCTCTAGAAGGCAGGCTCAGTAGCTGTGGTGCACGGGCTCAGTTGCTCCATGGCATATGGAATCTTCCCGGACCAGGGCTTGAACCCGTGTCCCCTGCATTGACAGGTGGATTCTTAACCACTGCACCACCAAGGAAGCCCTCCATCTTTATAAAAAAAAAAAAATCAGTTAGCCATATTTGTGTGGATCTTTTTCTGAACTCTCTAATATGTTACATTGATCTCTGTGTCTATCTCAATACCACATCTTTGATTACTATAACTTTATAATAATTGTTTAAAATCTGGTAGTGTGAGTCCTCCAACTTTGTTTTTCTTTTCAAAATTATTTTAGGTATATATATATATATATATTTAGCATTCCATAAAACTTTTAGAATTAGCTTGCCTATATCTACACAAAATATCCTACTGAATTCTGTCAGAATTGCTTTAAATCTATTGATCAATTTTATGGACAACTGGCATGTTAATCATATTGAGTCTATCAATCCATGGATACACATTATATCTCTCCATTTAAATTTTCTTTGATTTTATTCATCAGCATTTTGTATATTTCAGTGTGTAGATCCTGCCCATGTTTTATTCAATTTATTTGTGAGCATTAACTGATTTTTGGAGCTATTTAAAATGATATTTTAAAATATCCAGTTATTCACAGCTGTATTTATAAATATCATTGATTTTTGTGTATTGACTTGTATCCTAGAACCTTGATAAATTCCTGTATTAGCCAAGGTTCTCCAGAGAAACAGAACCAACAGGATATATATCCATATATCTGTATCTATCTATCTAAGATATGTTCTAGAAGTTGCCTTACAGTTATGAAGGCTAAGAAGTTCCACAATCTTCTATCTGTAAACTGGGGAATCCGGAAAGTTGGAGATGTAATTCATTCTGGCTGATGTCTGAGAGGCAGGAAAAAATGGATGTCTCAGTTCAAGCAGAGAGAGCAAATATGCCCATCCTTTGCCTTTTCAGGTCCTCAAGAGATTGGATGATGCCCACCCATACTGGTGAAGGTGAACTTCTTTTTTATTTTATTGAAGTGTAGTTGACTTACAATGTTGTGTTAATTTCTGTTGTACAGCAAAGTGATTCAATTACATAGGTACATTCTTTTTCATGTTCTTTTCCATTATGGTTTATCACAGGATTTTGAATATTTCCCTGTGATGTACAGGAGGACCTTGTTGTTTATCCATTCCATATATAATAGTTTGCCTCTGCTGATCCCAAACTCCCAATACAAGGGTGAACTTCTTTACTTAATCTACTGATTCAAATGCTAATCTCTTCTGGAAATACCTTCACAGGAACACCCAGAAATAAGGTTTTACCAGGTATCTGGGCATCCCTTAGCTCAATCAAGCTGACACATAAAATTAACCATCATAACTCCATCATTAGCATTTTGAAGAGTTTTTATAGAGTCAGTGAAATTTTCTATGGAGATAATCATGTTATCTGTGAATAGGGAAAATTTATTTAATTTCCAATCTGTATTATTTTGATTTCTTTTCCTTTGCCTTATTGTACTGTCTAGGACTTCCAATTCAATACTGAGTAGGAGAGGAGAGAGTAGATATCTCTTAGGGGAAAAAGTATTCAGTCTTTCACAATTAAGTATGATCTTAATTCTAGAGGTTTTTGTTTGTTTGGTTTGGTTTTTTTGCTTTATGTAAAGACTATTTTTGGAGCAGTTTTAGGTTTACAACAAAATTGAGAAAAAGATATCCCCTGCCCCTACACATGCATAGCCTCTCTCATTACCAACATCACTCACCAGAATGGTATATATATATATATATATATATATATATATATATATATATATATATATATTTAAACCAAGGATGAACCTACATTGACACATCATAATCTCCCAAAGTCCATAGTCTACCTTAGGGTTCATGCTTGGTGTTGTACATTCTATGGGTTTGGACAAATGTATAATGTCATATAACCATCATTATAATATCATAAAGAGTATTTTCATTGCCCTGAAATCCTCTGTGCTCTGGCTATTCATCTCTCTACTCTCCCCCACCCCTGGCAACTTTTTACTGTCTCCATAGTTTTGCCTTTTCCAGAATGTCATACAGTTGGAACCATACTGTATATAGTCTTTTCAGGTTGGCTTCTTTCACTTAGTAATATGTATTTAACGTTTCTCCATGCCTTTTCTTGTCTTGACAGCTCATCTCTTTTTTAGCCCCAAATAGTATTCCATTGTCTGGATATACTGCAATTATCTTTTCGAATTAATATTTTCTTTTTTTTGGATACATACCCACAACTGGAATTGCTGGGTCATATGGTAGTTCTATTTTTAGTTTTTTGAGACATCTCCATACTGTTTTCCACAGTGGCTGCACCAATTTGCACTCCCATCAATAGTGTACAAGGTTCCCCTTTTATCCACCTCCTGGCCAGCATTTGTTATTTGTGTTCTATTTGATGATAGCCATTCTGACAGGTGTGAGGTGATATCTCATTGTGGTTTTAATTTGCATTTCCCTGATGATTAACGATATTGAGCATTTTTTTCATGTGCCTGTTGGCCAACTGAATGTCCTCTTCGGGAAAATGTCTGTTCAGGTCTTCTGCCCATTTTTAAAATGGGTTGTTTGTTTTTTTGATGTTGAGTTCTATGAGTTGTTTATGTATTTTGGATATTTACCCCTTATCGGTCATATCATTTGCAAGAGAGTATGTTTAGTTCTGTAAGAAACTACCGAACTGTCTTCCAATGTATCTGTACAATTTTGCATTCCCACCACCAATGAGTGAGAGTTCCTGTTGCTCCATATCCTCATCAGCATTTGGTGTTGTTGGTGTTCCAGGTTTTGGCCATTCTAATAGGTTTGTAGTGAATTCTAGCTTTTTAATAGATGTCCTTTATGAGTTTGAGGAAGTTCCTATTTTTTCTTATCAGTGGGTGGTGAATTTTGTCAAACACTCTTTCTGCATTAATTGATATGGCCATGTGGTGTTTTCTCTTTGCAACTACTAATCTGGTGTGTTTCTTTGATTTTGAATACTGAGTCAACCTTATAGTCCTGGGATAAACCCCACTTGGTCCAGGTGTTTTATTCTTTTTACACATTGCTGGATTCAGTTTGATAATATTTTGTTGAGGAATTTTGTGCCTGTGTTCCTTAAGGATTTTGGATTGTGGTTTTCTTTTTTTATACTGTCTGGTTTTTTTTCCTGTTTTTCAATCTTTTATTCTCTGTGTTGTTTAAATTGGATGATTTTTACTGATCTATAGCTATTTCCTCTGTCATCTACATTGTTCCATTAAGCTCATCAAGTGAATATTTTATTTTGGTTGTATTTTTCAGCACTAAAATTTCCATTTGGGTCTTCTTTATACCTTCTGTTTCTTTGCTGATGTTTCCTGTCTTTCCATTCATTCACCCTTACTTCCTAAGCAGGGTTATAATATCTGATTAAGGTCTTTTTCTGATAACTCTAAAATCTATGTCATCTAGGCCTTGATATAATTTGATTTTCTTTCTCTTTGCAAATTGAGATAGTCTGGTTCTTCCTGTGCTTAACAATTTTGCATTGTATACTGCACATTTTGAATATTATGTTATCAGATTCTGGGTATCATTTAAACCCTAAGTTGAAGGTTGACTTGTTTGTTTGTTTTAGCAAGGAGCTGCCCTTGTTAGGGTCAGGTTACAAGGTCTGATCTGCATTGTTTGGGCTTTCCAAAGTCAGTTCAGTTTCCAAACATTTCTAGTCCTATGTGTATGCCACTCAGTGGCCAGTCTGGATTCTGGGAGGTAGTCTGCCCCGTAGCTCAGTTCGCAATGCCTGTGCTCTGATGTTTAGGGTCAGATCCATGCATGCATAGTTTAGAGGTGAGCAGAGGAGTTCATACACTACTTGTGGGAATTACTCTTTATCTCTCTAGTCTCTGCAACAAATGCAACACTTTCTCACTCCTTGAGGCCTCCCTTACTAGTCTTCCAGCTAGAAAGCTGGGGTTTTATTTTCCTTGCTCTGATATTTACTCCTCTCAACTACATCTGCATCCTGGTCAAAGGAGTGATAGGACACCAAGAGAATAAAAGTAATGGGGATTGGCACCATGCTCTTGGGACCAAAGCTCCTCTGATCAGAGTGAAGGGTTCCCCTCTCTCTTAGTTGAAGGTGACTTCCCTGTGACCCCTGCCATTGCTGTGCTGCTGCTGCTGCCACTGCCACTGCCATAGGGAGAGAAGTTGAAGGAAAAAAAAAGATGCGGGATTTCCCCTATTTTCTGGACCCTTAGAAGCCCCTTTCCCATCCCTTGGGCCAGACACAGAACACCTCTCTTGGAGTTCTTCTCTGTGTGCACTTCAGGGTTTCAGGCTCCCTTTGAGTCCAGGCCAGGTGATACCAAAAGGGAAAAAGGGTAAATTCAGTGGAACTTGAAATTCTAGTCCTCTTCCCCAGTCTGCTTGCTATTATTTACATTGAGGAGTCCTCAGCATGAAAGTTCCATGCTTTCTGTCCAGGATTCTGTGGGAATCTCTCTTTAGAGAGAGACAGGTTGGAGTGTACTTACTCCATCTTGCCTAGAACCAGAGCCTCTGTTTTTATTCTGATCATTTTCCCCCTTTGGCTTACTTTAGTTTTAAATTGCTCTTTTGTTTTTTCCCTGACTTCTTCTACTTTTTTTTTTCTTTAATTAATTTTTGGCTGCGTTGGGTCTTTGTTGCTGTGCAGGGGCTTTCTCTAGTTGCGGTGAGCGGGGGCCCCTCTTCATTGTGGTGCGCGGTCTTCTCATTGCAGTTTCCTCTCTTGTTGCAGAGCACGGGCTCCAGGTGTCAGGGCCTCAGTAGTTGTGGCTCACGGGCTATAGAGCACAGGCTCAGCAGTTGTGGCGCACGGGCCTATTTGCCTCTTGGCATGTGGGATCTTCCTGGACCAGGGATCAAACCTCTGTCCCCTGCATTGGCAGGCAGACTCCTAACCACTGCGCCATCAGGGAAGTCCCATTTCCTGGCTTCTTAAGGTAGATAATCAGATCACTGATTTTAAGTCTTTTGTCTCTTCTAATATAAGTATTTAAAGGAATGGTACCTCAGGAAAAAAAAAAAAACTTGTTACCTCAGGGCTTCAGTCCTGTTTGTCTGTAGTACTCTTGGCTCCTTCCTCCACATGGGTCTGCTTCATCTTCCAGCTGTTGCAGCACTGCCTGCTGTCATAACCAGTCACAACAACATCTGGAGATAGAAAAGCATCATCTCTTCTTCATGTCTCTCTTTTTTTTTTTGACCGCGCTGCACAGCATGTGGGATTTTGGTTCTCCAACCAGGGATTAAACCCTCGCCCCCTGCAGTGGAAGTGCAGAGCCTTAACCACTGGACTGCCAGGGAAGTCCCTATGTCTCTTTTTTAGAAGAAAGCAAACTTTTCCAGAAGCCATGCAGCGGGCTTCCCCTAATGTCTCATTGGTCCAAATTGAGTGATATGCCTGTTCCTAAATCAAAATTACTTGCAAGTGGAATCGGATTATCATAATTGGCTTAGAGTAATCATTTGGGGTTGAATGAATATTTTAAAAAATCAAACTGTAAAACACCTAGGTGACAAGACTGCTAATAGGCAATGAATCAAAAGTAAAATTTAATGGACTAACTCAGTTCTGATGCAGCCTCACTGACATGTCCAGCTGGAGATATTCTACCTAGAATCCTGACAACTCCTTCTTCAAAAGACTGGAGCCAGCAAAGCTGCATAGGAAAAGACTGCAGATGTCTACCTGGCTGATCATTAGCTCTGACAGTAGAGTTCCTTAGTTTAGCTGCCACTCAATGTCTTTGTAGTCTTTGAATAAAAATAATCCTTCATTTGAAGACAAACCAGTTAATCTGAGCTAAGTTCAAACACAAGTATGATTAAGAGAGCCAGCTAGTAAGATACATCCATTAGCTTAAAATTTCAGAAATCAATAAAGTAATTAACTTAGCATATGGCTTTATATAAGGAAATACATTGAATCCAAGATGGAAATTATAACTAATTTTAATATTATTTACTAGCCATCCAGGATTTGTAGCCCATATAGTCCATTCAAATCTTCTTTTAGGGCTGCTGGGATAGTCTCATCATTGCCTGTCCTAAGTGTTAGTGGCAAAGAGAAAATTATTTGTTAGTCCCTTCACCAAACACTCGTCTGGATTTTATCTTCCAGATCTTCTGCTTTTCAGCATTCCATAGAGTTTCTTATTATTATTATTCCTTTTTTTTTTTACTAGAATATAAATGTTATTAGGACAGGATTATAGAAAAGTGATTTCCTTTTTGTTTCCTCCAATGCTCTTGTGGTAAAATATACATAAAGTTTACCATTTTAACCATTTTTAAGTGTACAATTCAGTGGCATTAAGTACATTTATAATGTTGTACAGCCATCACAATTATCCATTTCCAGAACTTTTTTATCACCCTAAACAGAATCTCTGTACCCATTAAACAACTCCTCATTCCTCTCTCCCCCCAGCCCTGGTAACCACTATTCTACTTTGTCTCTATGAATCTGCCTATTCTAGATACCTCATGTAAGTAGAATCATACAATATTCATCCTTTTTTGTCTGGCTTATTTCACTTAGCATGTTTTCAAGGTTCATTCATGTTGTAGCATGTACAAGTTTCCTCTGCTATCCCATAGCAGGGAGTTTCTATGAAACCTTTCGGAAGCCGAAATGGTGTAAAGCAAAGAATCGATTACTTTACATCTTGCTGACGGATACGTGAAATAAATCAAGATAAAGCACATATGCTCACAGACACAGTTCAAAGCTATGGCAGCTTGATGCTGAGATGCTTGGTGTAGTTCCAGGGAAGGAGCTTGGCTGTGCCAGTCTTGCCGTTTGGGGAGCATACTGCCTCTATTACAGACCGTTAAATAGGTACTAATGTAGGTCTTTCATAAAAGTGAAGTGATGGAAAGCAAACTTTCAAAAAGCAGAGGATACCTGTACCTGTTTTCACTAACTGAAATAAATCTGAGGAGGATTTTCACTTTTAAGGAAAAAGGCAAAAAGCAATGATAGCATTCAGCCTTTGTTTTGGTGGCAAGCTGTTACAGAGGCAGCAAGCAGCCCAAGCAGCTAGAGTGGCACTGCCAAGCTCCTTCCTGGAGAACGACTCTCAGCATCTCAGCATGAAACCGCCATAGCTTAGAGCTGTGTCTACGGTAACTGCTTCTTTGCTTTACACCATTTCGGCTTATGAAAAGTTTCATAGGAACACTCTACTTTCAGATAGTGGGAAAAACCTGTACTAATGTAGGTCTTTCGTAAAAGCGAAGTGGTGTAAAGTGAACTTTTGAAAAGCGGGGGATACCCGTATCAGAATTTCATTGCTTTTTAACGTTAAATGATATTCCAATTGTATGTGTATACCATATTTTTGCTTACCCATTGATTTATTGATGAACACGTGGGTTGTTTCCACTTTTTGGCTGTTGTAAATAATGCTGCTATGAACATGAGTGTACAAGTATTGGTTTGAGTCCATGCTTTCAATTCTTTGGGGTATATACCAGGAGTGGAATTGCCATACCATGTGGTAATTCTATGTTTAGCTTTTTGAGGAACCACCAAACTGTTTTCCACAGTGGCTGTACCATTTTACATTCCCATCAGCAGTGCACAAGGGTTCCAGTTTCTCCACATCCTTGCCAACACTTGTTATTTTTTGTATTTTTAATCAGCCAGCATGATGGGTGTGAGGTGGTATATCACTGAGGTGTTGATTTGCATTTCCCAAATGATTAGTGATACTGAACATCTTTTCCTGTACTTACTGGCCATTTATATATTTTCTTTGGAGAAATGTCTATTCATGTCTTTTGCCCATTTTTGAAATGGGTTGAGTTTTGTTTTTTTTCCTGTTGAATTATAGGCGTTCTTTACATATTCTGGATATCATCACATTTAAGATTTGCAAATATTTTCATTTCACAAATATTTGAGTGCCTGTTATGGGCATGTACTGTGCCTGATGCTTGAGAAACATGTGAATGAGGCAGCTCATGCTCTGGAGAAACATAGCATAGTGAGGTCAATACAGGAGTAGATATAGTATCAATTTAGTGGATAAAAAGCTACCACATTGAAAAGAAAAGTGGAGCTTATTTTTTATAACTGATGTTTTTGCTTCTTGAATTCCCACCCCATTGAGTGGGGAGTGGTAGTGATGAAAGAGTTGAATTAAATTATTCAGTCCATTTTAAGTTCAACTCCCTATCACGGCTATTTCTCCCTCTGCCCTTCTCTGCCATCTAGATGTCTGGGAAGAGAGTTTCTATTCCCTGTGGTGAGGTGGTGCTGTGGATTGGGTCTCAGATGGCCTTGCCATCCTCCTGAGCCTCTCTGGTTTCTATTCTGGGCAGCTAGTCTGAGGTGCTTGCTCACCAAACCTGCAGCAGTTAAGTGATCTGTTCTGGTGAGGCAGGAGGCCAGTGTCCCTTCCTTCATGATTTGCCTCCACCTTGGCTCTAGCCACCCCTCTAAGGTGTAGCTGAGACTCACAGTTCTGGCCACAAGTTCCACAAAGTTACTTTGTCCAATGATCCCAATTCTCCAGGTGGTTCAACCAGCTCCTTTCCAAGGTCCCCATCAGGTAGGGGGAACGGCTACATATTTTCGAAATCACATGGTAGCTGGTAGACTCTTCACTAACTCTGTATTGCCATTTTTACAATAGTCCAGTGTTGGAGCACAGGAAGTCTGTTGAGCAATTGTTTCCCAATGCACCTCAATGCACTCAATGACAAGAAAGCCCAGCTTTCTCCCCTTTCAAGTTCTCTCCCAACCCCCTCCAGCATTTCTGCAGAGGTGAAATGTCACCTGTGTCTGACCTTCTCTTTGTCTCACCATTCCCAGGATCAGGAGGGCTTTTTTTTTCTTTTACTATTCCGTGACTTCTTTCTTCTCAAAGTATCATTCCTCCTCTTCCTTGGGCCATATCTGCAGTTTGATATTTTATCTTTTAAAAATTATTGGAGCGGTTTTCCCTGGTGGCGCAGTGGTTGAGAGTCTGCCTGCCGATGCAGGGGACACGGGTTCGTGCCCTGGTCCAGGAAGATCCCACATGCTGCAGAGCGGCTAGGCCCGTGAGCCTATGGCCACTGAGCCTGCACATCCGGAGCCTGTGCTCCGCAACGGGAGAGGCCACAACAGTGAGAGGCCCGTGTACCGCAAAAAAAAAAAAAAAAAAAATTATCGGAGTATAGTTGATTCACAATGCTGTGTTAGTTTCAGCTGTACAGCAAAGTGAATCAGTTATACATATACATATATCTACTCTTTTTTAGATTCTTTTCCCGTATAGGTCATTACAGAGTCCTGAGTAGAGTTCCCTGTGCTATACAGTAAGTCCTTATTAGTTATCTATTTTATATATAGTAGTGTGTATATGTCAGTCCCAATCTCCCAATTTATCCCTCCCCTGACACTTCCCCTCTGGTAACCATAAGTTCTACATCTGTGACTCTACTTCTGTAAATAAATTCAACTGTACCATTTTTTTTTTTTTTTTAGATTCCACATATAAGCAGCATATGATATTTGCCTTTCTCTGTCTGACTTACTTCACTATGACAATCTCCAGGTCCATCCATGTTGCTGCAAATGACATTATTTTGTTCTTTTTTATGGCCGACTGTAGTTTGATATTTTAAAAATACCGTATTTCATGTGATAAATGTAATGCCAGGGTGAGAACAGATTACTATGGAATCAACAGAAAGGTGTGGAGGTGGTCCCAACCTATTCTTAGGATGTTACAGTAGGCTTCCTGGAAGAAGTGGCATTTAAGCTAAAACCTGAAGAATACACAGGAGTTAAGATAAAGTGCAGAAGCTGGATAAGAGTTTAAAAGGAACACATACAAAGGCCCAGAGGCAGGAGGACTTCTAATTCAGAATGTCCTTGGCATAGAGTATTAAGGAGGCAGTAACAAAAGAGAAAGCTGAAATGGTAAACTGTGGTCACATCATGAAAAGCCTCAAAAACCTTGTTTAGGAGTTCTGATTTTATATTAAAAGCAATGGGGGGAAATCCCTGGCGGTCCAGTGGTTAGGACTCCATGCTTTCACTGCTGAGGGCCCAGGTTCAATCCCGGTGGGGGAACTAAGATACTGCAAGACTTGCGGCTTGGCCAAAGGGGGGAAAAAAAGCAATGGGTGGCTTGTGTTTTAAGCAAGGAGGGTACATGATCAAATTTATGTTTTAGAAAGATCACTGTGTTTGAAAGAGATGGATGCATATGAAGGAGGCAAAACTAAGGGCCATTTTGCTCCCCCCGACTCAGGGATTAGCCACCATCTTGAATTTTTAAGAATATGCTAGAAAAGTCACATCAGCATATTTGAATGTTGAAGAGATGGATCCTGAAGGAAAGCAAAAGGATGAATAAAAAAGAGAATAACTGATGGCAGCCAACATCCTTCAGAGGTGGGAAGGAATGCTGAGGGACCAGAGAAGAGAGACCCCTCTTTCATTCTGAAAGGAAGGGGAGAGGAAATGATGGGTGAGATGTAGATAAGTTGACAAACTTGGTGGAGTTCTCATCTTTTTTTTTTTTTTATTGATAATGAAGGAGGCAAAATCATAGCCATCTGCTCATGAAAAGGAAAGTGGCCAAGAAGGAGTATGGCAAACACTGTTGGCTGACTCAGTGTGGTTCCCAATCCCCATCTGCCCTGCTGCTTTCCCTCTAGGAGTTGAAAACACTGGCTTTACTAGACACACCTGCAACAAGGAAACATAAGCAGAATTTTGCTAGGGTTTCTTGGAAAGCTTTCCCTTTTCCTAGTAGAGGACATGGCCATGGCTGGAGTCCCTCTTCCTCTCTGACTTGACCCCAAATGCCATTCCCAGAGCTGAGACAGCTCTCTTGCATATCTGAGAAAATAAGTATGAAGGAAAGGCCCAAAGAAGTGCAGAGACAGCAGCCAGACAAGTCATTGTTCAGCTGCCGATTGTTCAGCAGCAACTCGCCTCCAGATTTCTGGTTGCAAAGTCTAATTTGTTTAAGCCACCAAAGGTGGATTTTGTATCCAGAAGCATTCCTGATACAGGAAGTTTCAAGGACAGTGACAAACATCTGATCTGGTCTCTGAAGAGAATGGGAGAAAAAGAGGGAACATAGGATTAGAGATAATAATAAAGGCTCAGATGAAGTGAAATTCATTTAAAAAACACCAATTTCATTTTGGAGTATTTACTATCTGTGGAAATTAATCAGTTTGATGGGGTGCTAATATGCTAATTTTATCAAGGTTATACCAAGTCATATTAATTCTCCAGTTAGATAAACTAGCACCTTCTACTTATTAGGAGACCTGTGTAAGTGCAAGATAACTTAGAGTACTCAGCGACACCCTTTAAAGATTCGTTATTCTAAGATGATATGATTCACATCACTGTCTGGTGGAGAAGTTCAGATTATTCACACTGAAGACAATGTAATCTTGCAAAGTTTATGGCAGAAGCAAGTGAAGAAAGACGCTTCCCTCAGAATACTTGATTTAGATTCTGTCATTTTATTCACATAGCACCCAAAAAACTTTCCATGATTAAGCAGTAATTCACAATACATGTATCTTTTGAGGCATTTGCTGCTTTAATAGATGGCTTGTTCCTCTCTTTAATTACAAAAAGAATGAGACCCAAATAAAAAGACTCCTACATTTTTAATAAATGAAAATGTACAAAACTCAATACTCATTCATATTTACTAGAGCTACAAAGTATAATCACTATCAGAAAATTCTAAAATTAAAATTTGTATTCTCCTCTCCCCTTACTAATCTAATATTTATCAATATTCTAACTAAGCAGAGCATGTAATCCCACATTTGTCTCAGGAGTTACTCCAAGCACTAGATATGACTGGATTTTCTGATAATGAAATGTTTACCCTTCATGAGGTACAAAGTTCACCATGAGGCCTATCCTCCCTTCTCCTTCTAAGGACTTTCATTTCTCATGGTTGCCTCCATATTGGGTAACGGTGGCACCATGGGAGACACGACAATCCATGTATTCTTGTAATACATACAGAGTTTTATTAAGAATCCCTGGAAAGGGGGACATTATGTTATATATTGTCAGAATACTTAAAAAAAATACCAGTCATTTACTTTTTAAACAAGAGAATCTGATTGAATTAAATGTGGGTTAAACTCAATGGACTCTTTAAATTGAACTTTAGTGATTTTCTCATTTGTACAAGAGTATCAAAATCCAAGGTCTTAACATCATGATGAATTGTCTAGAAACTCATTTACTAAGAATGCATAAGACCCTGAAAAGGTTGTCCTGGGATGCCTGAAACATGTTCACAGCTGATTTATGCCAGAACAGAGGCCATGAAGAACTCTGAAGGATAGTCACCAGCTGTTAAGGGTTCCCATTTCCAGGTAAGTACAGTTCTCCATTATGTGCTGCACTTACCAGGTAACATCAGTCTCATTTGGACAGTCTTTTCTTCATCTTCCTTATTACTTTATGTTAAGGTGATCATCAACTTTATATAAGCACCCACAGATAACTGTTCATTATTAGAACACTCATCATATTTAGGCCACTTCCTAAAGACACGTAGAGCAAATCTTAATGCTTTCACTGAGATATTTCCAATATAAATTGTAAAGGAGATATTTTTTTTTTTCCTACACAGGAAATTACTTAGTATCATCAACAGTACGTATAGATGATATTATACATCAACTAAACCTCAATTTTAAAAATTGAAACAAAACAGTATGTAGGTTCTCAGGTTTTTGTAAGAGACGAGTAAAGTCCCTTTACTCACCTGCTTCCTAACAATGACCCTGGACATTTCAGCTTAGGTCTTGAGGTACATATTCTTTTGGGTCTCCTCAATCTTATTCTCATATTTTGAATCTGGTAACAGAAAATAAAACAGGAAATTTATTATATTTTATTATTATTATTTTTGGCCACGCCACGTGACTTGGAGGATATTAGTTCCCTGATGAGGGACTGAATCCAGGCCTGCAGCAGTGAAAGTGTGGAGTCCTAACCACTGGACTGCCAGAGAATTTCCAGGAAACTTTTTTAAAAAACTGATTTAATCTTTGGTCTAGTAACTCCAATGTGCAAATAATGAAATGGAGAATACCCACTTATATACTAACTCACACACTCCTTCTCAACAGGGAAAATGTACTTGTCTAAAAAGGAACATACTAGTTCATTATTTGTGTTAATAATGGAAACAGTAGAACATGTCTGAGAGTATCTTTTCAAGAGTTGCACTAGGGATGGAAATCCAATTTAAGCTTTAGAATCTCAATCGTCTGAACTGACACTGTACAGAAAAGCAAACAATGCTGACAGAAAATATTCTACATTCTCTCCTGTGGCTTTTACAACCTTTCAAAGGAAATTGGTGCCCACTGAAACTACCGATTTATGCTAAAGGAGTATTGGTGCCTTGTGTCTGCTCCCCTGTTGAAAAAGTTCTCAATAAATGGTTTGACTCCCTCACAGCACTGATGGGACTTTCTCTCTAGTATGTTTTTTCCTATGTCTGAAAAGATTCGAGCTCTGACTAAAGGCTTTCCCACAATCATGACATTTGAAGGGTTTCTCCCCAGTGTGGGTTCTTCGATGTTGAATCAGGATTGCACTTCGGCTGAAAGCCTTTGCACACACGTCACATGTATAAGGTTTCTCTCCACTGTGGATCCTCTGATGTAGATTAAGGGCTGAGCTCTGAGTAAAGACTTTCCCACATTCATTACACTTGTGTTGTTTTTTTCGAGTACGGTTTCCCTGTCTTCTTTCAAACTTTCTATCTTGTTCACAGGTTCCTCTAAATGTGAAACTCTGGGAAGCATTCATTTGAAGAGTGTTAGAAACTTTGTGATGCAGTTCTTTGCCTGAAGAAGTCTTTCGCCTTGAAGCTGATTTCACATTTATAGTTCCGGTGTCTCTATCTGAAATAATACATGGAAAAGCAAATGTAACCAGTTCTCTGTCCAGAAGGAAGGAAAACGAAATAGAATGATCCAAATGAAATATATATAGACTATTTTTTAGCTGGCATGTTTGAAATATAGCATCACAATGTGGAGGATGGAGAGGGTAAGGCAGAAAACACTGAGAAGACCAAAAGGTGAAAGAGATTTATATACTGATGAGGCGGGCAACTATAAAGATGAAAAGCTCTAAAAAAAAAAAGATGAAAAGCTCTGTGCAAAAGGTAGAATGGTGGGTAGGGGTAAAAAGATACATTAGAAACTGAGGAAAGTCTGGAAGAAAAGAAAGGGCCTAAGATGAGGAATTATTGGAGAAGCAGAGGAGCAACTGAAGGAGAGGAATTAAATGTGGTAGTGGGTAGCAATAAGCAAGATTTAGTACAAGAGTATCAATAAACAAAAGTTATAAAAATAAATGAATCAGTCTTTAGACCGTGACCTTGGGGGTCCCTCAAAAGGGCCTCAGGGACTGCCTGATGGCGGAAGAGGTGGGATGACACTGCTTGTTCCTGCTTTAGTCAGAGTAGCTGTGTTTTCATCTGTTTAATATATTGCAACTCCGCATAAAATTTCATTGAGAAGAGGGCCATGCTGCTTAAAAAAAGGTTTGAAAATCCGGATGGAGATGATGTCAAGGATTCAAAAATCTGAACGATATTATAAGAATCTCTGAGAAGGAAATGAGGACAAAATACTGAGAAAGTGCACTGGCAGGATATATAATGGTGGAAGTTCCCACAGGAACAGGAGGCAGGAGGGGAGATTGGAGACCTCTTACAGAAAGCAGCCTAGATGTGTGTGATGGGTGGGCTGAGAGGCCACCTTCCCACCCCCCAACCATGACCTGAACCCTGCCCCTCACCATTTTGTCTTAAGGTGTGATGCTCCTTCGATGCCCACTGCAGTTGCTTTTTTGTGGGCTTAAGCTGGCTACGTGGTGTCTCCTGAGTGATTTCACAAGTTGATAGCTTCTTTGCAAGCATGTCCTCATTTCGTCCAAGAGAGACCTAGAAACAGTTTGGTACTAACTGAGGCTGAAGAAGGGAATCAGGTTGGAACTTGAAGATAAAATAACAGAGAAGAAACTATCCTGGGACACAGGAAAAGGGAGGAAAAAGGCAGAGGCGCATTCTGTTTTCTGGCACAGCTGGGAGTCCACTCACCACACTCTACATTTAGTTGTGCTGAGTGGGAGTACAATTTGGGAGCTCTAACCCCAGTGATGTGCCAGAGCTCCTGACTCAGCCTTGTCCCTCATGCCCACAGCCCCTTCTCACCTGTTCAGCCGCCCTGTCATGCTCTTTCTCCAGCTCCTCCAGCATCACCACGGCTTCCTCTCCACTCTCTGGTCGGTTCTCTTCAAACCAGGCCTGCAGCTCCTCAGGCAACATGGCCAGGAACTGCTCCAGCACCAGCAGCTCCAGGATCTGCTCCTTGCTATGCACCTCTGGCCTCAGCCACTGACAGCACAGCTCGCGGAGCCGGCTCAGAGCCTCCCGGGGCCCAGATGACTCTTGGTAGTCAAACTGCCTGAACCGCTGGCGGTAGGTCTCTGAGCTGTAGTAGCTGCTCCAGTGGCGGCTGGAGACCATATTAGAGGCCTGCCCTCCCTCTTCCACCTTCATTACCAGAATGCAGTCAGGGTCCCCTGAAGTTTGTGGAAGGAGTTTTGATGTCTCTCTCAATTTTGCAGACATTTGGACTAGGAATAGCTCAGAACTGCTGGGCTTTAATCTTCAAGAAGGTGAAACTCTCCTTATGGACACTCCTAAATATGATTAAAGAGACAAGTGGAAACAAGACAGAGACAAATGCTTCTTAGAAGGATACAACTAAGATTAGAAACATAAAGACTGTACAGAAAGTGCTGCCCTTAATCTTAACATAAACCATGCTTTCAAAGAACACTTCCTTCTCTAAGAGAATCAAAGAGCTCAGAGGCATTAATTTATATACATGAGTAATTTGCAATTTATTCTGAAAATCATGCACGTGAGGCTGACTAAATATCACAATAAGAGTTCAGCCAGTGTTGCAGAGGAGCTCCTGGAGAACAGAAATAAGGGAAGGCTGAGGAAAGTTATGACTCTGGGTCAGCCTCGAAGAGCCAGTTAATTTTTTCTAGACTGCTGCAAGGAGCTCTAAGGAACAGTCTCACGAGAGAAGTACTTTTGCATAGATTTTTTTTTCGATGCTTACTAATTTTTAAAACAATATTACTTTGGCATTAAAGGGACCATTCAAAAGAAAAAAGCATATTCCTCCATCTTAATGTATTTCCATTTTTTCATGTCCATGTCTACTGCTCATCTGTGACATCCATATTATTTACTTAATTATCTCTTTACTGTAGAATATTTAGGCTGTTTCTAATTTTTACTATTATAAACAATGCTAGGAAGCACATTTTCAGAAAATATACTATTTTTCTCCTTTCAAATTATTTCCTTCAAAGATGTCCCAAGGAATTGACTTACTGGGGTCAAAGCAAAAGGGACAAATATCTTGCTATGTATTATCAAATAGATTATAGAAAACGCTGTATCAAATCACAGTGTCACCAGCAACATAGTGATGTATGGGGGCAACAATTTCTCCAAGTATCGCTAGCTTGTTAGCAGGAAGGGGGTGGGAAGACGTTTTCCTTAGTAGCATTTTAGTATATGTATCACTAGTAACTGACAGCTAATTTAAACTGTTATATGTGCCCCTATTTTTCCTCTCTACCATTTTTTTCCCCACTTCACCGAGAACTCTTCTAGGCACTGAAGATATGGCGGTGACCCGAACAAAGCCTGCGGCTGCATAAAGCTTATATTCTAGCCCGGGAAAGACAAGGTTACCAAATAAATGACACAACTTTATACAGTGCTCCACAACTGAAACGCAGAGAATTTACTATGTGCTAAGCACTCGTTTAGGGATCTTAATAAATATAAACTCATTTAAATCCCCACAAAAGCCCTGTAAGGTTCTTTTCATCCCCACGTTGAGGAACCCGCCAGGGCAAGCTCAGGTAACGAGACCAAAGGCAAAGGAGCAGGGCTGGGGTCTGAGTTCAGGCCATCCACACCTTCTACGGTGCTGCGCGGTCCAGAGCCGGTGGCCGGGGTCCCAGCGCAAAGAAAGGCAGCAGACCCATATGATCCTGAGCCGGAACCGAATCTGGGATCGAGACCGGAGCGACAGGTGGGGTTTGAGGCCACGTGTCTGGAGCCGTCTAAGGGAGTTACACAGAGGGCCCCTAAGCTAAAGCATCCTCTGGAAGTCGCAGGAGTGGCCACCGGGACGCACTTTGCGTCTCCCGCACCAGGAGCGGAGTCTGTGCCGGGTCCACAATTGCTCTCAGTTCCACGCAAGAGACCAAACCCCCAACACCGCGCGAGGGTCCGTATCGAACCCGGTCCCTGGAGGGGAGGTTTCGCCCAGAGTCCCAGATCCGGGGGTCTTTCCCAAGGGGACCGACTCTCCCTTGGAAATACCTCCTCTGCTGAGCCTGCTCCCGACGGTCCCGGGACACCTTCCTCCACCACACGGCGCCGCTCCCTGACGGGGACCCGACTCCGCGAGACCACACGAGGAGAATGGGCGCGGGGGGAGGGTGCGCGGGAGGTCAGGTAAGCGCGCGGAGGGTGATGGGAGGAGGTCGGCTTCGGGGGCGGGGGTCAGGCGCCGCAGGGTACCCGGACAAGGAGAGGGGGTGCACGCACGCGTTTTAAGAGGCCAGGAGGTGCGGGGACGAGGTGGAGGCCGCCGGGAAGCGCCGGGGGCGTGAGGAAGAGGTAGCCGGGGTGGGGGCGGGGAGGGGTATGAAGAGGGGGTGCGCGGGCGCGTGCTAGTAGTGGTGGTGGGGCTCCCGTGAGGTGGCCCCAGGCCGGCGGCTATCCCTTCCCCATCCCCCCGTGTGCCGGTCGCTTCTCCCAGAGGCCTAGCAGAGCGAAGAGACCTCAACTCTCACCTCCGGCCTAGGAAGGACGACCCCGCGTTTTGGGGGAGAAGCCGGGGACGCGCCCAACAGGACGCTTCCGGTCCTCGCGGCGGGTGGGGGGGGCGGGGCTCGGGATGCCGGAGACGTTGCCATGGAGACGAGCCGAGGCCCGCGCCTCAGGCTTCCAGAGAGGTAGCTCTTGGACTGCGGGGAAGAGCGAAATACCGACGGATGGGAATCCAGCTGCTTGGGATCCCCGTTCAAAGAAACCAGCATTATTTTTCTCAGAGTACTTTTACTTACATTATTTCGTTTACTCTTTCGATAAGCCAGTACGGTTATCCCCATTTTACAGGGAATAAACCCAAAGTTTCTGTGACTTGGCCAAGGTCACGGAGGAGACTCCCGGGCTTTCCACCGCTACGCACAACTTTCTGTAATACCATCTGCGCTCCTGAGGCTGGCTACGCTCCAAGTATCGTCGTAAGAAATGTGTTTGACCCTCCCATCCTCACCCCATGTTTTCACGAGAACCTAATGGCCCTTGAAAAGGTGTGAACCCGCGCACGCACATATTTTGGCACTAATATATACATATATATGTCCTCAGATAATCTTGAGTAAATTTAAAAATAAATTTGAGGCTAACTGAGCTACAAGGCCACAGCCCCACATATTGGCTCCCTCCTCCACCCACTTTCCCTAGGGACTCTTGGAAATATAGAGGGAAGTAGGGAATCAGGGAGAGGACAGCAATGCTTGAAAATTAATAAACGACAATAAGAAGAAAAAAACCCTTTTGGTATGAGCAAACAAATAAAAAAGAAAGGTATATTAGTAATGAAGTCTGAAGTGATGAGAGAAAAGGCTGGTTTACTCAGTCTATGCCAGACCCAGGGGATTAGTGGAGAAACTTGCATCTTAATTAACCTACAATGTTATTAAATTTGAAGAATTTATTTTTTTGAAGAAATTCTTGCTTCTACAGCGGTATTTCATGGGATAAGATTTTTTGTTGAGTTAATTGCTAACACAAATAGCAAGACAACCCAAAATTGTACAAGGGAATGTATTTATGGTGATGGTGGGTAGGTTAAATGACTCAAGGCAATGAGGAATCTGAAACAGATCCTCAAGGGCAATCTTGGCAGTGGTGTGAAGTCATAGAAGGTGGTTTAAGGAAAAAATGGACAGCAGTCAAAAGCTGCAAGGAGAATAAGGAACTGTGAAAAGCCATGTGATTTGGCAGGAAGTCAGAAGTGAGTACATCAGCTAGGATTCTACCAAATAGCTGGACCCAAGAACCTAAAGTTTCTTTTAAAAAAGGGAGGCTTCTGGGCTTCCCTGGTGGCGCAGTGGTTAAGAATCCGCCTGCTAATGCAGGGGACATGGGTTTGAGCCCTGGTCCAGGAAGATCCCACGTGCCACGGAGCAACTAAGCCCGTGCGCCACACTACTGAGCCTGCGC
The DNA here is from genome assembly GCF_964374135.1 of Grampus griseus. Lineage (NCBI taxonomy): Eukaryota > Metazoa > Chordata > Mammalia > Artiodactyla > Delphinidae > Grampus > Grampus griseus. Next base: position 50,460,337 of record NC_139006.1, read on the forward strand.
TCTAGAGCCCGCGAGCCACAACTGCTGAGCCTGTGTGCCACAACTACTGAAGCCTGTGCTCCTAGAGCTCCACAACAAGAGAAACCACCACAGTGAGAAGCCTGCGCATCGCAATGAAGAGTAGCGCCTGATCGCCACAACTAGAGAAAGTGCGCGTGCAGCAACGAAGACCCAACGCAGCCAAAAAAAAGAAAAGAAAAAATAAAGGGAGCAAATGTAAAAGATTGGTTGTAATAAATAGTTCACAGTAAGCTTGATAAAGGGCAGGCTTTTGTTTGTTTGTTTTTATTTTTTTAATGTTTGGGTGGAAAGCAATTAACAGGAACAAGCTCCTAGTAGAGCAAGCATCTAGCTGTATACCAGATGCATGGTAAACAGTGGGAATTCAGATCTGAGATACAGATTCTTTTTTTTTTTTTTTTTTTTAATTTGGCTGCGTCTTAGTTGTTAGTCTTAGTTGCAGGCATGCGGGATCTTCGTTGCGCCAGGCAGGCTTCTCTCTAGTTGTGGCTCGCAGGCTCCAGAATATGTGGGCTCAGTAGTTGTGGTGCTCCGGGTTAGTTGCCCCGTGGCATGTGGGATCTTAGTTCCCTGACCAGAGATCGAACCCACGTCCCCTGCATTGGAAGGTGGATTCTTAACCACTGGACCACCAGGGAAGTCCTGAGATACATATTCTTGCTCTTTAGGAACTGATAGACTACTTAAGGAGAAGAGTATATAAACTGACTATTCCAAACAAAGTGGCAGATGTTCTGATGGAGCTACCTACAGGACGCTACAAAAGCACAAAGAAAGGGAGGTGTTGGGGAGAGCTGAGTGTTGATACATTTCAGACTGAGGGACCAGAGAAGAAAGTTTACATTTGTTGGATTGAAGGATGTCAAAACATGAGTGGCTGAGGATGAGGGTGAAGAAGTAAGCAGGGGTCTAGTTTTGAAAGATTTGGCAGACCAAGTAAAAGGCTGTGAACTAAAATTTTAAGCAGGGTCTTGAGCGACTGGCTCAAGTATATCTGCAATTCAGATAAAATTCTGATGGCAACGTGAAAGATGGGTTTGAGTGGAGACAAAACTAAAGGTAGGGTGACCAGCTCTGAAGCTATTTCAAGGTTCCAGGCTGCAACTGATGGAGGTCTGAACTAGTGGAGGCAGATTCAGGGAATATTTGGGAGGCTGGTGTTTGTTGGATGGTAGGCTGACCATTGGATGGATAGTGCATCATTAAAGAAGTTTAAAAAAAAAAACCAGTATGAGTAGGTTTGACAGTGGCTTATGTGGACTTTTGAGGGGAGTTTTCGGTAGCCTGAATCTGAGTCTGAATGAGATGAAAGCAATACCATACAATCACACAACACAAAATTGGACACTTTGTGAGATTATGTGAAAGTAAATATCAAATGTACTCTATATCTGAATGCTTCTCCTGTATATTAACCTCCTTGTAAATTTTTTCTTTTTTTTTTTTTCCCTGCGTGGCACAGCTTGCGGGATCTTAGTTCCCTAACCAGGGATTGAACCCACGCCCTTGGCAGTGAAAGCTTTGAGCCCTAACCACTGGACTGCCAGGGAATTCCCTCCCTGTAAATTTTATAAGCTACTTATAAACACAGTGAAGGAAGAGGGCAATCACTTTATTTATTTTTTTAATTTTTGAATTTTATATTATTTATTTTTGTATACAGCAGGTCCTTATTAGTCATCAATTTTATACACATCAGTGTATACATGTCAATCCCAATTGCCCAGTTCATCACACCACCACCCCCCACCGCTTTCCCCCCTTGGTGGCCATACATTTGTTCTCTACATCTGTGTCTCAATTTCTGCCCTGCAAACCAGTTCATCTGTACCATTTTTCTAGGTTCCACATATATACGTTAATATACGATATTTGTTTTTCTCTTTCTGACTTACTTCACTCTGTATGACAGTCTCTAGATCCATCCACGTCTCTACAAATGACCCAGTTGTGTTCCTTTTTATGGCTGAGTAATATTCCATTGTATATATGTAGCACATCATCTTTATCCATTTGTCTGTCGATGGGCATTTAGATTGCTTCCATGACCTGGCTATTGTAAATATTGCTGCAATGAATATTGGGGTGCATGTGTCTTTTTGAATTATGGTTTTCTCTGGGTATATGCCCAATAGTGGGATTGCTGGATCATATGGTAATTCAATTTTTAGTTTTTTAAGGAACCTCCATACTGTTCTCCATAGTGGCTGTCTGTATCAATTTACATTCCCACCAACAGTGCAAGAGGGTTCCCTTTTCTCCACACCCTCTCCAGCATTTGTTGTTTGTAGATTTTCTGATGATGCCCATTCTAACTGGTGTGAGGTGATACCTCATTGCAGTTTTGATTTGCATTTCTCTAATAATTAGTGATGTTGAGCAGCTTTTCATGTACTTCTTGTCCATCTCTATGTCTTCTTCAGAGAAACGTTTATTTAGGTCTTCTGCCCATTTTTGGATTGGGTTGTTTGTTTCTTTAATATTGAGCTGCATGAGCTGTTTATATATTTTAGAGATTAATCCTTTGTCCATTGATTCGTTTGCAAATATTTTTTCCCATTCTGAGGGTTGTCTTTTCATCTTGTTTATGGTTTCCTTTGCTGTGCAAAAACTTTGAAGTTTCATTAGTTCCCATTTGTTTATTTTTGTTTTTATTTCCATTACTGCAGGAGGTGGATCAAAAAAGATCTTGCTGTGATTTATGTCAAAGAGTGTTCTTCCTATGTTTTCCTCTAAGAATTTTATAGTGTCCGGCCTTACATTTAGGTCTCGAATCCATTTTGAGTTTATTTTTGTGTATGGTGTTAGGGAGTGTTCTAATTTCATTCTTTTACATGTAGCTGTCCAGTTTTCCCAGCACCACTTATTGAAGAGGCTGTCTTTTCTCCATTGTATATCTTTGCCTCCTTTGTCATAGATTAGTTGACTATAGGTGTGTGGGTTTATCTCTGGGCTTTCTATCTATCCATTGATCTATGTTTATGTTTTTGTGTCAGTACCATATTGTCTTGATTACTGTAGCTTTGTAGTATAGTCTGAAGTCAGGGAGTCTGATTCCTCCAGCTCCTTTTTTTTCCCCCTCAAGACAGCTTTGGCTATTCGGGGTCTTTTGTGTCTCCATACAAATTTTAAGATTTTTTGTTCTAGTTCCATACAGAATGCCATTGGTAATTTGATAGGGATTGCATTGAATCTGTAGATTGCTTTGGGTAGTATAGTCATTTTCACAATATTGATTCTTCCAATCCAAGAACATGGTATATCTCTCCATCTGTTGGTATCATCTTTAATTTCTTTCATCAGTGTCTTATAGTTTTCTGCATACAGGTCTTTTGTCTCCCTAGGTAGGTTTATTCCTAGGTATTTTATTCTTTTTGTTGCAGTGGTAAATGGGAGTATTTCCTTAAATATTCTTTCAGCTTTTTCATCATTAGTGTATAGGAATGCAAAGGATTTCTGTGCATTAATTTTGTATCCTGCAACTTTACCAAATTCATTGATTAGCTCTAGTAGTGTTCTGGTGGCATCTTTAGGATTCTCTATGTATAGTATCATGTCATCTGCAAACAGTGACACTTTTACTTCTTCTTTTCCAATTTGTATTCCTTTTATTTCTTTTTCTTCTCTGATTGCCGTAATGACATTATAGAGACGTTCACTCCTCAACTTTCTATTCACGTTCCTCACGACATTCCTCATCCCAGCATATTTGCTTTCCACCTAGTTAAAGGCTTTTAGTGGTGTGACTCTGTTTCCATCTGTGCATAGAACCATTTTTTTCCTTGCCCAGGGTATGTGAAGCAGATGTGTTAGAGACAAGCTGCCATATTTCTATAAGGATAATAGGTTAGAAAGTCAAGAAATTTAGCTTTAGAAATAAAAAGCAATTTGCCTGCAATTGAACTACAGTTTCCAGAGAGTGGTGGATAGAGTGTGTGTAGCAAGTCCAAGTGTGGATACACACTGAATGGCTATGAGAGTTTGGATGTGTCCCTTTGTGGAAGATACGAATTAGGGAAACAACTAAGGAAGATACGAATTAGGGAAACAACTAAGATACAAGTTAGGGAAACAACTAAGGAGGCATCCCAAACTGAGTTCATGTTCTTCCCTTTATACCCTCAACTGGCCCCGCTCACCCAATTCCTTGCTTTGATAGTGAAAACTACTGTTAACTCCATGCTCCAGGCAAAAATCTTAGAATTCATCTTGGACATTTCCCTCTCCCTCATTCTACTACCCCCAGTGGGTGCAGAAGTCAGCAGAGGGACCTGGTTCATGCCCTGACTCTGCCACAAGCTAGCTGTGGGCAAGTTCCTGCAATCCTCTGCTCCTCATCTCCTCATTTATAAAATAGGGATCATAGTAGTCATCTCATTGGGTGAAGATTAAATAAGATAATGTACGTAGGTAAAGTTCCACAGGTGATTCCAGTGGACAGCTGTATCAGTTTCCTGGGGCTTCTGGAACAAAGTACCACAGAATTGGTGCCTTACAACAGCAGAAATTTATTCCCTCCCAGTTCTGGAGGCCAGACATCCAAAATCCGTTTCACCGGGCTGAAATCAAGGTATCAGCAGGGCAGCACTGCCTCTGGAAGCTCTAGGGGAAAATCCATTTCTTTCCTCTTCCAGCTCCTGGTGGCTGCCAGCATTCCTTGGCATGTGGCTGCATCACTTCAATTTTCAAGGCCAGTATCTTCAAGTCTCCTTCTTCCTCTCTCTTGTAAGGTTAAATGTGATTGCATTTAGGGTCTACCTACCCACAAAATCAAGGATAATTTCCCTATCTCAAGATTCTTAATTTAATCACCCCTGCAAAGACACCTTTTCCAAATGAGGTAACATTTACAGGTTCCAGGAATTAGGATCTGATATCTTTGGGGGCCATTTTTGGGGGGTCTGCCACAACAGACAAGGTTGAGAATCTCTATATTAGGTAGATAAGGAGCTGCCTCAAAAGGAAAGCTTTGGAAAAACAAGCATTTAAGAGGAGAGTTCTAACTCATGGTCTATGGGCTCTCTATCTGTGTGCCTGATGTGGTAACCACTAAATACCTGTGGCTAGTTAAGTTTAATTTTAAACTAATTAAAATTAAATAAAATTAGAAATCCAATTCCTTGGTCACATCTGCCAGTTTCAAATGCTCGTAGCCTCATGTGTCTCACGGGCTACCATATTGGACAGCACAAATACAGAACATGTCCACAATCGTAGAAAGCTTTAATGGACATCATTTCTCACCCCTGAAATATGTTTCTAGATGCATATGTTCACTTTTCTGGGGACAGGGTCTAACAGAAGACACAAGTTACCAACACTGACAAAGACCAGCCTGTTGATGTGTTTTATTGGCTCACTGTTTTAAAATTGAATTGGTTCCTAACATGGACATTTTGATTCAATACATTAAAAAAAAAAAAATCGGGCTTCCCTGGTGGCGCAGTGGTTGAGCGTCTGCCTGCCGATGCAGGGGACATGGGTTCGTGCCCCTGTCTGGGAAGATCCCACGTGTGGTGGAGCGGCTAGTCCCGTGAGCCATGGCCGCTGAGCCTGTGCGTCTGGAGCCTGTACTCTGCAACGGGAGAGGCCACAACAGTGAGAGGCCCGCGTACCGCAAAAAAAAAAAAAAAAAAAAAAAAAAAAATCACACTACTTCTTTTGAAAAACTGAAAAATCTAGGAATACTGATCCCGCATTCCCTCAGAGCAAACATTTCCTGGACAAAGTATCTGCTACCTGCTTTAGACAGATCATGCTTTCCCCAGTTGCCATTGTCCCCACCTACCCACTGCTATTTCTATCGCTAGTCTAGCCCCTACAGGTTAGTGGAGTTTGAGGCTTCTAATCTTCATCTTCTGATTCTCAAAGATGTCCAAGATTATCGCTTCTCAAACTTGAATGTATCAATACATACAGATCACTTGGGGATCTTGCTGAAATGCAGATTCTGATTCAGTAAGTTTGAGGTGGGGCCCGAGTTTCTGCATTTCTAATACATTCCCAGGTGATGGTAATGTTTGAATAGCAAGGCTCTGATGGAATCTAGAATCTATTTTCTATCAATAGAATAACTTAGTGGAGAGCCAAATTCAAGCTGCCAGAGACATGTTCTGAATATTGGAGAAGTCACAGCACTAGTAGCAGTACTGAACAATTGGTAAATGAGGCTTCTTCCCCCATCTTTAAAATGGCTTCTTTGGTATTTAATAGTGAATTTGTACCAGTTAAAACCCAGTTTAATTATTCACAGATATGAGTGGAGATGTTTTTAATTGCCCACTCAGCAACTATTTTTGAGGTAAAGGCTGCCAAGATACTTAGCATAAATCATTTAACCAAAACATCTGAAGAGGGGATTCCCTGGCAGTCCAGTGGTTAGGACTCAGTGCTTTCACTGCTGAGGTCCCGGGTTGGATCGCTGGTTGGGGAAACTAAGATCCCTCAAGCCTCAAGGTGCAGCCAAAAAAAAAAAAAAAAAAATCTGAAGATGATCAAACAACCTGAAAATGATACACATCTCCCCAGTGTGGATTCTTTGATGATCAATTAAGAGGACAGAACTTGTCCCCAGTGTGTATGCTCTGAGGCTGAATAAAGGTTGAGCTTTAAGTAAAGGTTTTTCAAGAAAATGTCCCAGGACTGAAAGACAAGAATTCACAGATCAAAAGGGCCAGCCCTTTGTGTACTCAACACATGGGATGAAGACCTATATCATTATGGAATTTCTCAAAATTTGGGAGAAATTTAAGATCCTAAAAGCTTCCAGAATCTAACAGGCCACAAACTAAAACTTGAAAAACAAGATGGTATTAGACTTCTCAGTTTAGAAGGTGATAAACAGTGCCATCAAAATCTTGAGAAAAATTATTTCCAATTAAAATCCTGCTGGGAAGTTCCCTGGTGGTCCAGTGGTCAGGACTTAGCGCTTTCACTGCCGTGGCCAGGTTCAATCCCTAGTCGGGGAAATAAGATCCTGCAAGTCATATGGCATGGCCAGAAAAATAAATAAATTAATTAAAAAATTTAAAAATAAAATAAAAAATAAAACCCTGCTGGATCATTATGCAAAGTGAGAAAAAGGACATTTTCAGGCATGCGAAGTATTAAAAAAAAGTTACCTTCCATGCAGCCTTTTTCAGGAGACTATTGGATGTCTACCAAAAAGAGAGTAAACCAAGTAAGAAGATACGAATAGAGGATTCAACGCAGGAGATAATTAAGAAAATTCCCAAGAGGGTGATGAAAGGAGGTCCCAGGTGGCAGTCGGAGTTAAGCAGCAGAGGGATGGAGAGCTCAAGGAACATGACTTCAAGGGGGAAAAAAATGGTGCAGTGGAGTACTGGGTGTGTTTGTTTTGTTATGTTCCAGTGTTGAGAGGAGATTTATACTCTGGCTGAAAGTCAGTGGAAAAATTAGTGGTAGATGGATAGAAGACTAAACAAAGGGGGAAAACAATGTTATCATTTATCATTAGATCCAGGTAAGCAAAATATTATATAAGAAATTTAATTATAGTATATCATAAGGCTTAGCTATGGATAATATTTATATAGTCATAATAATGTAAACACTGAATTCTGATCTAATCAAAATATGTTAGAAGTATATTGGGAGGATTGGGGTTGCAGGGAGGAGAATCCTGTGTGATGAAGATGCCTGTGGATTTATAAGAGAGCTAAGTCCTTATCTTCCATAATATGAGCTTAGTCAATAGTAGTTAAAATGAAATATCAAGAAGAAGTAGCTGTATTAACAAGTTATTTTTAAAGTGTAAGTAAATCCCCATAGAAACAGCTGTAAGAGTTGAAGGTAGATGCAGTCCTGGGGAGCAGGGGATGGGGAAGGGCAGAATGGACTGCCCTTGTCCATTCTAGGTCTTATAGACCAATTTGACTTTTCAATTATATGTATTATGACATCAGTTATAGAGAATAAACTATAATTGCACCTCCCATCCTCTTTAAGCCTTCTGTATTGAGGCTTCCACCCTCACCCCCTTACTAGTCTTCCCTGTTGCCAAATCTAATTCACTTGTTTTAGTTCTCATCTTCTCAGAATTTCGCATTATTAACTATGGTACTTCTTCCACTTAGAACTCTTTGTCCTTCATTTTCACTACTCTTCCGTCTTCAGGTTCTCTTCCTTCTTCTGAACACTCTTTACAGTGGTTCCTCTTGCTCTGTACAGTGGTTCCTCTTGCTCTGCAATCCCACATATTGAGTGTTCCCCATTGTTCTGCCTTTGGTTCCTGCACTTTTCATGTTGTAGGCTCTCTGTGGGCCAGCTCATCTATTTCCACCTGTAACTCTTCACCAACCATCTCTAAACTAAACAGTTCCAATTTACATCTTGAGCCTGATATTCTCCTTGAGGCTTCTCCCCACAGAGCTGAGTGCTTATCAGACATTACCACTTGTTAAGTCAGACAGAGAAAGAGAAATACCGTGTGATATCCCTTATATGTGTAATCTAAAAAGAAATGATACAAATGAACTTATTTACAAAACAGAAACAGACTCACAGACTTAGAGAATGAACTTATGGTTACTGGGGGGAAGGGAGGAGGGCCGGGGATAGTTAGGGAGTTTGGGATCGACATGTACACACTGCTGTATTTTAAATGGACAACTAACAAGAACCTACTGTATAGCACAGGGAACTCTGTTCAATGTTATGTGGCAGCCTGGATGGGAGGGGAGTTTAGGGGAGAATGGATACATGTTTATGTATGGCTGAGTGCCTTTGCTGTGCACCTGAGACTATCACAACATTGTTAATTGGCTATACGCCAATATAAAATGAGTTAGAAAAATTTTAAAAAACCAAAAAAAAAATTACCACTTGTTTGTTTTACTGACAACCTTAAACTAAACGTGAGTTATTCCTCACTTCTCCCACACTCACCTCTTTTTCCTTCTTATCTCTTGAGCTAGCACCACCATCCACTCATTCCCCCCCAGTAGAAATCTGGAATCTTCCAGATAGGTCTATTTCACTCCTGTACATGTCAGGCAGTGTCTGTGTCCCATTCATCCTTGGGCTCTCTGTGTCCTTTATTCCCTTTATGGTGGCTGGCACATTGATCTCTACTTAATTCATGCTCCATAAATGCAGGAATAAAAAAGAGGAGGATCAAATTGATAAAAGAGTCAGTTTCCCACTAGCAATGGGATTATGGGAGTGGACTGGAAACGATATAAAATTTGATGTATACTGGTAGTGGGAGTCCAGGGTAAGGTCTGAAGGTGATGAAGGACAAAGTCAAAATGTTAGATCTGAAATTTAGCGAAGAGTGTTCCGGTGGATTTAAAGGTGTAGTTACCAGAGAAGACAGATAATCCACAAGGAGAGCGCAGTGGGTCAGAGAGCTGCTACGGGTACAAATACTGCAATAAAAGCATAATGGCTTCATGACAGTTTCATGTGAAGAGATGAAGATAATACATTTCATACAGTACTGAGCAGCCATGTCTGGGAAGACAGTAAAACCCAATGAGAGGGAGATAAATGGTAGAGTTTCGCAGTCTGCTGTAACCTTGGGTGTTTAGCACACTGCCTACATGGAGTCTTGCTTCTTGCCTCTCTCCCGAAACATGGGGCTCCAGGTATTCATTTATGAGTTGGTTCTCTACAAACTGCAACTGAACATTTGATGCTGTATTAGTATCTTAGAGCTGCCATAACAAATTACCACAAACGGTGCCTTCAAACAACAAGAATTTGGTATCTCGTGGTTCTGGAGGCTAGAAGTCTGAAATGAAGGTGTTGGCGGGGCCATACTCCCTCTGAAGGGTCTTTGCCGCTTCCTAATTTCTGATGCTTGCTGGCAATCCTGCATCACTCCAATCTCTGCCTCTGTCATCTTATGGCCTTTTTCCTTCTGTGTCTAAGTGTGGCTTCTTGTCTCAGCTCCTTTTAAAGGATTCATTGGATTTAGGGCCCACCCTAATCCAGTATGACCTCATCTTAACTAATTACATCTGCAAAAAATGTCCATTTCTAAATAACGTCACATTCTGAGCTTTCAGGTGGACATGAATTTTGGAAGGACACTATTCAACCCAATTCAGTGCCTTTGCCTTCTAGCAGTTTATTGCAATTCACCTTTCTTTGCCTGCTCTGTAAACCTGAAATTGGCCTCCTAAATTTTTTCTCTTTACCCACAAACATGATGTTACAATTTGTCAGTTGGGGTCGCTGGAGAAACGTTGCGGGAGGAAGGGGTTTCCCTTCCCCGTTCTGGTGTGCTGGCTCAGCTTGTGGCTCTCCAGAATCCAGCAGCAGCTCTCCCTGCAGCAGTTTTCTCCTGCACCCTCTCAGGCAGTTGAGTAGCACACTGCCTCTAGTGAGATACTCCCTTGCCCTCTAGAGGGAAGACTTCCAGCAAGATCCACTACCATGACACAACAGTTGAGTCCTTTCTATCCAGTGAGCCATGACTGCACTGCAGAGGAGGCTCCTAAGCAAGTAAACAAAATGACAGACTCAGTGTACGTAAGTCAGTCCCTTACCCCAGTCACCCCAGTGCTTGCTCTACGGGCCATAAACAAAGTGGCCACAGTGGCAGAGATGGAGGCTATGCATGGGCTAAAAACACGGACTTTACCTACCCAAGACTGGCCTGACAAGCATTACTGCTGAGTGTCTAACTTGTCAACAGCAGAGGCCAAAGCTAAGCCTCTCAAATGGCACCACTCCCCATGGGGACCAACCGGCCACCTGGGGCACATTGATTACATTGGACCTCTTTCTTCATAGAGGGAGCAGAGATTCATCCTCACTGGAATATTCATGACTCTGAACATGGATTTGCCTTCCCTGAACATAACACTTCAGCCCCACCATCTGTGTACTTATGGAATGCTTTATCCATCATCTTGGTATTCTGCGCAGCACTGCTTCTCATCAAAGAGCTCATTTCACAGCAAAGGAAATAGAGCAATCGGCTTATGCCCATGGAATCAACTGGTCCTACCACATACCCCATCACCTGGAGCCGTTGGCCTAATTGAAAGTCGGAATGGACGATTCAGTTGTGGTGCCAGTTGGGAGACAACCCCCCCAGAACCATGGGATTCTGTCTTACAGGGTAGAGTATAGGTTTTGAATCAGTGATTGTTATATGATGTTCTCTCTCCTGTAGCCAGAACACATGGATCTGGGCATCAAGGGAAGGAAGTGGGAGTGGCTCCTTTCACTCTTAAACTCACTAAGAAGAAATATTCTTCCTTCCCCAGAAACTTTGAGCAATGCTGGTTTGGAATTCATAGTCCCCAGGGGAAGAATGTTTCCACCAGCCGACACAATGGTTCAATTGAATTGGAAAGTGAGAATGCCTCCTGGACCTCTTATACTATTCACCAACTGGCCAGAAAAAAAGGGGAGGGGGTTACTCTAAATGAGGTACTTGAACTTGGGCTGCTACTACACAGTGCAGGCAAGGAGGACTATGTCTGAAACCCAGGGAGTTATGTGGGTGTGCTTCTTAGTACTTCCATGCCTAATAGCGAAAGTTAATGGAAAACTACAGAAACCAGGAAAGGCAGGACTGAAGACTCAAACCCTCTTGAGAGTGAAGGTTTGGGTCACTCTGGTGAGTAATGAACTCCAACCAGCTGAATTTCTGGCTGAGGGTGGGGAAAATGTGATGTGGACTGGGCGGTGGGAGAAGGAAGAGATGGGTACCATTGACAGCCTCATAACAAAGCACAGAAATAATGGCAGTAGTAGCTTCGTGTATATTCTCATTACATACATGTGTGTTTATTGAATGTACTAAACATTTTCTTCTTCTATCTCCTTTCTATTTTTATGTTACATACATGTAGTTGAAAATTAACTTTACAATTTATTCTTTAGGTGACAGAATATTCAGTGGCACTTCACCTGAATTTGAGGAGTGAGTCATATAACCACTGATGGATATGACAGAATATTCAGTGGGACTCCACCTGAATTTGAGGAGTGATTCATATAACCACTGATGGATATGGTGCCTGTTGGAACTGTGTGCCTCTACATTTTGAAGAAGAGGTGAGAACTTTACTTTTAATACAGAAAGTTGTATTTTGTTACGGGAACAATTAGAAGTGTTTTATTGATGTACAGAAGTTCGAAGCGGTGTAGAAGGCTGCACGTGGAGGCTGAGGAGCCAGAGGGCTCTCCTCACTGGTACTGCTGTGCTACTGCTCCAGCTATTCTTGGAACCTTTAAGTGTCTCTTCGTGTCCTCTCCAATTTGAGACACAGCTTGTATCACCATGAAGGTTCTTCCAATTTCCCTATTCTATAGTGATTTTGTTCTTCTCATGACCCTGAAGAACTTGACTATGTCACACATATAGCATCTAATTGTACTCGGAATATAATTCTCCTCTCATTATTTGGTACATTACACTGCTCCTCCACCAGCCCCAGTCCATTTGATCCTCAGCTCTTATAGGACAATGTCTCATTCCTCTTTTGCCTCATCCACCAAAAATACACACATGAATACACACACAATGAACATCTCTTAATTAACTGCCCTTGCTTGCCGCACTGATTTTCTGCTTCTTGCTCCAAATTTAGTGGTTCAGCTAATATAGTGTTTCCCAACCTAATCTGACTAGAGATTGCCTTTGACATTAATATGTCAAACTTACTCAAAATTACTTGGAAATTTAAAAAAATTCATCAAGGTTTGCTTGCTATAGAGCAGGGATTTATGGAAAATATTTTATTCTGGATTAGTACATTGTATCATAACATGACTTTCCTCCACTACTTAAAAATAATTATATAAGAATTAAAATGACATACTGTAGTTCCAAAGAAATTAAAAACTAAAATTACTATATGATATAGCAATTCCACTTCTGGGTATATACCCCAAAGAATTGAAAACAGAGTCTTAAAAAGATATTTATACATCCATGTTTATAGCAGCATTATTCACAGAAGATGGAAGCCAACAAGTGTCCATCAACAGATGAATAGATAAGCAAAATGTGGCATAAACATGCAATGGAATGTTAGTCAGCCTGAAAAAGGAAGGGAATTCTGACACATGCTACAACATGGATGAATCTTGAGGATATAATGCTAAGTGAAATAAGCCAGTCACAAAAAGACAAATACTGTATGATTCCACTTATATGAGTGTAATCAATAGAATAGTCAAATTCATAGAGACAGAAAGTAGAATGGTGGTTTCCAGGGGCTGGGGGAAGGGGTATGGGGAGTAGTTGTTTGATACAAAGTTTCAGTTTTACAATATGGAAAGAGTTCTGGAGATTGGTTGCATAGTAACATGAGTATACTTAACACTACTGCACAGTACACTTAAAAATGGTTAAGATGGTAAATTTTGTTGTGTATCTTTTACAGATAATCTGATATCTTTTAAAAAATCTAACAGAGTCCATAAAAAAATTTATAGATGAGATTGTTTAGGAACCAATGGAAAAATTATTGAGAGAAATTAAAGACTGAAATAAATGGAGTGACATCCTGTGTTCATGGATTAGAAGACCTGACATAGTAAAAATGACAGTTCTTTCTAAAATTATCTGTAGATTTCATGCAATCCCAATAAAAATTTCAACACTTTTTCTGTAAATTAAAAAACTGAAACTAACATTTATATGGAAATGCAAAGACTTAAGAAGAACCAAGACACTCTTCTTTTTTTCAATTGAAGTATAGTTGATGTACAATACTATATAAGTTACAGGTGTACAATATAGTGATTCATAATTTTTAAAGGCTATATTCCTTTTATAGTTATTATAAAATATTGGCTATATTCCCCATGTTGTACAATATATCCTTGTAACCTGTTTGATACTTAATAGTTTGTACTTCTTAATCCCTAACCCCTATATTTCCCCTCTCCCCTTCCCTCTCCCAGCTGGTAACCACTAGTTTGTTCTCCATATCTGTGAGTCTGTTTCTTTCTTGTTATATCCACTAGTTTGTTGTATTTTTTAGATTCCATATATAAGTGATATCATACAGTATTTGTCTTTCTCTGTCTGACTTACTTAACTTAGCATAATATCCTCCAAGTCCATCCATGTTGTTGCAAATGTCAAAATTTCATTCTTGTTTATGGCTGAATAGTATTCCATTGTATATGTATATACCACATCTTCTTTATCCATTCAATTGTTGATGGACACTTAGGTTGCTTCTGTATCTTGGCAGTTGTAAATAATGCTGCCATGAACATCGGGATGCATGTATCTTTTCAAATTAGTGGGTTTGGTTTTTTTTTCAGATATATACCCAGGAGTGGAATTGCTGGGTCACATGGTAGTTCTATTTTTAGTTTTATGAGAAACCTCCATACTACTTTCAACAGTGGCTGCACCAATTTACATTCCCACCAACAGTGTGTACAAGGGTTCCGTTTTCTCCACATCCTGCTCAACATATGTTATTTGTGTTCTTTTTGATGATAGCCATTCTGATAGGTATGAGGTGATATCTCACTGTGGTTTTGATTTGCATTTCCTTGATGATTAGCAATGTTGAGCATCTTTTTATGTGCTTGTTGGACATCTGAATGTCCTTTTTGGAAAAATGTCTGTTCAGGTCTTGTGCCCATTTTTTAATTGGGTTGGTTGGTTTTTGATGTTGAGTTGTATGAAGAAGAGCCAAGACACTCTTAAAGGAGAAGAATGAGGTGGTGGGACTTGCTCTGTTGGCTATAAAGATATATTAAAACTCTGCAGTAGCTAAAAAATGTGATATTAATGTAAGAATAAATAAACATACCAATGGAAGAGATTAAAGGTACCAGGAATAGATTCACACATACATCGTTAGTTGATGAGTGACACAAGTAGCACTGCAGAATAGTGGGTGAAAGGTGGTCTTTTCAATAAGTGATGTTGGATCAATTCATTATCTATGTAGAAAAAGTAAAGTAAAATTTTATCCCTACCTCACACCATACACAAAAATAATTTTCAAGTCAATTTTAGGCCTAAATGTGCAAAGCAAACAATAAAGATTTTGGCATATAACGTAGGAAAACATCTTCAAGGTATTGGGATGAGAGAGATTTAAAAAATAGGACATTAAAAGCACTAACCAAAAAAGGAAAAAAATGACAGATTTGTCTTATTAAAATTCAGAACTGCTATTCATCAAAAGATTGAAAAGGCAAGCAAGTGTGGGATCTCAGGATTTTAGCTGTGCACCAAATGAGGGGGTAAATAACTAGTCTCATTTTAAGTGGTAACACTGAAGATAGCTCCAGTCATTTTTATTTAAAAGAAATTTAATTTAAAGGATATACTGTATAGCATAGGTTATACCCATTATACTCATTATCTTGTGATAACCTATAATGGAATATAATCTGCAAAAATACTGAATCACTATGCTGTACACCTGAAACTAACACGATATTATAAATCAAGTATACTTCAATAAACAATTTAAATTTTTAATTTTTTATTGAAATATAGTTAATGTATCATATTATGTTAGTTTTAGGTGTACTACATAGTGATTAGACTTTTGTATACATTATGAAATGGTTACCACAATATATCTAGTAACCATCTGTCTCCATACAAAGTTATTACAATATTATTGACCATATTCCTTACACTGTATATTATATCCCATAGCTTATTTATTTTATAACTGGAGGTTTGTGCCTCTTAATCCCCTTCACCTATTTCCCCCCATCATCTTACTCAGTTCCAGTAATTTTTAATAGCATTTTTGAAGGTTCCAGATTTGTTTAACCATATTGAGCGGACCTTACAGCTTCATCAGAGAGTGTGGACATTAATTTTGACAATACCTAGAAGACTAAGCAAATAAAAAAATGAAGCAATGTAATGACCTTCCAGGAGCAAAAACATACAAGGATATTACCAGGAGAAAAATATAATTATATAATACTTTCTAGTTCATCTGTGAATAATACTTACAAAATCATAAATCATAATATGGTAAAGATGATTTATTAATATCCTATTATAACTATATTTAGAATAGTTATATATACAGACTAATATTAAGTTAAAATTAATATTGAAAGATATATTTGTAGTTAAATATATTTTAATTTATTAATATTGTATTACCAGTATAATTAGAGGAGGAGGAGGAGGTGGGGGTAGGGAAAGAACGAAATCCGCATCTTCCAAGTAGTAATACAGTGTTCTTTGCCTTCTTCTCCACAAGAGGGCGCAAGGTGAATACGATTTTCAAGTCCATTGTTTCATCCAGGGCCTTCGGCTGTGACCACGGACTGCCACTTACCTCCATTTTGGTAGAGTTAACAAACTACTATTGTTAACATCTAAACAACTGTCTTTGAGGTCCGGGAGCTGTTGAAGGGATACCCAGATGAAGAAGTCATGATTTAAGCACTCACAATCTAGTGGGGTCCCAGAGGGAACAAAAATCATACATTTGGAGGGCGTGCTAAGGGCCCCAGGAGTCCCGCAGATAATGAGTTGGGGTGTTCCTTCTGAGAGGTTGGCATGGTTGGGGGTGATGCATTGGATGAGGCAGAGCGATGGAATAGACTGCACATGGAGAGATCAACTGTGGGAGCACTGAGGGCCCAGGGCTGCTGTGGGAACGCAGGAATTCTTCACCAGCAAACTCGGAGGCAATGATGAAAGAGGCGAAGGTTTCTTAACCAACACTCTGCCTGCAAACACTGGGCAGTTTCTGAGGTCTGTTCTCCCTTCTTTGTCCCTTGCAGTCTGCTCTGTTCCCTTAAGGGCCCATGACTTTCACACAGACACCACCCCTGCCTGCTCTGCCCCACCCCCATGACCTTCTTCAGATGCGCTTCACCCTTTCCTCACAGAGGCCTTTCCTTATCCAGGGCCATTTCCTCTTATTCTTTCAGGCCTTCCCCACTTATCTGAGGGTTTGCTCTCTGGTCTCTAGGCCTCTTCTCCTCTCCTGGACCTTCCTCCCCAACACTAGGATTCCTGTCCTTCTTCCCCCTGGTCTCTCACCTGTCGCCCAGTCAGCTCCCTTTCTGGAGGGCTGGAAAGGGACTGACCCTCAGGACCCCTGGGGCTCCGGTGAATATGGCTGACGCTCTTTTCACACCTCTGCTTTTCCTTTTGTGGCCAGGTGTTCACGCTGTATCCTCGGCATTTTAGTCTGATATTTCCAAAGCAGTAGCACTGCTTATGGACTCTGAACTTGAAACGTGAGAAAGTTCTGCACCGCCCTTTCAGTTCTTAAACCTGGTTCCAAGTGAGCTTGTCTGTCGTGTGGTGTGATGATGTGATGGATATCACAGGGGTCATGATGCACAGGCCCGCCTCCTGGTGCTGACCTTCCCGGCCAGGGTACTCAGACAAATGAAGGTACTCTGGGAGTCTCAGTTTCCTCACCTGTAAAATGAAGCCAGTGAGAGCAATTACCTCATAGGATTGTCCTGAGAAGTAAATGAGGTAACAATAAATGAGGCAGTGTTTCCTAAGCATCTAGGAAATCCTTTACACTAAAAGGAAGTGCTAAAAAATGTAGCTATTATTATTATTTCTTCATCTGTGACACTCAGGTGGGATTGCCGAGGGCAGACTGAATGATCTCCAAGAGGCTCCTTCAAGCTCTTTCCTCTGAGTTTGTCAAATATGACTCGCCATACATGCTGCACGGGTTTTGCGACTCAATCCTTATAGCTTCCCTCCTCTGTCTGTCTCCTCTGGTAACCCCCATGCCACCCCAGCCCTGGGACACCTCAGTCAACAGCTCTCCGCGCTAAATTCCTCGCTGTTCGAAAGAGCGAGTGGTTTCAGTTCTGGGTGCAGTGGCTTCACCATCCGGGGAGTCAGCTCCAGGCAAGTGGCATCCACAGGACAAACCAGAGGAGTCATCACCACCTCTGCTCATAATCTGGTTTCTAGATATGAATATGGGTCAAAGGATACCGTATTGGTTGCCATGACAAACCACCCGGCGTATATAAATGTTTTCATTTCTATTCTGGAACAAAATCTCACACAGCCTGCAATGGGACAGTGTTTCCAGGCCTGAGGGGAGGCTGAACCTTCACTGATGTGTCAGACTGGTCAGACTGTCCATTCCCCTTATGACATTTCTGTTTCCTGGCATTTTGCTGTCTTCCTGCTTTAGAACAACAGCAGCCATGAGTAAACTCTTCACACGTTGCACGTGCAAATCAGCGTGGCAGGACTGAGAAGCGGGGCTTGCGTCAGCCCAGTTCAGGCTGAGTGACAGGTTCTACTTTCCCAAGTGACCGACGGAAGGCAGGAGTGTTTCCCAAGGACCAGGCTCAGGCCACTCAAATGAGAAAGCTGGCCTGGGGTCAACTTATATCCCAACCAAGGAGGCTGCCTGATGAGCAGAGCCCCACAGCAGAGTAAGTTCAGAGGCTCCATCAGACACCTAAAGGCTAAGGAAGGAGTCTTAAGTGACAAGCTGGAAAGAGATCCCCAGAGACTAGGTGTTCAAAAAACCCACAAAAGTACTTCAGGCAGGAAAGTGCTTGCTTCATGGAGAGAGCTGATGCCAGAGCATCACGGAATTCCAAGTTGTACGAGGACTCCCTGCCCCACCTTCAGCTCCATCCTGGGTGGGGTCAGAAACCGCAGCAAAGGTGGGGCAAAAGTCATAAAGGAGGTTGACAAGAAAAGAGAAAAGTATCAGGAACTTTTCCCCTGCAGGTGTGATGGGAAACCCAGCCCAAACATGAAATTTAGTTTTATTATTATTATTATTATTACTGACACCATACTTTAATTAGTAGCCTTACAGTGACTAGAGGATCTTTGGTTACTCATAAGTAACCAGAAAAATCTTCAGAGCTGCTGGAGTGCTTCTCCTTGGGGCAGGGGAGAACTAGCCCCACCTCAGGGGAAATGAATGATGCTGTCTGAGCCCATCTCCATGAAGCCCATTTGCTTCTTATAGAGGCCAGGCTGGCAATCCACGCCAGAGCTAGGAGCTCAATGGAGTGGCCATAAGGAGTGACAGTGGCTGTCGGCTCTATTCTAGTGCAGGCTGCTGAGCCCCAAGACGAGCAAAGGGCTTTTCACATCTCCCAGAAGCAGGGGATCTCTGCTGAGCTGGATAGGATGGGGGGTAGAGGAGAAGGGAGGGTGTGAAATAGACTATTCAGAGGGAGCGGATGTGACCGTGACCAAGGAGTGCAGAGACCCTGGTGGGCAGGGCTGCTGCTCATTTGAGATTTGTGACATCTCTGTCCCTTTGATACCTGCTTCTTGGGTCCGATGGCTGGATGATTAAGGTTAACAAGCATTGGGGTTTCACCACAGTGTAGAGAAAGGCTGCAAGAAGGGCATTAGACGGCAGGTGGTGACATGCTGGACCACAGGTAGTCTGGATCGGATGAGGAAGAAAGGGAGACACTGGCACTGCAGACCATGCCCCGTGGGTCCAGGTGTTGGAGCTGGGGTCTGTAGAGAGCGGGGGTGGAGCTGGAGGTGCCGGGACAGCAGGCACCCCAGCAAGCTTCTGAAGTGGGGCAGCTACTTGTGAAAATAAGACCTGGGCTTAGGCTGTGGGTGCTGAGGTGTGAGGAGAGGATGACTGTAGAGATGGGGAAGGACTGAGAAACCAGAGTGTGGTGGTTCATCCATTGTAGGGAATTGACAGGGGACAGGTCATGTTAGGGGAAACACTGACTGAAACCGCCCACCCTGGCCAGGCACCACAGTAACCATTTGCATGAGTTATTTTACAACAGGAGGTCCTGTAAGGAACATGGAACTAAAAGCTACCACCGACCAGGAGAATTCCAGAAAGGTCAAAAGGAGACGTCAGTCCATATGTCCTACCCACCTCCCAGAATCTTCCTCGCTGGAATCCATCTTGGCTGAGTGATGCGTGCACCAACAGGAAGGACTCTGAGTCAGAATGATTGGCCAGAGACAACCTGGAAACTAATCCCATCACCATAAAACCTGAGACTGCGAGCCACGTGGCAGAGCAGTCCTCCTGGGTTCCTTACCCTGCTGCTCTCCACCCGGGCGCCCCTTCCCAGTAAAGTCTCTTGCTTTGTCAGCACATGTGTCTCCTCAGACAATTCATTTCCGAGTGTTAGACAAGAGCCCACTCTCAGGCCCTGGAAGGCGCCCCCCTTCCTGCAACAGTAAGAGGACCAGGTCAGTCAGTCAGGTGCTGCAGTTGCTGCAGAATAAGGTGAGTGGAAGTTGGCCACAGGAGAGTCATGAGTGGTAAAGTCTTCAGGGCATGAGCTCAACTTCAAGGGAAGAGAAATGGATTAGAAATGGACTTGGATGTTTGGAATGACTGGAATGCTGCAGTGTGATATCCAGTTATTAAGCTCTGGTCCTTACACACACACACACACACACACACACACACAGCCTGAGCTGACCAGGGCCTAGGTCATTAGCTGGCAAATTGCTGGGGAGGAGGCCTGGCACACTCCCCTGGTCTACAAAGTCTTTATTCTTCATCCCTAACCCTCCACCAGGAGTGGAGTCATCAAAGCCGCAGGACCCCATTCTCTAGGAAGGAGAGAAGCGTTGGGGAATAAGCCCCCAAGACCATCAACAAAACAGGGAGGGAATGAAGGGAGGGGCAGAAGGAGTGGAGGGGTGGCAGACAGCAGGGGAAGAGAAGGGTGTGGTGTGCGGGTGCAAGCAGGACGAGACCTGAAGGGTGGTTGCAGGAGCTGGCGAGATACGCTCAGGAAGGCAGGGGTGTGGTATAGATGGTGGATGACAACTGGGTCATGCGTGAGGAAATGGAAGGAGAAAATTCAGACAGTTCTTTCAAGAACTTTGGCTAAGAAAGGGCAGGGAGAGATGGGGCAATAACAGCAGGGAAGGTTGTGTAAGGTTTGAGCATGACAAAAAGCCTGCTTTCTGTTTAAATGCTCCTTGGTGGGAGCATGTTAAAGCCGATGTGATTATCTAGTCAGCCTGTAAGTAGGGACGCTCATGGAAGTCTGCCTCTGACAAGACCGTAAGACCGTGACGGCAACTGATCACATGTATATTACAGCACCGTGGCTCTGACATGAAGCTCCACCCGGGGACAGTGTGGGTGGGATTGGACAGCATCTGGATTATTTAGAAGCACTACAGGCTGATGGGAAAAAAGTTCAAGGATGAGGAAAGAGGAGAAGGAAAACTCAGAAAAATCTGCGTGTAAATGGAAATTATTTTTAAAAATCTACCAACACCTGAAAGTTAACTATGTTGGATTTAAAAACGAGTATCAAACCTCCCCAGAGCTCTAAGAGGCTTGCCTAGAGCCCACGGGGTCTATGGACATCCAAGCGTTGGTGGGGGTGATGATCCCAATTTTAGGAGAGAGGCCAGCTAAAGTCAGAGTGTATCTGATGACTAGGGACACCTTCAGCAGTGCATAAACCCATGCTGTTTGTTCCAGCTCCCAGGGAAAACAGGGTGTGGAGACTGGCATTTTCAGGTTGCAGGCAAGGGAGGTTAACTTGGAAGAAATGGGCTTACTTTATAACAATACAAGCTACCAGGGAAGGACTTCAGGATGGTAAATGTCAGGATTGGTTAAAATGTGATCAAATGACATCATGCCTCAAAAGAACAAAATTAAAATTGAATTAATTAATTAAAATTAAAATTGAGTAGAATGAATTTAACTGCTAAACCAAGGCACATAAATTATGTTTTTAAAAGGTAGCAGAATTCTACTCCTAGCCAAGGTGAAGTAGCAGAGACAGTGTTTACCCTCCTACCTGAAACAACCAAAAAAAAAAAAAAGAAAAGAAAAAAAATGGATGAAATATATGAAACAGGGTTTTCAAGATCCTAGACATCAGGCAATAGAGGACAGTGATCCCTGAGATAAAGGAAACAAATGGTTGCCCCAGCTTATTGCTTTGAGAATTTTCAGGTGACAGTACCGGGAAAGGGACCCAAGCACAGCAAGACCCAGCTGCATGGTGCCTGTAAGAAATCCATTTAATATAAGGACATAAATAGAGACAGAAAGCAAATTGGTAGTTGCCAGGGGGTGGGGGAGGGGAAATGAGAAGCAACTGCTTAATAGGTCCAGGGTTTTCTGTTGGGGTGATGAAAACATTTTGGAACTAAATAGAGGAAGTGATTGCACAACATTGTGAATGCACTAAATGCCACTGAATTGCACACATTAAAGTGGTTATTTTGATGTTATGTGAAATTTTTTTTTTTGGTAATTTATTTATTTATTTATTTATGGCTGCATTGGGTCTTCGTTGCTGCACATGGGCTTCCATAGTTGTGGCTTGCGGGCTCTAGAGCGCAGGCTCAGTAGTTGTGGCACATGGGCTTAGCTGCTCACGGCATGTGGGATCTTTCCCGACCAGGGCTCGAACCCATCTTCCCTGCATTGGCAGACGGATTCTTAACCACTGCACCACCAGAGAAGTCCCTGTTATGTGAATTTCACCTGAAAACAACAAAACAAAACAAAAACAAAAACAAAAAACCAACTAACCAGGCATACAAGGGAACAAAACAACCAGCAGAAACCAGAGACCCACAGAAGATCTAGAGAATGAAGTTATAAAACTCAGACTTGAAAATAATTATGCTTGCTGTGTTCATTAAGAGATGAAAGATGAAACTGAGTATTTTGACAGAGAAATATAAACTGTAAAAAAAAAAATAGAGAGAGTGTTTTGTTGTCCAGTATACCATGTTCATCTCTATGCTCAGGGTCTCTGATCTTGGACCTGATTGGTTCCCAGGAAATAATCACAAGTTAAACCATTAGAGGTCATACCCTTGTATGTGTACTTTTATAAATTTTTGGGAAATCCATTTTATTCCATAAAAGTGCCAAAGCTGTTAGAAAATAAATGAAAACAAATATAAAGGTTTCAAAACATCAAGTATATTAGTGAAAGAAGTATGTGTAAAAGACATTGTAAATGTTCATTTGTGGGTGTTTTTCTACACGTTTTTAATCTGAGGCACTGTGGAGTTTAACTAGTTATCTTCATTCAACTCATTCGATAAACATTTACTGAGCATCTTCAAAAAAAAAAAAGAGAAATTCTAGAACTGTAGGTACAACAATCAAATGAGTAAATCAGTGAATGGGTTTAACAGTGGAATAGAGAGCTGAAGAGAGAAGTAATGAATTTTTAATGACCTGGAAGACAATATCCAGAATACAATATTGAGAAGTGAAGGTAAGACAAAGAAGTTACAGAAAGGAGTCTCATAAGGAGGGGAGAGGATGAGGGGGATGGAGTAGTATTTGAGAATACTAATAGTTGAGAATTTTCAAAAATTGATGAAAGATATTAAGCCATATATTTATAGCTGACTTCTAAACAGTGGAATCTGGAAGACAATGGAATGATATCTTCAAAATGCTAAAAAAAATATATCTGCCAAAGGATGGTGTAGAAAACAAATGCTCCAGCAGTTCATAAATGGGACATTAACTTAAGACAAGAGAAAGATGACAGATTACAGAAGATGGATAAGGATTGAGCAGGCCACTAAAGAGGCATTGACAAGGGATGTTTCCTAGGCAGGTGGTCAGGAAATCTTAAGGTCTGTCGGTGGAACAATGAATCAGTCTGTTTGGGTGAAGTTGGGCAACGATCACTAGGGTTGGGATAGAAGTTGAGCCTGGAAATAGTCAGTAGGAGCAAGATGGTGAATGATCTCATCCTACAGGTGATGGGAAATACTGAAGGTGTTTTTATGGCATCCTTGCCTTGTTTCTTGGTAGAATACTGCTGCTAAAAGTCTTTCTCACAATTTCCTGGTATAGGTGTAAATCACGCTGTCTCTTGCTACTTTACTATGAGTGAAATGAAATTTAGATAAGTACCAGCTTCAGCCTGCACTATACTTTTACTCCCCTGAGAGGAAATATTAAATTACCATTTTAAAATAATCCAATTGCAATGAATCTTATTTCCCCTTTGATTTGTTCCTCTGGAGCCAGAGTGAGACAGTAAAGCAGAGAGGGAAGCGAAAATAAAGAAGTTCCCTTTCAAAGTTGTTTCTACATGGCTGACCTTTTGAATTATTTTCTCATTTTTTAAGCACCACATTCCTTTTAGTCCTAACTTTCCCTTTCTGTCTTCAGAAGGTCAGAGATACTCCTTATAAACCCATACTGTCTTAATCAGTCCATGTGAGCTCTGTTTTGCTTTAACTGTGTATTCCTCACCTCTGAGTGCCACTCCCACTTGCCCCCCAACCCAGAGTCCAACTCTGATATGTGTGGTGTACATACTTGCATAATTCATTAATCTTTGAAAACGACGGTGTTCTTTTATGTTTATTTTAATCACATTAGTGGCACTTGCTTTTAGGACCCTATAATTTGACCTACTGCACTAAACTCTTAATTTTCTAGTCCATTCTCTTTCATTTGCATCTCTTGGAATTTTCTGTTTTTATCTATTTCCTTTAAGATTCCTCAAGGTGCTCAGCATGATAAATATCAGGAAAATGCAAATCAAAACCACAATGAGGGACTTCCTTGGTGATCCAGTGGCTAAGACTCCGAGCTCCCAATGCAGGGGTCCCAGGTTCGATCCCTGGTCAGGGAACTATGTCCCACATGCCACAACTAATACCCAGGGTGGCCAAATAAATAAATATTTTTTAAAAAACACAATGAGATATCACCTCATGCCTAGAATGGCTATTGTCAAAAAGACAAGAGGTGACAAGAGGTAACAAGTGTAGAAGAAGGTGTGAAGAAAAGGGAACCCTGGTGCACTGTTTGTAAAAATACAAATTGGTGCAGCCACTATGGAAAACAGTATGGAGTTTCCACATATGATCCAGCAATTCCACTTTTGGGTATATATCCAAAGGAATTGAAATAAAGATCTTGTAGAGATATCTGCTCTTCCATGTTCATTGCAGCGTTATTCGCAATAGCCAAGATATGGAAACATCTAAGTGTCCATCAATGGATGAACTGATATTTTTTCATCTGATTTTATTTTTATTCCCATATTAAACACGGAGATGGAAAAATAAAGTCTTATATTAAGCAGTGACCAAAAAAAGTTACAATGGAATATGTTTCAGCGATAAGAAAGAAGAAAACCCTGCCATTTTGGCAATTTGGATGAACCTTGAATGCACTGTGCTAAGTGAAATAAATCAGACAGAGTAAGACAAATACTGTATGGTATCACTTATATGTGGAATCTAAAAAAGTCAAACTCAGAGAAACAGAGTAGAGTGGTAGTTACCAGGGGTTGGGGAGTTGGGGGAAAGGAGAGATATTGGGTAAAGGGTATAAACTTCCAGTTATAAGATAAACAAGTTTGGGGATCTAACATACTTTTTGTAGCTGCTTAAGTTGGAAGCTGACATAACTGATTTGAGACGTTTCTTCTTTTCTAATACTGATATTTAGTGCTTTTAATTACTCCTATTGCAGCATCCCACAAATTATATGTTATGCTTTCATTTTCATTCTCTTCAAAATACTTTCTAATTTTCTGTTTGACTTCTTTTTGATTCATGGGTCATTTAGGAGTGTGTTATTTAGTTTCTAAATATTTGGGGTTTTCCCGAGATCTTTCTCTAATTGATTTCTAATATAATTCTATTTCTTATAAGCAGCATATGGTTGGGTCTTGCTTTTTTATGCAAACTGACAATCTGAGCATTTCCATTTTATGTGATTATTGGTATGGTTATGTTTAAGTCTCTCATCTCGCTATTTGTTTTCTATTTGTCCCATTGGTTCTTTGTTCCTTTTTCCTCTTATTCTGCCTTCTTTGGGATTGAATGAGGATTTTTTTTTTTTATGATTCCATCTTATCTCGTTTGTTGCCTTACTGAATATAACTCTTTGTCATGTTATTTTAGTGCTTGCTTTAGGGTTTATAGTATACATTTTAATGTATCAGGTGATATTATACTAATTCATACATATTATAGGAACCTTACAACAATATACTGCCATATCTTCCCTCCAGCCTTTGTGCTATTGTTGTCATATATTTTACTTCTAAACTTCACAATATATGGTTATTATTTTTGCTTAAGCAGTCAATTATCTTATAATGTGATTTAAAGGATGAAAAACTTTTTTATATTTACCCATACAGTCACTGTTTCTGATGTTCTTCATTCCTTTGAATAAATTCAGTTTCCATCTGGTATCTTTGTCCTTCTGCCTGAAGGACTTCCATAAATATTTCTTTAGTACAGATCACTGGAGACAGATTCTTTCAGCTTTTGTTTATCTGAAAAAGGCTTTATTTTGCCTTCTTTTTTGAAAGGTGTTTTTGTTGAGTAAAGAATTTTAGGTTGACGGATTTTTCCCCCCAATACTTTAAAGCGTTGCTACATTGTCTTCTATCTTGATTTTTTTCCAATGGGAAATCTGCTGTTGTCCTTTGTCTCGATGTAATGTGTCTTTTTCCTGCTGCTAGCTATTTTTAAGATTTTCTCTTTATCATGGATTTTGAGAAATTTAATTATGATGTGCCTTGGTGTAACTTATTTTTTTGTGTGCTTGGGTTTTATTGAGTTTCTTAGTTCTGTAGGCCTATAATTTTCATCACTTTTAGAAAGTTTTTGGCCATTATTTTTACAGATTTTTTTCCCTGCCAATCCTCTCTATCCCCTCTTCTTCAGAGACTCCAGTTGTGTGTATATTTGACCACTTGAAGTTATCCCACATTTTACTGATGCTCTCTTCATTTATTTTGTCTTTTTTCTCTGTGTTTTATGTATATATATTGGATAGTTTCTATTGGTATATCTTCAAATTCATGAATCTTTTCTTCTCTAATATCTGAGTAGTTGCTTTAGGGTTTATATTGTATATCTTTAACTTATTACAATCTATCTTCAGGTGATATTATATCACTTCACATACAATACTTTACTTATGTTTCTCCCTTCCTAGCATTTATGTCATTCATTTTATACATCTGTTATAAACCCCACAATACAATGTTATTACTTTTGTTAAACTGTCAATTGTTTTTTAAAGAAATTTAAATAATAATAAAAAATCTTATATAATTACCCATGTAGTTACCATTTCTGGTGCCTTAATTCCTTTGTGTAGATCCAGATTTACCTCTGACATCATTTTTAGTTCTGCCCGAAGGATGTCCTTTAACATTTTTTTAAAGTGAAAGTCTGATGATGATGAATTCTTTCAGTTTTTGTATGTCTATAAATATTTATATTTTGCCTTCATTTTTTGAAAGATATTGGGTGTAGTATTTAAGGTCAACAGTTTCTCCTTTCAGTCCTTTAAAGATATTGCTCCATGTCTTCTTGCTTATGTTGTTTTCAGTGAGAATTCTGTCGTTCTTATCTCTGTCTTATTAACATCCCTCCACCTCCTGCCCCAGCTACCTTTAAGATTTTCTCATCACTGTTGTTTTTTTTTCCTAATATTTTGTGACTTGGTATAGTTTTCTTCTTCTTCTTCATTTTTTTTTTTAATGTTTGGGATTCATTGAGTTCCTTGGATCTTTGGATTTATAGTTTGAAAAACATTAGAAAAAATTTCAGCCATGATTTAGTTAAATGCCTTTTTGACCTTGCATTCTCTTCTCTGCTGTGAAGACTCCATTAATATATATGTTAGGTTTCTTGAAATTGCCCCACTGTTCACTGAGGGTCTTTTTTTTCTTCTTTTCTTCTGTCAAATCTAACCTGCCGTTAATACCATCCAGTGAATTTTTCATTTCATACATTGTAACTTTTATTCTAGAAGTTTGATTTAGGTCTTTTAAAAAATATCAGTACATATCATACTTCTATTTAAGTTTTTGAATATATACAATACAATTTTGATTGTCTTAATATCTTTGTCTGCTTATTCTAACAACTGTCAGTTCTGGATTGGTTTCAATTGATAGATTATTGTCCTTATTTTGAATTATAGTTTCCTGCTTCTTTTCATCACCTGGTGACCTTTGTTTCTGAGACATTGTGGATTTTACCTTATCAGGTGCTAGATATATTATTTTTGTTGTTCTGTGAATTTTTTTAACATCTTTATTGGAGTATAATTGCTTTACAATGGTGTGTTAGTTTCTGCTTTATAACAAAGTGACTCAGCTGTATATATACATATATCCCCATATCTCCTCCCTCTTGCGTCTCCCTCCCACCATCCCTATCCCACCCCGCTAGGTGGTCACAAAGTACTGAGCTGATCTCCCTGTGGTATGTGGCTGCTTCCCACTAGCTATTTTACATTTGGTAGTGTATATATGTCCATGCCACTCTCTCACTTCGTCCCAGCTTACCCTTCCCCCTCTCCCTGTCCTCAAGTCCTTTCTCAACGTCTGCATCTTTATTCCTGCCCTGACCCTAGGTTCTTCATAACCAATTTTTTTTTTTTAGATTCCATATATATGTGTTAGCATACAGTATTTGTTTTTCTCTTTCTGACTTGCTTCACTCTGTATGACAGACTCTAGGTCCATCCACCTCACTACAAATAACTCAGTTTCGTTCCTTTTTATGGCTGAGTAATATTCCATTGTATATATGTGCCACATCTTCTTTATCCATCTGTGAATGTTCTTCATGTTTGTCTGGGATACAGTTACGTTTCTTAGAAAAAGTCTGATTTTTTAAATTCTTACTTTTACGATATTTTGGGTCCAGAGTAGTGCTTAGTTTAGGGCTAACATTTTCCCTTTACTGAGGCAAGGCCTTCCTGAGTATTCCATTCAATGTCCTGTGAATTATGAGTTTTTCCAGTCTGGCTGGTGGGAATAGGCACTGTTCCCAGCTCGGTGCTAGTGCCAGATGCTGTTCTCCAATCCTTTCAGATACGTTTGTTCCCCTAGCTTTAGGTAGTTTTCTGAGTCCTGTGCTGGTCATTTCTCTCCTGAATACCCAAGGATGACCCTCTGCAGATCTCTGGGATTCCCTCTCTGTCCTAAGCACTTTAGCCACCTTGATTTGCCTGTGACTCTCAGCTCCCCAACTCAGGGAGACTGCTAGTTGCTGCCTGAGTTCCCTCTCCCTGCACTGCAGCCTGGAAACTCTCTCAAGGCAGGAAGCTGGACAGCCACAGGACTCACCTCATTTGTTTCTTGTCTTGCAGGTTAATGTTTCTTGTTGCCTGATGTCGAATTGGAGTCTTTAAACCTGTTGTTTCATGCATTGTGTCTTGGTTGGTTGGTTTGAGACAGGAGTATAGAATCTAGTCCCTGTTACTCCTTCTTGAGTGGAAGCAAATATTCCTTCCTTTATTTTCTTAATTTGAGATTTTAAATAGTCTCCATAAATATCTTGTACATTCTTGAATTATTTCTTTGATAGTTCTTTTCCCTCAGTTTTCTCTGTTCCTTCCTTCTGAAACATATTTTTCTGCTCTCTTCATTGTCTTTGTTTCCAAATTTTATTTTTTTATCTGTTTATTTGATTTCCAGATTTTGTGTCAGGTGACTGTCAAATTAAATTGTCAGGTGATTTCTGGTTTGTGTTTCATATTTAAGAGGATATTCCTTTAAAACAAAAGTGGAAACTCTTGCCTACTTACGCGTAGTAAATTTTATATTTACATCACAGTTAACTTCACCAAATTATGCACTCACCCTTATATCCCTTATTCCAAATTTCCTCTCTTTATTTATTTATTTATTTATTTATTTATATATTTTTTTTGTGTGGTTCACGGGCCTCTCACTGTTGTGGCCTCTCCCGTTGCAGAGCACAGGCTCTGGACGTGCAGGCTCAGCAGCCATGGCTCACGGGCCCAGTCCCTCCGCGGCATGTGGGATCTTCCCGGACCGGGGCACGAACCCGTGTCCCCTGCATCGGCAGGCGGACTCTCAACCACTGCGCCACCAGGGAAGCCCTATTTATTTGTCTTTTGCTAGAAGTTTTCCTCCAAGATTTCTCTCAAGAAGGTTTTTTGTTTTTGTTTTTTTGTCTACTAAAACTCTAGACTTTGTGTGCCTGAGGATATCTTTGTTTCATCCTCACATTTAAATAGTAATATAGGGAATTCCTTAGGGGTCAAGTGATTAGGACTCGGCCCTTTCACTGCCATGGCCTGGGTTCAGTCCCTGGTCAGAGAGAGCTAATAGCCCACAAACTGTGCAGCATGGCCAAAAAAAAAAGCTTCTATAAAGTGAGTCTGTGAGTTTGGTTTTTTAAAAATAAATAAATAGTAATATAGCTGGATATAAAATTCTAGTTCAAAGCTCTTTTTCTGTAACACTTTCAAAATCAGCATTCCATGATCCCCTCACATCAGTAGTTGCTGTTGACAAGTTTGATGTCTGTCTGGTTCTGGGTTGTCCTTGGATTCTCTGTCTCACATGGAGTGCATCTTTTTTTCTTTTCCAAATATCCTTAATGAAACCAGGAGGCCAGATACCTCTCAAGAGAAGGGTGATGACTGCATGTAATTAAACCCTATCTGCAGCTGGGGCTGAAATTCCCACCATAAGATCTGTGAGGCCAGCCACTGACCACCCTGCATAATCGATCCTGCAGCTAAGGGAAACAGCCAACCACAGACTCATGGAAAATTCAAAGTCCTTTATCAGTTTACTCTCAGAGAACTTATTATCAAGTATAAATTCCCAGTGGCAAGGCCAATGGGGGGTGGGCATGGGGCCACGCCCACTCTGGGTTCCAGGTACATCTGGGATCTGTTTAGTTGGAATGGAATTCCTGCCACTGCGTCCCTCTCCAAGGCTTCCACTCAAGACTGCTTGAAGGGATGTTTGGCTTGGGACAGGAGGAATGGGTCTCAGGAGTGAGATAATGTGCTTGTGCTGTCTATGGAACACAGTGATGCTGGCAGGAGTCTTTGGGAAAGAAGTGATGGAAGAACACCATGCTGGACAGTGTACGTGTGTGTGTGTATGTGTGTATACACAAACACATTCTTCAGATGAAAAGATATGGTTCAGTCAAGGTTTCCCTCTTGGAAGTAAACTTGATGAATTTTGCTCATTCTTATTCTTACCAAGCTCAGATAGGTACAGTAGGACCTATGGATTTCCATTCTTCATGAGGTCGCCCAGGAAATTCACCAGCCTCTGCCATCCCCAGTACACCTACTTGTGTGTCCTACTGGCCAAAGTTTATTCAAAATATGGAGCATAGGGCTTCCCTGGT
The DNA here is from genome assembly GCF_964374135.1 of Grampus griseus. NCBI lineage: Eukaryota > Metazoa > Chordata > Mammalia > Artiodactyla > Delphinidae > Grampus > Grampus griseus. The sequence goes on from NC_139006.1 coordinate 50,491,424, forward strand.
GGCGCAGTCGTTGAGAGTCCGCCTGCCGATGCAGGGGACACGGGTTCGTGCCCCGGTCCGGGAAGATCCCACATGCCGCGGAGCGGCTGGGCCCGAGAGCCGTGGCCGCTGAGCCTGCGCGTCCGGAGCCTGTGCTCCGCAACGGGAGAGGTCACAACAGTGAGAGGCCCGCGTACCGCAAAAAAAAAAAAAAAAAAAAAAAAATATGGAGCATACATATGGTTTTAGTTCAGTTTTCCCCATCTGTGGGGAAGCTCTCTCCTGGTTAAGGTATTGGGATTGATTGTCCAAATAGGCAAGGTGTTGTGTAAGGAAGGCTGTGGTAGGCAGGATAATGCCTCCCCCCTCAACAAAAGATGTTCATGCTCTAATCCCTGGAGCCCGTGAATACGTTACATTACGCGGCAAAAGGAACTTTGCAGGTGTGATTAAATGTAGGCCTTGAGACAGTGATATTATTCTGGATTATCTGGGTGGACCCAACCTAATCACATGAGTCTTTAAAAGCAGAGATCCTTTCAGCTGGATCAGAGAGATGAGAGGGGAGAAAAAGGAGAGATTCAATGTGTGAGAAGAATTCAACCTATCATTGCTGATGATGAAGATAGAAGAAGGGGCCCCCAGGTGGAGGAAAGTGGTGGCCCATAGGAGTCGACAACAACCCTCAGCTTACGGCCAGCAAGCAAACAGGGGCCTCAGGTCTACAACTGCAGAATTCTGCCAACAACCCAAATGAGCAGGAAGTGGATTCTTCCCTAGCACTTCCAAAAAAAGAATGCAACTGCTGACTCCTTGATTTTTAGCCTAGGAAGATGATGCATATATCAGACTTCTGACTTCCAGAACCATAAAATAATGTATTTGTGTTGTTTTACACCATGAAGTTTGTGATAATTTGTTACAGCAGCAATACAAGGCTACCACAGAGCCTTACACAAATGTCAAAAAACAGTCAACAAATTGAGATGACTGTAAATCCTGTGGGAAGGTGACCTTGATGTACGCAACCTTGGGCATTACTACGTTCCCAGATACTGATCTCAGGGAGCAGGAACATACATATATTCCATTAATTATAAAATGCACCCTTACTTTATGGATATTAAAATGTGAAAACAAATGTGGTGCCAGGGAGTAACACTGCATCTGTTGTGTGCCTTAGGTTTAATATCTACTCTTTTTTTTTTTTTTTTTTGCGGTACGCGGGCCTCTCACTGTTGTGGCCTCTCCCGTTGCGGAGCACAGGCTCTGGACGCACAGGCTCAGTGGCCATGGCTCACGGGCCCAGCTGCTCTGCAGCCTGTGGGATCTTCCCGGACCGGGGCACGAACCCGTGTCCCCTGCATCGGCAGGCAGACTCTCAACCACTGCGCCACCAGGGAAGCCCCAATATCTTCTATTTTTGCTCAGGAAGAAGGTCAAAATCAAGAGCCCAGAGCCATGGCCAGCCTCTCTAGTGCAGGTGAAGCTAATAATAAAAGAGTTCCATGAATTAAACTGTAAGTGAAAACAATTGAATAACCCTCCAGCTTACTTAGAATAAAATATCTACCTATGAAGGTGGACATTTTAAATTTTGTCCCATCTACATTTTCAACTTTATATTATGGAAATATTCAAACATGTACAAAAAATAGAGACTAACATAATGAGCGTCAATGTACCCATCAACCAGCTTCATCATCAACAATAATCTAGTTTCATCTCTTTCTTCACAGCTTGGTTTTTGCATGGGAGTATTTTAAAGCAAATTCTAGCCACCATGTAATTTCACCACCAGAGGAGGATATTAAAGGAATTTTAAAAGAAACTATTCCTTTGGCATTATTACACCTCACAAAATTAATAAGCATTTGAGGTGAACCATTAGGCATGAAGCTATAAGGTGGAATTAGAGGGGAAAGGCTAGGAGTAAACTGTTCAAATCTGTATTAGCTTCCTGTTGCTGCTGTAACAAATACTACAACTTTAGTGTCTTAATACAAATTCATTACCTTGTCTTGCAGTTTTGGAGGTCAAAAGTCCAAAAATCAGTGTCTGTGGGCTACAGTAAATGTGTTTGTAAACCTTTATTCCTTTCTGGGGCTCTGGGGGAGAATCTGTTTCTCTGACTTATCCAGTTCCTAGAGGCTGCCCACATTCCTTGGCTCACGGCCCCCTTTCCTCCATCTTCAAAGTCAGAAATGTTGCATGGCTCTGACCATTTTTTATTTGGTGGTTACATCTTCCTCTCTGTCTGTCTCTTCTGCTTCTCTCTTCTACTTTTAAGGACCTATAGATTACATTGGGCCCACCAGGATAATCCAGGGTAATCTCCCTATTTTAAGGTCAGCTGACTGTTAACCTTAGTTTCATCTGCAAGCCTAATTCTGCTTTGCCATCTAACCTAACATAGTCACAGGTTCCAGGGATTGGGATGTGGACATCTTTAGGGGACCATTATTTGGCCTGCCACAAGCTCCCTCCTCAATTAGGTGTATGGTTGGGGACAGCAGCCAGGAGAAGCAAATAATAACAGTATCTGGAAAACCATGAGAGAAGAAATTCAAGTTCTATACAGGAAGCTTCAGGGAAAAGGCTTCCGGTATCCCTAATCATGAGAAAAAGATACATAAGATGCAAGGAAAACTGAGAAACTCCTTTGCATGATTTGCCAGCCCTGGCTGTGTGTGTTTGCAGAAGAAGGGTGGTTGTAAGGTCCTTCCTTTCTCTCTCTACACAGGGATTTAGTTGTGATAGGAAAAGTCACTGTAGAACTTTTAAAAATGATAGGAATGTAAACCAATGATGATGATGAGCCTTTGGCCCACTGGTGAGGTGGCTGCCACTTGCCGCCGACGTGCCTTTGTCAGGAAGGCCCAGGGTCCCGGAGAGAAAACAGCGTCAGGGTGAGAGGAGGGACCCCAGCATCCCGCTCTGGGAGTCAGCTTCCAAACAGGCCACATTGACTTGGGTGTGAATCACACTGGTCTGAACAAGAACACAAACCAAAGAAAAAATATTGTTGGATGAGGTGATTTATGACTTCCTCTTATCTCTTCTTTCAAAACGTTAAGAAACGTCAGGCTTAGTTTGTTCAGATTCATTACAGGTTGCATGGAAGAGGGAAAAACTAAAAAACAAAACAAGATCAAAAATTTGTTGTTTGGCCCACACCCGTCTCTTGGGCATTGTTTCTAGGCATGAACTGCATTTTTGTAAACCAGGGTTTACCTGCAAACCTTCCTTGCAGGAATAGCTGATCGTCAGAAATTGCTGACGCGTGCACACTCACACTGATACACACTGCTGCTTACTGCTTACTGTTCATTTGTAAAACCTGTTGATTGTGAGCTTAATTCAGAAACCATTTCCAAATACTATCACTTTGGTGTTTCTCACTCATATTTTGTTTTCTAAAATTGTATTATTAATATGGCGCAACTCTCATGTTTAGTTTTATTAAACTAGCAGCACTTTGTTCTTTGTATTGGGGTGTGTGTGTGTGTGTGCGTGTGTCTGTACACACCACACACTTTTACTTGTGCATGGGCATAAAGGAAACAACGAGCCAAAAAAACAAACAAATACTGTTCTACTTCCACACTAAAGTGACTTTTAAAGGCTTGTTGGGTAAGACATTTGAGTGCAGGGCAAGTTAGAGCAAGCAAAACGTTGGAGCAGACTTCTAAGTGTTTTATCTGAATTTTAGTGTAAAACAAAGCTGTGGCTACCAGCACGGTTGTGGATCGTGCTCCTTTTATTTATTTGTTCAGCTTCAAAAGAAAGGCTAGTCCCGCCTTTGTCACACGCAGGCCATGTTCAACGAGCCACCAACCCTCCTTGGGGCCAGTGTCAGAAGACAGACACAGGGACCCCAGACACTCGCAGGCTCCTCTCTCAGGGATGTGAGAGGAGGGTCCCTCTTGGAGGCTGCATGGGCACCTCAGCACTGCCCTCAGCACTTATTACCCTCAGAACCCATCTTGCCATGCTTCCCTTCCAACTCTGCCAAGAACGTTTTTGAGACAGAGGCTGATGGAAAGAAAGTGAGTGGGAAGAAGCTCAACTGAGCTTTCACTCCAGGAGTCCCACAGTGTTGGTTGTGCTGTTTGACTTTAGAAGGGGCCTGTCCTCCAGCTTCAAGCACTGCTCAATACTTGAGTACTTGTGGCCACTCCTGAATCTGGGACTCTAGGGAGGAGGGAGAGCCCCTGCAGCCCGGAGAGGAACAAAAGGAAGCCCTGTGCTCCGCCTCTGCTGTCATTCATCACAAGAGGCTCCCTTCTGTCTCCTATTTTGCCTAAGGGGAAGGGTTGGCAAAATCTGAAAGATCTCTCTCTTTGCTTCAAAAGAAAAAATAGAACAAGGGAGAGAGAGAAGGAGGAAGAGAGAGAAGGGATCAGTTCATCTTTTGTTTGGGAAGAACTTTAGGTCTGTAACAACAACAAACACCAATTGTGGCGGGCGGCCTCAGCCCTAAAGAAGGCGGTCCAGGCCACATTAGAATCCAGGGAATTTGAAATGGCGGCGTTTGTGGTGCCTTGCAGATTTCCACTGGCAATTTCTTTAAAGCCAAAGAATTATAATTAAAATAGAAATGGATCCAATTATATCTGCCTCTTGTCTGAAAGGATGTAGCTGGTAATGAGAATCACATGTCTAAGCTTCAGCTCCTATTTCCAAGCAAGTTGTCCCATGAGAGAAATTCCTTCTTTTCAGCAAAGCTCAGTAAACCACATTTCTCCCTCCTCTTTGGCTACTGTGGTTTTGCACTGATTTTTAAAAGTCCAAGCAATGGAGCTTCAGTCATAGTAAATGCTTCATTTCTTTTTCCTTTCTGCTCTCTGTGAGACACATCAGGGTGATAAGACATAGAGTTTTGTTTCAAAGACAGAGATCAGGAGAGTAGGAGCTCTTAGTCTTTTTTTTTTTTTTTTTTTTTTTTTTTTTTTTGCAGTACGCGGGCCTCTCACTGTTGTGACCTCTCCCGTTGCGGAGCACAGGCTCTGGATGCGCAGGCCCAGTGGCCATGGCTCACGGGCCCAGCCGCTCCGCGGCTTGTGGAATCTTCCCGGACCAGGGCACGAACCCGCGTCCCCTACATCGGCAGGCGGACTCTCAACCACTGCGCCACCAGGGAAGCCCGGGAGCTCTTAGTCTTAACCAACCAAGATGCACTCTCTCAGGAATGACAGACTAGGTAGCTCAGGCTGTTGCCACCTGGGTTGTTGTCAGGCTGTGAGAAAGTGGCTTGGTTACGGAGGACAGGGGAGGAGCTTACTAGGTGACCGGGTAGGCCAGTCTTGGGGAGAATCTTACCCATGGGTGAGTGAGGCTCAGATAACATGGTGGTCATCAGAGTGCCGTGAAAATGGCAGAGCCTGTACTGGAACAGAATGCCATGGTTGCCAGGAATAAATAGATTACATAACAGTGTTGTTCTTATCATTGTTACCACAGCGACTCATGACAGATTTGGTCTGTGTAGCTCGGATCCATTCAGGCACCACAGGGTGTCTCAACACTCTTCTCCTAACTGGAAGCTCTAGAAGCAAGAACAGAGGCCGAGTCAGCTGTCCTGGTGCCCAGCTGTTATAGACATCCACGTACAAGTCTTTGGGTAGATACATGTTTTTGCGTACTTAGTAATTATGTGAATATCTTCTTTGGTGAAATATCTATTAAAATCTTTGGACCATTTTTAATTTTTATGTATTTATTTTTAACATCTTTATTGGAGTATAATTGTTTTACAATGGTGTGTTAGTTTCTGCTTTATATTGCTCATTTTTTAATTGAGTTTTTTGACTTATTGAATTGTAAGAGTTCCTTATATATTCTAGATAAAAATCTTTTATTAGACATAGATTGAAAATACTTTCTCACAGACTGTAGTTTGTCTTTTTATTTTCTGAATTGTATCTTTTGAAGAGCAAAAGTTTTAAATTTTGATGAAGTCCAATTTATTAATTATTTCTTTTTGTATCATACTGTGCTTTTTGTACAATAGCATCTAAGAACTCTTTACCTAACCCAAGGTCACAAAGATTTCATAGAACATTTTCTTCTAGAAGTCATAGTTTTTGCTTTTACTTTAAGCCTGTAATTAATTTGGGGAGTTAATTTTTGTATGTGTCATGAAGTAAGGATCTAAGTTCATGTTTCTCCATATGGATATCCAGTTGTCTCAGTAACATTTGTTGAAGAACATTGTTTCTCAACAGAACTGCTGTGGCACCTTTGTTGAAAATCAACTGACTATAAATATAAGCGTTAATTTCTGAACTCTCTGTTCTATTCCAATTATCTATATATCTATCTTTATGCCAATACCACATTTTCTTGATTACTGTGGTTTTGTAGTAATTTTTTTGTTTTGTTTCTGTTTGGTTTTTTTGCGGTACGCGGGCCTCTCACTGTTATGGCCTCTCCTGTTGCGGAGCACAGGCTCCGGACGCGCAGGCTCAGCGGCCATGGCTCACGGGCCCAGCCGCTCCGCGGCATGTGGGATCTTCCCGGACCGGGGCACGAACCCGCGTCCCCTGCATCGGCAGGCGGACTCTCAACCACTGCGCCACCAGGGAAGCCCTGTAGTAAGTTTTGAAATCAGGTAGTGTGAATCCTTCAAGTTTGTTCTCCTTTTAAAAAATAGTTTTGACTATTCTATGTCCTTTGCATTCTCATATACAAGCCAACTGATTGGCTTGTCAGTTGCTATAAGAAATTCTGCTGAGATTTAGATAATGATTCTGTTGGCCAATCTGGGGAGAACTGCCATCTTAATAATACTGTTTCTTTCAATCCATGAAGATGGAATATATCTTTATTTATATCTTTAAATTGTCCTGTATTCTCTTAAAATTCTCTTTTTAGTTTACAAGTCTTGCACTTCTCGAGTTAAATTTACTCCTAAGTATTTTATTCTTTTGGATGCTATTGTGAATGGGATTTTCTTAACTGTGTTTTTGGACTTTTCATTGTGAGTTTGTAGGAAAAATTGATATATTTTATATCGATCTTTTACCCTGAGATTTTCTACATGCTGGGTTGTGCTGTCTGTGGATAAAAACAGTTTTTCTTTTCCAATTTGCATATAATACATTTGGTTGATCTTTCTTGTTTCGTTGTACTGGCTAGAACCTTCAGTATTATGCTGAATAGGTGAGAACAGATATCCTTTTGCTTTCAATCTATTTGTGTCTTTGAATTGAAAGCGTGTGTCTTGTAGACCAGTGGTCCCCAACATTTTTGGCACCAGGGACCGTTTTGTGGAAGACAGTTTTTCGATGGACTGGGGCCGGGGGGATGGTTTTGGGATGATTCAAGCACATTACCTTTATTGTGCACTTTATTTCTATTATTATTACATTGTAATATATAATGAAATAATTATACAACTCACTATAATGCAGAATCAGTGGGAGCCCTGAGCTTGTTTTCCTGCAACTAGATGGTCCCATGTGGGGTTGATGGGAGACAGTGATACCCTAAGTGTGTTGCTTATGTCCAGTCTTCTCCGTAAGATGCAGCTTAATTGTCACTTGCCACTCACTGATAGGGTTTTGATATGAGTCTGCAAGCAGTTGATTTATTATGGTCTCTGTGCAGTCAAACCTCTCTGCTAATGATAATCTGTATTTGCAGCCGCTCCCCAGCACTAGCATCACCGCCTCAGCTCCACCTCAGATCACCAGGCATTAGATTCTCATAAGGAGCATGCAACCTAGATCCCTGGCATGCGCAGTTCACAGTAGGGTTCGCGCTCCTATGAGAATCTAATGCTGCCGCTGATCTGACAGGAGGTGGAGCTCAGGCAGTAATGCGAGCGATGGGGAGCAGCTGCAAATACAGATGAAGCTTCACTCACTCACCCGCCCCTCACCTCCTGCTGTGTGGCCCGGTTCCTAACCGGCCACGGACCCGTACCGGTCCATGGCCCAGGGGTTGGGAAACTCTGTTGTAGACAACATATGGTTGGATTTCATTTTTTTATTCAGTCTAACTATCTCTTACTTTTGACAGGAATATTTATTTTTAATGTAATTATTAATATGGTTGGATTTATATGTGTTATTTTGCTATTTGTTTTCTATATGCCTCATGTCTTTTTTATTCCTTCTTACTCCCTTCTTTTGTGTTAAACAAATAATTTTGTATAGTATTTTAATTCCTTGGTTGATTTTTTAAAGTATACTTTTGAGTTATTGTCTTAGTGTTTGCTCTAGGAAACACAATGTGTATTTTAACATATTACAACGTATCTCATATTTTAATCTAGTAAAATATAGCAACTTTGTTTCAATATAGTTTCATTTTATTCCTATGTCACTTTTGTGCTGTTAGTGTCATGTATATTACTACAACTATATATGTTATAAATTCCAAAATACACTTGCTTTATATAATCTTACACCATTTAAAGAAATAATAGGAGAAAAATATATATTCATTAAGTCTTTTATAATTACCCATATTTTTACCATTTCTAGTCTCCATTTCTTCTTGTGGATTCAAGTTACCAACTGAAGTAAGTTTCTTTCCTCTCGAAGGACTTTTAGTATTTTTTGTGAGGTATGTCTGTTAGCAGCACTTTATAGCAGTCTTTGCATACCTAAGAATATCTTTATTTCACTTTCACTTTTGAAGGGTAGTTTTGCTGGATATGGAATTCTTGGCTAACAGTTTTTTCTTTCAGCGCTTTGAATATGTCATTCCACTGCTTTCTGGCCTGCATTGTTTCTGATGAGATTTAGCCATTATTTGTATTGTTGTTCCCTTACATATGATTAGTTTTTCTTTTGCTATTTTCAAGATTTCCTCTTTGTTTTTTGCTTTGAAGAGTTTGATATGACTAAGTGAAGATCTCTTTGTGTTTTTCCTACTTGGGGTTCATTGGTATTTTGGGATCTATGAATTAATGCTTTCCTCAAATTTGAGAGGTTTTCAGCCTTTATTTCTTCAATTTTTTTTTTCTGCTCTTTTTCTTTCTCCTCTTATTCCAGGACTCCCATTTTGCAGTTGGTATGCTTGATGTTGTCCCACAGGTCTCTGAGATTGTTCTCTTTTCTTCAGTCTTTTTTCTCTTTGTTTTTCAGATTGGATAACATTCTATTGATCTGTCTTCAAATTCACTGGTTTCTTCTGATGTTTCGAATCTACTGCTGATCCCATATAATAAAGTTTTCATTTTGTTATTGTATTTTTCAACTCTAGCATTTCCATTTTGGCCCTTTTTTTTAAAAAAAATTCTATTTTTTGTTGATATTCCTACTTGTTGAGTCATTTTAATAATATTTTCCTGAAATTTCTAAAACATGGTTTTCTTTAGTTTTTTGAAATATTTCAAATAGCTTTGAAGTGTTTGTCTGTTAAATCCAACATCTGTGCCACTCAAAGACAGTTTCCATTGACATTCTTCCCGACCCCAAGTATGTCACACTTTCTTGTTATTTTGCATGACATGTAAATTTTTGTTCAATATTGGATATTATAGATAATATAACAAATCTAGATTCTGTTTTCCTTTTATCTTCTGAAATTCTTAGCTGTTACTGATTTTTGTTTGTTTGTAACTTGCCTGGACTTGATCTGCAGAATCAGTCACCCTGAAGCATGCACCTGCTGCTCAGTTTTTTTTTTTTTCTTTTTCAATTCTTATTTGTATTTTTTCTGTGGGGGCCTGGCTTCTTTGCGGTCATCTCTGTGTTTGCATAGCTTAAGTCACTCAGTGATCGGTCAGAAGTTGTGCTTAAACACCACCCTCTGTTGGTGGATCTGTGTTTGAATTGGGGGATGTATTCAAATTTGGCAGTTTTCAACTCTGCCCTAGCTGTTACTTTAACACCAGGCCCTCTCGGGTCTCCACTGTGCATGCGCACAGGCTCCCAGACAGCCAGGGTTATGTCAAATGTTTATCAAGATCTCAGTGGCTATCTCATTTCCAGGATCCCCCTATTCAATTTCTGGCCAGTCTTATACTGCTCATCCCAACCAGGATTGCAACTTCAGGCTAGGAGATCTGCAGACTTTTCCCATTTGCTGCTGGCTGTGGGTTTCCACTCTTCACTCTAGATCAAGTGAAGGCCAGTCCTATCCTGGATGAACAGGTTGACTGGGCTGAGATGGAGGATGGAGTCAGTCCCAGCCAAGAAAGCCACATATCCCCACTATTTTTACCTGTATCCCCACAGTTTTTCATGATTACATGTTTCTCAATTTGTTGTTTGCCTGTGGTCAATTTCCAGAGCCCTGAAATGATTGTTTTTTTTGCAACTATGTCTAGTTTTATGGTTGATTTTAGTGGGGAGGATTTGTTGATCTCTACTCCTTTATAGCTGCAAGTCCAGCCACATACAATATATTTTTAAAGAAATGCATTTTATTATTTTAAGCATGTTATATTATCATTTTAGCTATAAATGAGTACTAATATGTAAAGCTAAATTTAGAACAATGGAATCATTTCTCAGCCTTTTGGCTAAGATCAAATGTAGAAAAATTGTAGTTCACAATAATGTGACTTTGACATTTTATGATCAGGAACAGAAAAACTTTTCAAAAGGCATTTTGAAATAATTCCTAAGTTTTCAAGTCTTGGATTAAAAATTCTATCTGAATAGCAAGAGTCTCATATTTTTACAGGAGGAAATTATTTCAAACTTTTAATTTAGCAACTAGCATATGAATGAACTGGAGTCTAAATTGAAGAATTCCAAGTGTATTCCTGTCTTGGTTGAGGCATAATATAAATATTCTCCTGGTGTCTTGTGGGGGCAGGGCGGTCACGATTTACATACTTGCCACCCTCTTTTAAATGGATTCAGCTACAATGTCTATGGCATCAGGAGAATGTAGAAGTCTGCCTGTAGACCAGGATTGTGGCCATTTCAGGTGCTCAGCCAGACCACCTTCTAGCTCTCCTCCTTTTCAGCCCATTCCTCTTGCCCCTGCTCTGGATGGGGACATGGGAAGAGGGGCTGCAGGATCTGGAGGACATCCAGCCCTGGTCTCAGAGGCCACATGGTCCCCAGAGGGGACTGAGACATTCCAGGATCCTGGAAGCAGGGCAAAGAGTCATCCATGAGAAGGGTAAGGGGACATCTGCTCAGGGCTGGATGGCTCCCTACTGCCTACCCAAGCTAGTCCAGGTCCTGGGTCTTCCATGACCTGGCCTGGCCTTATCTACCCCACTGACTGCCCAGTTGGCCAGTGTGATTGCCATGGGGTGAGGGACAGGGAGAAGACCAGTCATTCAGGCCTGCATGACCATGACTGCACCACTAACAAAAATGCCCTAGCCTTAGGAGCATAAAAATTCTTTTCACTTGAAATCATGCAACAGAAGCACTCAGAGTAAAGCGTATTTTTAAGGATATTAGTGGGAGTGATTCAGAGTCAGCAGATCCAGGGTGTGGACGTTAGCTCAGAACGGCATCTATGGTGCAAGATCTGCGACTCAGTTCTATGGCTGCCCAGTCCTTTCTAAGCTCTCTTCCTTTCCTGGCATAGCATTGCATTGTGGGTTAAATGTGTGCCCCCCAAAGTTATGTTAAAGTCCTAACTCCAAGTACCTCAGAATGTGACCTTATTTGGAAGTAGAGTCATTGTGGAAGTAATTAGTTAGGATGAGGTCATTAAGGTGGGCCCTAATCCAAATATGACTGGAAGACGATGTGAAGACAGACACACAGGGAGAACACCATGTGAAGGCACAGGACACACAGACACACAGAGGGAAGACAGCCACGTGAAGATGGAGGCAGAGTGAAGCTACCGTGAGCCAAGGAACGCTTGGGGCTATGAGAATCTGGGAGAAGCAAGGGGAGATCCACCCCTAGAGACTTCAGAGAGAACAGGCCCATGCTGACAACTTGATTCCAGACTTCTAGCCTCCAGAACTGTGAGAAAAGGACGTTCTGTTGTTTTAAGCCACCCAGTTTGGGTACTTCGTTACAGCAGCCCTAGGAAACTGATAAGCATGGTATGTGTACTTTGTCAAATTTGCTTCCCTCTGTCTTCACAGTTCCCACCTCTGTTCCCAGCCTGGGACACCAGCCCAGCTGCCAGGTCCTCTTCTGGGCCACATGGTCATGCCACGTGTGGGTCAGTGGCTTTGGGAAGCAGGCTCATTTTATAGACTTGGATTTTTAAAAAGACTGTCTTTTTATTATTCCCACAATTTCTCACACTTACCAGCATCTGGTATGTTACAGAGGAGAGTATCTTCATGCTCACTGTGAAATCACAGCTGTTTCCTGGGCACTATTGAAGCCAGGCCTAGTTGACAGCCTGCGTAGAGAAATGGCAGGAGTGTGAGGCTGGTGTCCGGGATACAGAGTGCTGTCCTTGGGGGAGGCCAAGCAGGGACTGGGCTGAATGTTGTGATGCTGGGGCATGACTGCATCTCTGGACCCTGTCCCACCTCCCTGGTTCAGGGCCTTCACACAGGCTGCTCCCTCTGCTGGGGACTCTAACTGGGCTCCTAATCCTACTGTATGTCTCAACTCAAGTGTCACCTTCTTACCTAAGGGGGCACTATTGTCCCCCTCCCCATACAATACACATCCTCCCACATTCTTTTCTTGCTTCATAACCTTCAATATGATTTGTCACTATCTTACTTATTCATCTGCTCACTTGTTTTTTGCCATGGTGAGTATAAAAGCTATGCCAGCTTTATCCCCCACTGCACCCCTGGTACTGGGCACCGGTCCCCAGCACATATTAGGTGCTCAAAACCTCCTGTGGAATGCAGTCCTACTTGGAAGGAATAGTGACATACATGCAGACAACTGGACACCACCAAGGGCGTTTTTGTTTTGACTGTTCTAAACCACTAGGCTCCAGAGCTGCCTCCCGCAGGCCCCGAGGCTCAATGAGTAGGTTGCAGCTTGAGGTTCCTGTCCTTAGGCAGCCCCTCATCTTTACCTTCGTGACCCTCATCCTCAGCTGTGTGATGTGCTTTCTGTGGGTCCCCAGTGTAGACTGGGGGTTTGGGGGACTAAGAAGCTCCTGCGCACGTTACCAAAGATCTGCGTGCACACATACCCAGGAGAGTCACAGACAGGGCCTGCCAGGGTTGGGGAGACACCAGGGGTCATCCGGAGTGCCTGCAGCAGCCCCCTCACCACCTCCTTGTTCCTGCCTGGGCCCCTACAGTCTGGCTCCACTCAGCAGCCAGAGAGGTCTGTTACAAGGGAAGTTGGCCCGTATCACTCTGCTGCTCAGAACCATCTGTACCTCCCCTGACCACCAAGAGCGAAAGCCCGGGACCTCACCGTGCCCAGCAGGCCCCAGCTCCCCCTCGGGTTCACCTCCTGTGCCCTCCTCCACGCTCATCCTGTCCCTTGGTGCGGCCCCCCTTGAGCATGCTGCGTGCTCTTCTACAGTAGGGCCTCTGCTGGCGACAGTGTCCACCCAGATAAATGCATCTTTCCAGTCAAGTCCTAGCTCAAATGTCAACTTCTCAGTGGGCCCACCTGGACCACCCTATTTTTTAAATTAAACTTTTTATTGTGAGACAACTGCAGATTCACCCATAGGTACAAGAAATAATACAGAAAGATGTCCCGTGTCCTTTACACTGTTCACCTGCAATGGTGACATCTTACAAACCTACAACACAATAGCACAACCAGGACGCAGACATCGACACAGTCAAGATACAGAACATTTCCATCCCCACAACGACCCTCCTACTGTCGCTTTCATAGCCACACACACTCCCCTCCAGTCCCATCCCCTCCAGATCCCCGGCAACCACTCATCTGTGCTCCATTTCTATAACTTTGTCATTTCAATAATGTTCTTTAAACGGAATCATACAGTATGTAACCTTTCGGGATTGACTTTTTCACCCAGAATAATTCTCTGGAGACTCCTCCAGGTCGTTGGGGATATCAATGGGTTGTTCCTTTTCTTTGCTGAGTAGTAGTTCCATGGCTAGAGGGTGCCAGTTCATTTGATCATTCACCTGATGAAGGACAGCTGGGTTATTTCCAGTTTGGGACTATTACAAGAAGAGCTACTGTGGAAATGCATGTACAGGTTTTTGTGTGGACACAAGTGTTCATTTCTCTAAGAGAAATGCCTGAGAGTACAATTGCTGGGTTGCATACTGGTTGCATGTTTAATTTTTAAAGAAACTCTGGCCGTTCTATCCTGATCTATAAAGTCCCTCCCCACACCCAAAAACATCCAACACCTTTTATCCCTGCTTTACTTTCATCTTTTCCTCAGCAGTTCACTTTCTAATGTAGTATATAATGGACTTATTCATTTATTAGGTGTATTGCATTTGATCTGTCTTCCCCATCCCCCCCAGGGTCGTGCTGGGCCAGGGTGGGCCTAAGGAGCCCCTGTGTAGGCACAGGCCTGGAGTCGGCCCTCTGACCGGCGCCCTGCACAGGGGAAAGCTTGCTGACACCTTGAGTGCACAGAAACGCCGATGTGCCCACGAACCTCCTAATGTGGCTGTGATGACGAGGCAGACTGTGCACGAATTCCCCAGCTAAAGCAGTCCGCTAGGTTTACAAGCAAATCACACTGAGCTCAAAAAACAAATTAGCGCTATCCCGACATAAAACTTACTGAGCAGGAAAGTTTGAACTTAGAAACTCTCTTGATTTATGACCTGACCAAGCAGAGCTGCAGTCCACACAGACCCTCACACCCCCAGCAGTGTTTCTCGGCATCACCAGTTCCAGGGGAGGGAGTCTTTTTTGCAAATTAGCAGAAAGGATTCTAGTTAGAAACATTCAGAGAGCCCCAGAGGGAGGAGAAGCAAGACAGGACTGTATTTCATGCTGAAAAGTGAAAACCAAATAAACAAAGCTGCCTGTGATGGCAGCTGGCCAGCTCAGCTGTGTAAGTGAACAGCAAAAACATTCCTCTGCCCTGTGGAAGCCCCTGGACGAAATCCAGAACCTTGTGTACTTAGCCTGACTGGGGGGGTTGTTGTTATTATTATCATTACCATAAATTCATTTATTCTTAATACATTGGTGTCTTTCATTTTGAACATTTGCTTGACATTTGTACTGATTAGGTGAATGCCGGAAGAAATGATTAAATAATGTCGTAAAATAATGCTTTGGCCTGACTCGATGTGGAAATGTTTGTAGTGTTCTCATTAACACCAGATGATGTCAGCCTGACTAGTGTGCTGCTTTCTCAAAAACACACAGGGCTGAAAAAACCCTCACAAACTATCCAAAATGAGTCAAGGCTCTCAAAGGCTTTTCCTCCGTAAATACCCTCCTGTGCGATTTGGCCTGGGAGGCTGTTGGGAGCACCGTGGCTCTGAGTGTTGGGAACTCATATGTCTCGTCATCCGAAGTGTCACCTGGAGAGGTGACTCAGGTGTCACTGTGGATCAGTGCTGCCTGTGTCCCCTCTCAGCCTGGCTCTGTGGGATCTGACGTCTCTGTGCTTCGATCCTGTGACTTCTACTCCCCACTTTTCTTCCTGACCCTTTGTTCTCCTCCACTTTATCCTTCCTCTTCTTCCCTTTCCTCCCCCCAACCCTAGGCTCAACCAACTCAGTTAACCCACTAACTCAACTAGGCCTCAGCCCTGAAGCATCCGTGTCTATAATAGAAATACAGCTGCGGGTAAACTGCCATCCTCACCTGGGAACTGCAACTTCCCAGTTGCCCTGGGCAACTGGAAGGAGGTGTCGAGGCCCAGGGCATGGCTTGGGCCAGGGGGCAGTCCTCAGTGTTCCCCTCCAAGCAGACCAGTCTGCCTCTGCCCAAGCCCACTCCATGCAAGTTCCACCTGGCCACCCTGGGCTTCCTCAGGGCCCCAGAGGGACCATGGGAACCACAGGAGACAACCACTGTGGTCTCCTAACAGTGTCCTGGGGTGAAGAGAGGGTTCTGAGGAAGGAGGCTTTATTGCAGGCTTCAACATGATCTCTAGGGAAGATTAGCAACTTGTGGGAGAAAAGCAAAACCCATTCCCAGGGAGCCTTCAAAGGCTAAACTATAAATGCTCAGTGAGCACTGCAAGCCATGGATGGGAGAACAGGCAGGTGCCTGCCCAGGCCTGCAGCTCTAGGTCAAGGAACCACAGTAGGGACCACTGTCCTCAGAATCAGAGGCCCCAGAGCCTGGATCCCTGGACCAGGCCACACTGGCCGATCTCATGGTGGCTCCTGTATTAATCTGCTCAGGCTGCCATAACAGACGCCCATAGTCTGGATGGCTTAAAAAAAAGAAATTTATTTTCTCACAATTCTGCAGGCCAGATGTCCAAGATCAAAGTCCAACAGGGCCAGTTTCTGGGGGGCCTCTCTTCCTGGCTTGCAGACAACCTCTTTCTTGCTGTGTCCTCACATGGCCCTTCCTTGGTGCATACACACAGAGAGCACTCTCTAGTGTGTCTTCGTAATGGGACATTAATCCTATGGGATCGGGGCCCCACCCTCTGACCTCATGTAACCTTAATTACCTTCTGATAGGCCCCATATCTCAATACAGTCACATGGTGGGTTAGGGCTTCAACATATGAATTTAGGGGGACACAATTCAGTCCATAGCATCTCCCTAGGAACGGGTGTCCCACTTCCCTAACTGGAAGAAGGCCAGGATTCCCCAGCATCAGTTTGGTTCAGGTTTGCTCATGAAGGATGTCTACTGCTCTGGGTGGGGGCTGGGACCCTAAAGGGATCAGCGTGCCCTGAGTGACCCTGTCCTGGCAGAAGCTCAGCTGATGATGGAGAACATTATGACATATGAGTTCCTTCCAAATTAAGCTAAAGTGCAAACACAGGAGCTATGTGCTGGCGCTCAGTCTCGAGAGCTGGACAGGAAGAGGGGTAGGCCATGGTACATCACAGACAGCCCACTGGCCTGCATGTGAGAAGCCAGGCATCCCCTCCCCACTTCCCTCACCTGTGCAGTGAGGATACATGGTGAATGCTGCGCACCCACAGGGTTGTGTGGTGTTTGCACGCGCTCACGTGGGTGGAGCCCTGAGAAGTGGAGAGGGGAGATCTCAGGAGGCAGAGGCAGGAGGAGACTGACCTCCTCACCTTTTCGTGGAGCCATGGGAAGCCGGCCCCCGGGTTGGCCGCCCCAAGTGCCATCTCCCTCTCTGGTACTATGCCTCCCTGGTATCCGTCTCTAAACTAGGCTCTGAGAGAGCCACCATGTGTCTTGTGACAAACATTAGAGGCCTTCTGCCCTTGCTGCTGTTGAAGAGCAAACCAGAATGTGGCCTGAAAGTGCAAGGCAGCTTGGTGAACCTCACAGCTGTCATGGACCAGAGGGAGAGCCACCTGCCTCAAAAAAGAGTGTGAAGTGTGCACACACGTGTTTGTGTGTGTATGTGTGTGTGTGTGTTTGTCTGCGCACACCCACTGGAGATAAGGGTCATGGCCATGAGTTCTTCTAGCAATTGGCTATGATTCTGAAGGGCTGGAAACATGGCCCAAGCTGAATCTGTGATCCAGCATGTTGGGTCCTACTATCCCCAAAGCCTGTAGTCCTGGTCTAGAACAAGGCCCCTAAGAGACTGGGGGAGCCATGTGGGGGTGACATGCACTGCAGCAGGGTCTGAGCAGCATGTCACCAGAGACCAAGGCCCTCCATGGAAGTACACACACATAGGAGTGTGCATGTTAGGGTGGGGCAGAAGGAGAGTTTGCTTGGTGCAGTAACACTGATCTCCTTTCTCTCCTGTCCTCCTGGGAAGGGATAACCCAAGAAGCTGAAACAGAGACTTGTGACCCTCACTCACGTGGGGTGGGGATGGCAGCCCGGCTTCTCTGCAGACAGCTCTCCCAGCCATCGGAGTGGACCTCTGCTTCCACCCCTGGCAGGACAGGGGCAAGAGAACTCATGCTCTTGGAAAAGATCACTATATATATTTTACATCTTTATTGGAGTATAATTGCTTTACAATGGTGTGTTAGTTTCTGCTTTATAACAAAGTGAATCAGTTATACATATACATATGTTCCCATACTCTTCCCTCTTGCGTCTCCCTCCCTCCCACCCTCCCTATCCCACCCCTCTAGGTGGTCACAAAGCACCGAGCTGATCTCCCTGTGCTATGTGGCTGCTTCCCACTAGCTATCTACCTTACATTTGGTAGTGTATATATGTCCATGCCTCTCTCTCACTTTGTCACAGCTTACCCTTCCCACTCCCCATTTCCTCAAGTTCATTCTCTAGTAGGTCTGTGTCTTTATTCCTGTCTTACCCCTAGGTTCTTCATGACATGTTTTTCCCTTAAATTCCATATATATATGTGTTAGCATATGGTATTTGTCTTTCTCTTACTGACTTACTTCACTCTATATGACACACTCTAGGTCTATCCAACTCATTACAAACAGCTCAACTTCGTTTCTTTTTATGGCTGAGTAATATTCCATTGTATATATGTGCCACATATTCTTTATCCATTCATCTGATGATGGACACTTAGGTTGTTTCCATCTCCGGGCTATTGTAAATAGAGCTACAATGAACATTTTGGTACATGACTCTTTTTGAATTATGGTTTTCTCAGGATATATGCCCAGTAGTGGGATTGCTGGGTCATATGGAAGTTCTATTTGTAGTTTTTTAAGGAACCTCCATACTGTTCTTCATAGTGGCTATACCAATTCACATTCCCACCAGCAGTGAAAGAGTGTTCCCTTTTCTCCACACCCTCTCCAGCATTTACTGTTTCTAGATTTTTTTGATGATGGCCATTCTGACTGGTGTGAGTTGATATCTCATGGTAGTTTTGATTTGCATTTCTCTAATGATTAATGATGTTGAGCATTCTTTCATGTGTTTGTTGGCAGTTTGTATATCTTCTTTGGAGAAATGTCTATTTAGGTCTTCTGCCCATTTTTGGATTGGGTTGTTTGTGTTTTTGTTATTGAGCTGCATGAGCTGCTCGTAAATTTTGGAGATTAATCCTTTGTCAGTTGCTTCATTTGCAAATACTTTCTCCCATTCTGAGGGTTGTCTCTTGTTCTTGTTTATGGTTTCCTTTGCTGTGCAAAAGCTTTGAAGTTTCATTAGCTCCCATTTGTTTATTTTTGTTTTTATTTCCATTTCATTAGGAGGTGGGTCAAAAAGGATCTTGCTGTGATTTATGTCATAGAGTGTTCTGCCTATGTTTTCCTCTAAGAATTTGATAGTTTCTGGCCTTACATTTAGGTCTTTAACCATTTTGAGTTTATTTTTGTGTATGGTGTTAGGGAGTGATCTAATCTCATACTTTTACATGTACCTGTCCAGTTTTCCCAGCACCACTTATTGAAGAGGCTGTCCTTTCTCCACTGTACATTGCTGCCTCCTTTATCAAAGATAAGGTGACCATATGTGCATGGGTTTCTCTCTGGGCTTTCTATCCTGTTCCATTGATGTATCTTTCTGTTTTTGTGCCAGTACCATACTGTCTTGATTATGTAGCTTTGTAGTATAGTCTGAAGTCAGGGAGCCTGATTCCTCCAGCTCCGTTTTTCGTTCTCAAGATTGCTTTGGCTATTCGGGGTCTTTTGTGTTTCCATACAAATTGTGAAATTTTTTGTTCTAGTTCTGTGAAAAATGCCAGTGGTAGTTTGATAGGGATTGCATTGAATCTGTAGATTGCTTTGGGTAGTAGAGTCATTTTCACAATGTTGATTCTTCCAATCCAAGAACATGGTATATCTCTCCATCTATTTGTATCATCTTTAATTTCTTTCATCAGTGTCTTATAATTTTCTGCATACAGGTCTTTTGTCTCCTCAGGTAGGTTTATTCCTAGACATTTTATTCTTTTTGTTGCAGTGGTAAATGGGAGTGTTTTCTTGATTTCACTTTCAGATTTTTCATCATTAGTGTATAGGAATGGCAGAGATTTCTGTGTATTAACTTTGTATCCTGCTACTTTACCAAATTCATTGATTAGCTCTAGTAGTTTTCTGGTAGCATCTTTAGGATTCTCTATGTATAGCATCATGTCATCTGCAAACAGTGACAGCTTTACCTCTTCTTTTCCAATTTGGATTCCTTTTATTTCCTTTTCTTCTCTGATTGCTGTGGCTAAAACTTCCAAAACTACGTTGAATAAGAGTGGTGAGAGTGGGCAACCTTGTCTTGTTCCTGATCTTAGTGGAAATGCTTTCAGTTTTTCACCATTGAGGATGATTTTGCCTGTGGGTTTGTCATATATGGCCTTTATTATGTTGAGGAAAGTTCCCTCTATGCCTACTTTCTGTGGGGTTTTTATCATAACTGGGTGTTGAATTTTGTCAAATGCTTTCTCTGCATCTATTGAGATGTTCATACGGTTTTTCTCCTTCAGTTTGTTAATATGGTGTATCACGTTGCTTGATTTGCGTATATTGAAGAATCCTTGCATTCCTGGAATAAACCCCACTTGATCATGGTGTATGATCCTTTTAATGTGCTGTTGGATTCTGTTTGCTAGTATTTCATTGAGGATTTTTGCATCTATGTTCATCAGTGATATTGACCTGTAGTTTTCTTTCTTTGTGACATTCTTGTCTGTTTTTGGTATCAAGGTGATGGTGGCCTCGTAGAATGAGTTTGAGAGTGTTCCTCCCTCTGCTATATTTTGGAAGAGTTTGAGGAGGATAGGTATTAGGTCTTCTCTAAATGTTTGATAGAATTCGCCTGTGAAGCCATCTGGTCCTGGGCTTTTGTTTGTTGGAAGATTTTTAATCACAGTTTCAATTTCAGTGTTTGTGATTCGTCTGTTCATACTTTCTATTTCTTCCTGATTCAGTCTTGGCACATTGTGCATTTCTAAGAATTTGTCCATTTCTTCCAGGTTGTCCATTTTATTGGCATAGAGTTGCTTGTAGTAATCTCTCATGATCTTTTGTATTTCTGCAGTGTCAGTTGTTACTTCTCTTTTTTCATTTCTAATTCTATTGATTTGAGTCTTCTCCCTTTTTTTCTTGATGAGTCTGGCTAATGGTTTATCAATTTTATCTTCTCAAAGAACCAGCTTTTAGTTTTATTGATCTTTGCTATCATTTCCTTCATTTCTTTTTCATTTATTTCTGATCTGATCTTTATGATTTCTTTCCTTCCACTGACTTTCAGCTTTTTTTGTTCTTCTTAGGTTAGGTTGTTTATTCTAGATGTTTCCTGTTTCTTAAGGTAGGGTTGTATTGCTATAAACTTCCCTCTTAGAACTGCTTTTGCTGCATCCCATAGGTTTTGGGTTGTCATGTCTCCATTGTCATTTGTTTCTAGGTATTTTTTTATTTCCTTTTTGATGTCTTCAGTGGTCACTTCGTTATTAAGTAGTGTATTATTTAGCCTCCATGTGTTTGTATTTTTTACACATCTTTTCCTGTAATTGATATCTAGTCTCATAGCATTGTGGTCGGAAAAGATACTTGATACAATTTCAATTTTCTTAAATTTACCAAGACTTGATTTGTGACCCAAGATATGATCTGTCCTGGAGAATGTTCCATGAGCACTTGAGAGAAATGTGTATTCTGTTGGTTTTGGATGGAATGTCCTATAAATATCAATTAAGTCCATCTTGTTTAATGTATCATTTAAAGCTTGTGTTTCCTTATTTATTTTCATTTTGGATGATGTGTCCATTGGTGAAAGTGGGGTGTTAAAGTCCCCTACTATGAATGTGTTACTGTCGATTTCCCCTTTTATGGCTGTTAGTATTTGCCTTATGTATTGAGGTGCTCCTATGTTGAGTACATAAATATTTACAATGGTTATATCTTCTTCTTGGATCGATCCCTTGATCATTATGTAGTGTCCTTGTCTCTTCTAATAGTCTTTATTTTAAAGTGTATTTTGTCTGATATGAGAATTGCTACTCCAGCTTTCTTTTGGTTTCCATTTGCATGGAATATCTTTTTCCATCCCCTTACTATCAGTCTGTATGGGTCTCTAGGTCTGAAGTGGGTCTCTTGTAAACAGTATATATATGGGTCTTGTTTTTGTATCCATTCAGCCAATCTGTGTCTTTTGGTGGGAGCACTTAGTCCATTTACACTTAAGGTAATTATCGATATGTATGTTCTTATTCCCATTTTGTTAATTGTTTTGGGTTTGTTCTTGTAGGTCTTTTCCTTCTCTTGTGTTTCTTGCCTAGAGAAGTTCCTTTAGCATTTGTTGTAAAGCTGGTTTCGTGGTACTGAACTCTCTCAGCTTTTGCTTGTCTGTAAATACTTTAATTTCTCCATCAAATCTGAATGAGATCCTTGCTGGGTAGAGTAATCTTGGTTGCAGGTTTTTCTCCTTCATCACTTTAAATATGTCCTGCCAGTCCCTTCTGGCTTGCAGAGTTTCTGCTGAAAGATCAGCTGTTAACCTTATGGGGATTCCCCTGTGTGTTATTTGTTGTTTTTCCCTTGCTGCTTTTAATATGTTTTCTTTGTATTTAATTTTTGACAGTTTGATTAATATATGTCTTGGCATATT
Source organism: Grampus griseus (assembly GCF_964374135.1). Classification (NCBI taxonomy): domain Eukaryota; kingdom Metazoa; phylum Chordata; class Mammalia; order Artiodactyla; family Delphinidae; genus Grampus; species Grampus griseus. The sequence goes on from NC_139006.1 coordinate 50,513,824, forward strand.
TCTCCTTGGATTTTTCCTGTATGGGACTCTCTGTGCTTCCTGGAATTGATTAACTATTTCTTTTCCCATATTAGGGAAGTTTTCAACTATAATCTCTTCAAATATTTTCTCAGTCCCTTTCGTTTTCTCTTCTTCTTCTGGAACCCCTATAATTCGAATGTTGTTGCATTTAATGTTGTCCCAGTGGTCTCTGAGACTGTCTTCAGTTCTTTTCATTCTTTTTTCTTTATTCTGCTCTGCAGTAGTTATTTACACTATTTTATCTTCCAGGTCACTTATCCGTTCTTCTGCCTCAGTTATTCTGCTATTGATCCCTTCTAGAGTATTTTTAATTCATTTATTGTGTTGTTCATCATTGCTTGTTTCATCTTTAGTTCTTCTAGGTCCTTGTTAAATGTTTCTTGCATTTTGTTTATTCTATTTCCAAGATTTTGGATCATCTTTACTATCATTATTCTGAATTCTTTTTCAGGTAGACTGCCTACTTCCTCTTCATTTGTTAGGTCTGTTGGGTTTTTATCTTGCTCCTTCATCTGCTGTGTGTTTCTCTGTCTTCTCATTTTGCTTATCTTACTGTGTTTGGGGTCTCCTTTTTGCAGGCTGCAGGTTCGTAGTTCCCATTGTTTTTGATGTCTGTCCCCAGTGACTAAAGTTGGTTCAGTGGGTTGTGTAGGCTTCCTGGTGGAGGGGACTAGTGCCTGGGTTCTGGTGGATGAGGCTGGATCTTGTCTTTCTGGTGGGCAGGTCCACATCTGGTGGTGTGTTTTGGGGGTGTCTGTGGACTTATTATGATTTTAGGCCGCCTCTGCTAATGGGTGGTGTTGTGTTCCTGTCTTGCTAGTTGTTTGGCATAGGGTGTCCAGAACTGTAGCTTGCTGGTCGTTGAGTGAAACTGGGTGCTGTTGTTGAGATGGAGATCTCTCGGAGATTTTCGCTCTTTGATATTATGTGGAGCTGGGAGGTGTCTTGTGGACCAGTTTCCTGAAGTTGGCTCTCCCACCTCAGAGGCACAGCACTGACTCCTGGCTGCAGTACCAAGAGCCTTTCATCCACATGGCTCAGGATAAAAAGGAGAAAAAGTAGAAAAAGAAAGAAAGAAAAAAAGAAAGAAAGAAAGAAAGAAAGAAAGAAAGAAAGGAAGGAAGGAAGGAAGGAAGACAGGAGGGAGGGAGGAAGGGAGGAAGGAGGGAAGGAAGGAAAGAAAGAAAGAAAGAAGATAAAATAAAATAAGATAAAATAAAATAAAGTTATTAAAATAAAAAATAATTATTAAGAAAAATTTAAAAAATTTTTTAAAGAAAAAAAAAATCCAAAAACGGACAGATAGAACCCTAGGACAAATGGTGAAAGCAAAGCTATACAGACAAAATGTCACACAGAAGCATACACATACACACTCTCAAAAAGAGGAAAAGGGGCAAAAATCATAAATCTTGCTCTCAAAGTCCACCTCCTCAATTTGGGATCATTCCTTGTCTATTCAGGTATTCCACCGATGCTGGGTACATCAAGTTGATTGTGGAGTTTTAATCCGCTGCTTCTGAGGCTGCTGGGAGAGATTTCCCTTTCTCTTCTTTGTTCTCACAGCTCCCGGGGCTCAGCTTTGGATTTGGCCCCGCCTCTGCATGTAGGTCGACGGAGGACGTCTGTTCTTCACTCAGACAGGACGGGGTTAAAGGAGCCGCTGATTCGGGGGCTCTGGCTCACTCAGGCTGGGGGGGAGGGAGGGGCACGGACTGCGGGGCGAGCCTGCGGCGGCAGAGGCCAGTGTGACGTCGCACCAGCCTGAGGCGCGCCGTGCGTTCTCCCGGGGAAGTTGTCCCTGGATCCCGGGACCCTGGCAGTGGCGGGCTGCACAGGCTCCCCGGAAGCGTGGTGTGGATAGTGACCTGTGCTCGCACACAGGCTTCCTGGTGGCGGCAGCAGCAGCCTTAGCGTCTCATGCCCGTCTCTGGCGTCCGCACTTTTAGCAGCGGTTCGCGCCCGTCTCGAGCTCCTTCAAGCAGCGCTCTTAATCCCCTCTCCTCGCGCACCAGGAAACAAAGAGGGAAGAAAAAGTCTCTTGCCTCTTCCGCAGGTCCAGACTTTTCCCTGGACTCCCTCCCAGCTAGATGTGGTGCACTAACCCCCTGCAGGCTGTGTTCACCCCGCCAACCCCAGTTCTCTCCCTGCGCTCCGACCGAAGCCCGAGCCTCAGCTCCCAGCTCTGCCCACCCTGGCAGGTGAGCAGACAAGCCTCTTGGGCTGGTGAGTGCTGGTCGGCACCGATCCTCTGTGCTGGAATCTCCCCGCTTTGCCCTCCGCACCCCTGTTGCTGTGCTCTCCTCCGCAGCTCCAAAGCTTCCCCCCCTCCACCACCCGCCGTCTCCGCCCGCGAAGGGGCCTCCTAGTGTGTGGAAACCTTTCCTCCTTCACAGCTCCCTCCCACTGGTGCAGGTCCCGTCCCTATCCTTTTGTCTCTATTTATTCTTTTTTCTTTTGCCCTACCCAGGTACGTGGGGACTTTCTTGCCTTTTGGGAGGTCTGAGGTCTTCTGCCAGCGTTCAGTAGGTGTTCTGTAGGAGTTGTTCCACGTGTAGATGTATTTCTGGTGTAACTGTGGGGCGGAAGGTGATCTCTGCGTCTTACTCTTCTGCCATCTTCCCCTCTAGGCTATATATATTGTTTTATATTTTATTTTTGGCTGCATCGGGTCTTCGTTGCTGCGCGTGGGCTTTCTCTAGTTGCAGCGAGCAGGGGCTAGTCTTCATTGCAGTATGTGGGCTTCTCATTGCGGTGGCTTCTCTTGTTGTGGAGCACAGGCTCTAGGCGGGTGGGCTTCAGTAGTTGTGGCATGAGGGCTCAGTAGTTATGACTGGCGGGCTCTAGAGCGCAGGCTTGGTAGTTGTGGCGAACAGGCTTAGTTACTCCGCAGCTTGCGGGATCTTCGCGGACCAGGGATCAAACCCATGACCCCTGCATTGGCAGGCGGGTTCTTAACCACTGCGCCACCAGGGAAGTCCCAGGTCACAGTATTTTAAAAGAAGATAAATATTACTTAGCTGGAGGCCACAAATAGGTGTCAAGATTCTCCCATATAGTGCTGGCAGCCCTAATTTATGTTATATAAGGTATAGCTAGGCCCTCAGTTACCTGAATTGGTCATGGAATATGCTGTTGTCAATGGGATAATATTTGGAAATGTCCATTTCACCCATGTAACAGGTTTGTATAGAACTCCTCGGCTGTGCTGGACCAGTACAGCACTAGAGATGCATCAGTAAGCAAACCAGAGTCCTGTCCTGTGGAGCTTGCACTTAAGCAGGAGGAAATAGACCATGAGCCAGTAACAGAGTAAATCAGTAAAATGCACTGTGTACCAAAGGTCAGATGGGTGTCACAGAAGAAAAAAAGAAAGAAAAAGAAAAAGAGGGATGGGCAGTAACAGGATGGGTGGAGCAGGTTAGAACTGCAGTCAGAGAAGGCCTCATGGGGGAAGTGACATTGAGAAAAGACAGAAGAGCAGGGTGGGTCAAGTAGATATGTGGGGTAAGAGCCTTCTAGCCAGAAAGAAGAGCCAGTGCAAAGGCCCTGAGGTAGATAAGATAAGCAAGAGTTCATGGATAAAGTTTTCGTGGACCCATAGGCAGAGTGGAGAGCGGATGGATGCCCACGAGGATCAGGGTCCTCCTCCATGTCATCTTCAGGAAGTCCCGTCACCTCCCGGTTCTCTGAGCCCCAGGTCTACCCCAGACCATGAGGCCAGCACTTCATGAAGACAGGCTTTATCACACTGGGCATCCCACTTAGTCTCTGGAATGGATTCCAGCGCCCTAATTTCAGTCCTGAGCATTCTGCTTCTCAGTGGCTCCTCCCGTCTCTGTCGCTGTGGTGCTCTTCCTTTGTGTCTGCTTTACCCTTCTCTCCCGTTGAGGATCATGGTTCACACTCTTCCTCTAGTTACACCCTGCTTGGCTGCCTTCAACCCCACCCTAGGATAGGTCTCCAGACTCGGTCCTAGAATCTTGCACTTCAGAACCTAGAAAACACACTCCCACCCCTGCGTTCTTCCTGGACCCAGAGTCAGGGTCAAAACCATCCAGCCGGGCTTCCCTGGTGGCGCAGTGGTTGAGAGTCCGCCTGCCGATGCAGGGCACACGGGTTCGTGTCCCGGTCCGGGAAGATCCCACGTGCCGCGGAGCGGCTGGGCCTGTGAGCCATGGCCGCTGAGCCTGCGCGTCCGGAGCCTGTGCTCTGCAATGGGAGAGGCCACAATAGTGAGAGGCCCGTGTACTGCCAAAAAAAAAAAAAAAAAAGAAAGGAAAAAAACCCATCCAGCCCTCACAGGGCATTAGATTAGATGATTCATTAGATCTTATCATGGGCTAGTACTCCTCAATCCTAAGAGAAATCTCTAAAAGTGTAATGCACTCCTTACTGCCTTAGAAACTGATGTAGTAGACACATTTTATCCTTTCTTCAAAATGCAGTCATAATTACATTATACAGTGTAGAATCGCTCTTTGGGAACATTTGTTGTCCTCTTCTACAGACAGACCAAGGGGTTATAGGATTATATGTGTCCTGGTCCCAGGAGAGAGCCCGACACATACCTGCTTGCAGAAGCCTATGCGTTCAGCTTGTTTTTTCTGTTTTTGTTCTTGTCATTTGACTTGTTCTCACAAAAGTAGAGTGACGACCTCAGTTCTCTGTCCCTCTGAACAACATTATCTAGCAAAACTCATTACTGATTTAAAGAGGCTGTTTTCTCTCAACAAATTTTCTTCCCCATAGTAACTTTTCTTCACTGTTACCAAAACTCTCTGAAGTACACTTGAATTCACACCTTGTATTGTCTTCTGGGCTTCCTGCCTACAGAGATTCTCCTTCCAATTACTCTCCTTTCGTGAAAGAGCAGAACATCCTGAATCTCTGTGTATGTCCTCTGTGGCACTGAGGAGCTATGACATACCAGGTCCTCAACAGACTAGCTGAACTAACTCTAAACCATTCCTGATGTTCCTGTCAGAATAGCCCAAATACTTCATCACTTCTAGGGGCCTGAACTCTCAGGCCCCACTGAAAAACATGTTCAAGTCCCACAGCAGAGCTGTATAGAGTTACATTCTTTGTGTGGGATTTGTACTGACACGTAGCTTTGCTGTAAAAGCAGATACCTGCAGAACCTCTGTGGCTTAAAAGGACAAAGTTTTACTTCTTGCTCATACTCCAGGTATGCCATGGTCACCTGGGGGCTCTGCTTTGCTCTGTGTCACTCACTCAGGAATGCAGGCTGACAGGCTCCCCAACTTGGAGCATTGCCGTTGTTGGGACAGACTGTATTCGTTTCCTATTGCTGCTGTAACCAGTTACCACAAACTTAAGTGCCTGAAAACAATGCAAATTTATTGTCTTCCAGTTATGAAGGTCACAGTCCGAAATGGGTCTCATTGGGCTAAGATCAAGGTGTCGGCAGGACTGTTTTCCTCCTGGAGGCTCTCGGGGAGAATCTGTTTCCCTCCCTTTCCAGCTTCTGGAGGCTGCCTGTGTGCCTTCCTCCATCTTCACAGCCAGAAGTGGAACATTTTCAATTCTCTCTGTTGCCTCTGCTCCATCGTCACATCTTCTTCCACTCTGCCTCTCCTGCCTCCCTCTTGTGAGGGTCCTTGTGATTACACTGGGCCCACCTGGAGAAGCCGCGATCATCTCCTTATCTCAAGATCCTTAATCACACTTGCGAGATCCTTTCTGTCCTGTGAGGTAACATATTCACAGGTTCCAGGGGTTAAGAGGACGTCTTTGGGGGGGCCATTATTCAGCTTACCACACAGAGGGAAGTGATGGTGTCCAATCACACGCAGGCTTAAATATTCCACCCAGAAACAGTCACACTTCACTTTTCATTGGTCAATCAAGTCACATGGCCACACCTAACTTTTATGAGGCAGGAAGTACAATCTCTCATGTATCTAGAATGAAGGGAATAAGAATAAACACCCTGAATTCTTCTTCAGGATTAGGATGAAGGAGAATGCAAAAGGCCTTCACTACCATGGTAACAACAAAATAAATCTACATGAACGAAGAATCATACTTTTCTGTTTGGTGAATAGGTTGTAGATGCGAGGAAGCCCTGATTAACTGAATTTCAGGTAGGAATGAGCCCCCCATGGTTGAGCCAAAAGCCCCAGCTGAGGCAAACACCTAGTCTGGTATAGGTAGATAGAAGAGCAGGCCTGCTCTAGAGGAAGACAGTGTGGGCAGGAGGCAGCCAAGATTTACATGGTTGAACAAAAGAAAACAAATATAAACCCCCAGACCCAAGAAGCTGAGCAACTCATAAGCAGAGTGAACATAAAGAAAATCACACCCAGTCACTTTGTAATCAAAATGCTGACAACAAAGTTAAATAAAAAAATCTAAAAAGGAGCCAGAAGAAAAAAGACATATTATATGCATACAAAATTAAGCTGACATCTCATCGGAAACAATAAGGCCAGAGACAATCTTTAAGTGCTGAAAGAAAAAAAAATGTCTGCAACTTAGAATCTATAAACTACCAAAATATATTATAAAAATTAAGGCAAAATAAAGGCATTTTTTGATAAACAAAAGCTGAGAGTCATCCCTAGCAAATTCACACTACAAGAAATGCTAAACAAGTTCCTTGAGGCTGATAGAAAATAACATCAGATTGAGTAAGTTTACAAGAGAGAAAACACACATTTCAAACATAAGGATTAAAAGGGGGTTATTGTTAGCAATTCTGCAGAGATAAAGGATTAATAAAGGTGAATAAAGGGTTTTTGAACAATTTTATGCTAAAAAGTACTAAGTTAGATAAAAAGGACAAATTCCTTGAAAAACACACTTACCAAAACTGACACAGGAAGAAATAGAGAATCTGAAGATCCTCATGTTGATTTTAAAAATTGACTGTGCAATGAAAAACCTTTTGCAAAGAAAACTTCTGTCAAAGATAGTTTCACTGGTAAATTCTATCCAACCTGCAAGGAAGAAATTATACCAACTATACACAAACTGTTTCAGAGAATAGAGGAGAAAATCATTTCCCAATTTTTAAAACTTTTGGCCAGCCCCAACCCTAAGACCAAAACCAGACAAAGACATTACAAGAAAAGAAAACCACAGACCAATATCCCTTTTGAACATAGACACAAACATCCTTAACAAAATGCTAGCAAACTGAGCCTAGCATTTTTTTTTATGACCAAAAACTAGCGTTTTTTTCCTCAGGAATGTGAGGTTGTTTTATTTAAAAATATTAACATAATTCATCATATTATCAAAATAAAATGGAAAAATCATATGACCATCTCAGTAGATACAGGAAAAGCAGTCTACAAAATTCAGCACCTATTCATAATAAAAACTCTCAGCATGCTAGGAATAAAAGGAAACTTTCTCAACCTGACAGAGGTAATTAAAAAAAAAAAACCTATACGTAACATCATATATAATGATGAAATATTGGAATTTTCACCTTAATATGGAGAGCAAGGCAACACTGTTCACTCTCATCACTTCTCTTCAACATTGCACTGGAGCTCACTATTCACTGGGACAATAGGGCAAAAAAAAAAAAATAGGCATATAAATTGGAAAGAAAGAATTAAAACTGTCTAGAGCTAATAAGTGAATTCAGCAAGGTCTCAGAATACAAGGTCAATATACAAATATAAATTGTATTTCTATACACTAGCAGCAAAAATTAAAAAATTAAATTTAAAAAATACCATTTGAAAATATGGGTCAGATTGAGGGATGTTGGAATTATGTTTATGGCGTGTTGGAATTATGCATATGATGGTAGTAATGAATGATCTGAAAATAAAATGAAGAAATAATTCCATTACAGTAGCATAAGTAGCATAAAATAGAATAACATACTTAGGAATAAATTTAACCAAGGAGGCAAAAGACTTGCAGGCTGAAAACGTTGTTGAAAGAAATTAAAGACCTAAATAAGTGGAAAGACATCTCATTTTCATGTATTGGAAGACTTAATATTGTTAAGATGACAATACTTCCCAAAAGCAACATATAGATTCAATGCAATTCCTATCAAAATCCCGATGGCATTTTTTTTACAGAAATAGAAACGCAGCCTTATATTCAGATGGAATCTTAAGGAATTCCAAATCACTAAAATAATCTTGAAAAGAACAAAGTTTCTGGACTCACACTTCCTGATTTCAAAACTTACTAAAAACCTATGGTATCAAAACTGTTGTACTGGCATGAGAACAGATATAACACCAATAAAATGGAGTAGAGAGCCCAGAAATAAACCCTTACATATATGATCAGTTGATTTTCAACAAGGGTCAAGACACTTTAATGTGGAAAGGACAGGCTTTTTAACAATTAGTAATAGAAAAACTGTATATCCATATGCAAAGGAATGAAGTTGGGCCTTTACCTTACACCATATACAAAAATTAACTCAAAATGGATTAACGACCTAAGCGTAAGAGCCAAAACTATAAAACTCTTAGAAGAAAACATATAGGAAATGTTTCATGATATTGGATTTGGCAGTGATTTATTGGATATGACACCAAAAGTACAGGCAACAACAACAAAAAATAGATAAATTGGACTTCATCAAAATTTTGTAAGTTCTGTGCACGAAAGAACACTATCAAGAGAGTAAGTAAAAAGACCACCTACAGAATGGGAGAAAATATTTGCAATTCATATATCTGATAAGGGTCTAGCAATCAGAATATCTAAAGAACTTTATAACTCAACAACAAAAAGACAAGAGGCTAATTTAAAAAATGGGCAAAGGACTTGAACAGACATTTTCCAACAAATATATACAAATAGCCAATGAAAAGATGCTCAACATCATTAGTCATTAGAGCAACGCAAACCAAAACCACAATGAGGTATCACTTCACACCCACTAGGATGGCTAAAAAAAAAAAAAAAAAGACCAGAAAATAAACAAGTGTTGGGGAGAATATGGAAATATTGGAACCCTCATACATTGCTGGTAGGAATATAAACTGTACAGCCACTGTGGAAAACATTTTGATGGTACCTGAAAAAGTTAAACACAGAATTACCAAATGACGCAGCAAGTCTACTCCTAGATATATACCCCAAAGAACTGAAAACTATTCTAACAAAAACTTGTAAATGAGTGTTCATAGCAGCACTATTCACACTAGCCATAAGGTGAAACAACCCAAATGTCCACCAACTGATGAATGGATAAATAAAATGTGGTTTATCCACACAATGGAATATATCAGCCATAAAAAGGAATGAAGTACTGATACATGCTACAACATGGATGAACCTCAAAAACATGCTAAGTGAAAGAAGCCAGATGCAAAAGACCACACATTACATGATTCCATTTGTATACAATATCCAGAATAGGTAAAGCTGTAGAGACAGAAAGCAGCACAGTGGTTGCCAGGAGAGGTAGAAATGGAGACTGTTAATGGACACAAGTTTCTTCTGGGGGATGATGAAAATGCTCTAAAATTAGATAGTAGTGATGGTTGCACAACAACTGAATTGTACACATTAAAAAGGTTTTTACACTATGTAAATTATATGTCAAAAAAATTCTATGCAACATAGGACTATACACCAAAAAGTGAATACTGTCACTATACACCTATTAGAATGGCCCAAATCCAGAGCACTGACAACACCAAAAGCTGACAAGGATGAGGAACAATAGGAACTCTCATTCATGGGGGAGAATGCAATATGGTACGGCCACTCCCGAAGACAGTTTGACAATTTCTTACAAAACTAAGCGTACTCTTACTATATGATCCAGAAACCACGCTCCTTGGTATTTACCCAAAGGAGTTGAAAACTTACGTCTACACAAAAACCTGCCTATGGATGATAACAGCAGCTCTGTCCATAATTGCCTAGACTTGGAAGCAACCAAGATGACCTTCAGTAGGTGAGAAGATAAATTGTGGCGCATTCAGGCAATGGAATATTATTCAGGGCTAAGGTCATATGAGCTAGTAAGCCATACAAAGATGTGGAGGAAAATTAAATGCATATTAGTAAGTGAAAGAAGCCAGTCTGGAAAGGCTACCTCATGTGTATGAGTCCAACTGTATGACATTCTAGAAGAGGCAAAACTATGGAGACAGTAAAAAGACCAGTAGTTGCCAGGGGTTGGGGGAGGGGAGAGATGAATAGGCAGAGCACAGAGGATTTTTAGGGCATGAAGATACTCTGTATGATACCATAATGATGGATGGATGTCATAATACATTTATCTAAACCCTGACATCATACTCAAAATAATTCAAGATGAATAACAAACTTAAATAGAAAAGGGAACCAAAATGCTTTTAGCAGAGAGCATGGGAGAATATCTTCATGACCTTGAGGTAGGCAAAGATTGCTTAGAACACACAAAAAAACCCCATTAACTGTACAAGAAATACAGTGATCAATAAAAGGGCAGCAAAATTAAAATTCAGTTCATCAAAAGATACCATTCAGAGAATGAAAAGGCTGAACAGCACTGATGACGATCACAGCCTGATTAGCGGCAGAGGGCCTCAGCACTGTTGCTGGCTTCCCACTCACCTGCTTCAAAGGCTTGGAGCTTTGCAAAGTCCTTATCAAGTCCTACCCATCTTTTCTCTCGCTTAGATTGATAGATTGACAGGTTGTGAAGGTTGCATTTGGCCCTGACCAATTTAAGAGCTTTTTTGTCTAACAACAAAGCCTACACCTCTACTAACATTTCTGCAAATACCAATCGGCCATGGTTTTCTCAACTTCCTTTTTACTATTCAATTGGTAGCCAAGTGGCACGAAAGGCCTTAAGAGTCACATTTTTAACATCGTAATGAAATTGACAGTTCTGAAACTGCCTGCATATTACCTCAGCCTGCTCGGAAGCATCTCTGTAAACTTTACACCGTGAATACTAAAGCACTTCATATCTCGCAAAGCACATTGACATGAAATTTCACATAAGCTCCACAACACACAGGGATTATTACCTTCATTTTCAGATGAGCACATTAAGATTTCTGAGCATTCCTGTTAACCTATCCTTTACCTATCTAGTAAGCAGAGGTGTGGAGTGCAAACCCAGATCCTCGGCCTCCAGATCCAGACTTCTCACCTCCCTGTCAGGCCTGGCCCTGGGACATGGTAGAAATAGTCTCAGTCACTAACTCTCCTTCGTCAGCATGGGGGTGAATCTGTGTGCAAACAACATTTGGCAGAATTTACAGAATGGTGATGGAACCAACCAGGCAATGTGCCTGTCTCAACATGAGCTTGTGCCCTGTGAGTAGCCAACGTGGAACCGCCGAAGGCTCTGGGCAACTGAAGGTTTTGTTTCATGAAAGTAAGCAGCGCTAGGACCTCCAAGTATGAGCAGACCAGTCAGATTTTGTTTAAACTGGGGATCCTTTGAGCACCAGTTACCAGTGGAAGGGAAGTGAGCAAACTGCCTAAAGAGACCAACTCAGCAGGCTCTGGGTGTGGGCAGTGCTCAGAAACGAGCTTTAAGATGTTGAAGTCACTCAGTTGCTCTGCAGCTTTTTGATTGGCTGATTGTATCGTGAGCCTTCTAATCGTTGATTCGTTTTGAAATGCCAAAGCCCTTGCTAACAAAACGAAACAGACGGGGAGGATCACTTGACAGAGGACTGGGCACGTAGGGGACTCAGTGGAAGTTGTGCCAGCAGCCCCCTGCCCTACCCGTTTTGGGCCAAGTTTTCTGTCCCAACCCACACAGAGTGGAAGGGTATGAAACCAGGGAGCAGCTGGCAAAGGGGGGAAAATGGGTGCCAGGACTGAGGTGTGAGGAAGCCCAAAAGACTAGATGGCAGGTAAAACAAAACAGGGAGGTGTTCGGATTTTAGCGGCGGGGCAGGACTGCGCGACAGGGTTCGTGGTGCGTATTTCAGTCTTTCAAAGGCACTTGCCAGCCCGTTGATTTTCCATTCAACCGAGTCTGCCATAAGTTGATTCCATGATGGTGTCATAATGTGTTCTGTGCCACACATAGGCAAGCCAAGGCACTAGCATTATATTTGAGATATTTCTTCCGAGAACAAGAAAAGCTTCTCCCCAAATTTCCCCAGGATAACATCTCTCCCCTTCTCAAATCCTCCCATTCCCCATAAAACAACAACAGCACAAGAAATAAATGAGGGATGAAATCAGAGTAACAAGTATTTATAACTTCACAAATTACTCCAAGAAAGAATGGACCAGACTTCACATACGCACAATAATATATGGAATCTTCTTGCTTGGGGTGTACGGCACCTCACTACTACCGGAAATTACTGCTTCGTTATCACAATTCCTACAAGGTAGAATGTGGTGGAGTCAGCAAAAATGCTTTTATGGGAAGTTTGCAAATAATACTATTTCTTATGGGAGAAATAATTTTGGCAACAATGTCTTCTTTCCAAGTCATACCATGTAACATATTACTTTCTGAATCAGAAATAAGTCAAACCAGAATTTTTTAAAAAAATCAATTATTTATTTTTGGCTGCGTTGGGTCTTCGTTGCTGTGCACGGGCTTTCTCTAGTTGCAGCAAGCGGGGGCTACTCTTCGTTGTGGCACGTGGGCTTCTTATTGCGGTGGCTTCTCTTATTGCAGAGCACGGGCTCTAGGTGAGCAGGCTCAGTAGTTGTGGCTCACAGGCTCTAGAGCACAGGCTCAGTAGTTGTGGCACACGGGCTTAGTTGCTCCGCGGCATGTGGGATCTTCCCGGACTGGGGCTCAAACCCGTGTCCCCTGCCTTGGCAGGCAGATTCTTAACCTCTGTGCCACCAGGGAAGTCCCCAAACCAGAATTTTTAAAGGACATAGTAATAGTGGTTCTTAATTATTATATCTTGAATATATAATAGATATTTAAAATAGCAGTAAAGAAGTTTAAAGTGGGTGAGTTTTCACTTGGTAACTAATGATACTTTATCATGTCTATAGTTTGAAAGGCAGCATTTAGGATCCACAAGTAAGATTTTCTTCAGTGATATGGGATTCAGCAGTTGCTGCGCTATTGGGGGTTGTAGAATGACTTTTCAAAAAAAGCCGTTTTTTTTTAAAGCCAACTTTTTCTCTTAGAACAGTTTTAGATTTACAGAAAAGGTGCAAAGATAGTACAGAGTTCCCACATAGCCCACACCCAGTTTCCCTGATAATTAACTTTTTAGGTTACATTTGCTAGAATTAATGAACCAATATTGTTACATTGTTATTAACTAAACTCCATACCTTATTTCAGGTTTCCTTAGTTTTTGCTTGATGTCATTTTCTGCTGCAGGATCCCATTTAGGACATCACATTACATTTCATCATTATGTCTCCTTAAGTTCCTCCTGATTATGATGATTTCTCAGACTTTCCTTGTTTTTGATGGCCTTGACAGTTTCGAGGAGTACTGGTAAGTTATTTTGTAGAGTGTTGTTCAGGTGGGATTTGTCTGAGGTTTTTCTCATAATTGGAGTGGGCCTGTTGGGTTTTGGAAGGAAGACCACAGAGGTGAAGAGTAATTCTCATCACATCCTATCAAGGTACATGCGAGCAACATGACTTACCACCAGGATGTTAATAGGATGATGTTTTACTTTACTGGGGAAGCAGGGAGCTTGCTGAAGGATGGGCCAGAACCCCAGCCCCCAAGCGTGTATAGGAGAGGTTGTAGGGGGAGGGCCTGAGCTCCAGAGCACAGAAACCTGACGAAGCAGGGACCTGTTCCTCTTGGGAAATCCCGGTGGTTTACACTGCCTAGTAATGAGATTGCGTCCAAAGCGGGAAAGCGTGCCCTGTGCCTGGTCCCATCGGGGGCCTGGTGAGTGGATGCCCTTCGATGCTCAGGAAGGGTTTTGACAGTGCTGCAAGGAAGCCCAGGGACCCTCTGTGTCTGGGGGGGGGAAGGGGTATGGGGGTTCAGGTGAGAGTAATTTATGAACAAGGATATTTGCTTAGCGGGCAGAGGCTATGTATAAAATGTAAGCCCCCTGACGGGAGCATCCTAAGTAAATTAAGGCACAAGCATTATACAGATATGGCACAAAACCAGCTGGTAGGAGAAACACGCCTGAGGTTTGAATCCAAGTGTTAGAAGGCGCAGAGCATGGGGACATCCCAGGCTAGGCTGAAAAGTGTTCAGCACGGCTCAGGGCTGCAAGGCTGGAAGGCAGGAGCCAGCTGGGTCTGTAACGAGGCTGTCTGCACAGCACACTGGACCTCAGCTGTGCTCCTTTCCCTCTCTCCACCAGGCCTCGGGGATGGAGGTTACATCTCTACTCGTTTCCCCTTGTTCGCATTCCAGGACTCCGCCTGGCATGGGGGCTGGAATTCTTTCAGGCCCGGGGTTTCTACATGAGCTCCTATGTGGAAAGTCGCTGGGCTGCTCCAGGATGTCCTCCGCTGTGCCCCATCCTGTCCTCCTTATCACAGCTGCAGGCGGCCTGAGCCACATTCCTCCTGCCTGAGTCATTGCCCCAGGCCCCAGGCTGCCTTTCCTCCAGCTTGGCCTGGGGCCAGCCCCTGTGCGGCCCATCTCGTTGCTTGTCCCTTTATTGTCAAGAATGCTACAGATTTATTTTTGTCGCCTGCATGGAATGGCAGCTATTAGCCAAAGAAAATTTTCCATACGTTAAGTTCTTCCCTTTCCTTTTCAGCATCCTTCTCATCAAGATCTAGCCTGTCTCATCCCTACTGGGCCCTACTCCTAATCACAGCATTATCTGTATACTTTTTAACTTAGGTTTCCTTGATGGTTATAACACCATTTGATCAAAAGTCTAAGCTATGTTTTTAGGTTTAGCCCGTGCACGCCCATCCACCCACTGGTGGACTTCTGACCTCCACCTTCCTGCTTGTTGATGTCTTATCCCCTAGAGCACCTTACTAACCCTCCTATGGCAGAAGGCTTCCATTCCCCACATGAATGGATGAATGAATGAAAGGGAACAAACACAATGTTGCCTAATGTCTAAACCAAGTGATTTTGAATTTGTTGAATTAACTGGAAAATTTGACACCAGGTGGATCTTATTTTTCGTAGATAACTGGCAGGCCCCTGGAATCCTGTCATATTCAATTTCAAGTTTAAAATACCTCTAATACATAATTTGGGGCTAAATTTTGTGCTAATTACTTGATTCTAGATAAGCAACAAGACATTATGGTGGTTTTGGAAAAGGTATGGAAGGAAAACTTAAAATTGAAAACATTCTCTTCATGGCCATTGACATTTTTACCCAGAAATTACAGTGAGACTGCCTAGTATCCCCACAGCATAACTTAAGTCAGGGGGTATTTATTCTGAGCACAACCCTCTTACTTTTAAGAATTATTCTCTAAACATTGAATGCCCATTATGTATCATGCAAGATGATTAGTAATTTCTAGTCATTTTTCCCTAAAAGAGGAAATATTCCCTAGTGTACTCACTTCTACTCTCTCCGTGGTTTAGTCATCAAATGTTTACCAAGCTCTACCATGTGCCAGATGCTCTCAGTGCCAGGCTCCCTGCCCTTAAAGGGCTCAGCCTGGCGACCATGCAAGGCATCTAGCATGGAGCCTGTGGACCACCAGAGCTAGCGGGTGTGTGTGTGTGTGTGTGACAGGGAAGGGACAGGGAAGCTTTCTGGAGGAGGTAACTGCTAAGCTGAGTGCTGAGGGATAAGGGAACTCTCCAAGCTGTAGCAGACAAGGAACGAGCTCGCCACGTTGTGGGAAATGAAATGTTGTGTTGGACACAACTTATTTGAAAGGAGACATTAGGCCAGAAATTTAAATGGGAATTAAGAAGCAGTCTTCCATATCCAGGACATAGCTCTGCGGTAAAACCAGGATGCCAAGTCTCCATCCCTTCATCAGGATCTGCTCCTCAAGAAGTGGTGAGGCTTGGTGAATGAGGATTCCAGAGAAGCCAGGGCACATCCTCCCAGACACCTTTCTCCTTCCCGGCAGCCTCATGACCAGCTTGGACCATGACTCCTGTGCAGCCCTGGGCAGACAGCCCAATATCCCTGGGCCTCAGTCTCCTTCATGGTTAAACTTGGAGCAGTGATGCTCCCCAGTTAGGAGCTGTTTCTCTGAGTTCTTGGCCCAGCTCTTGTAAAATGCAGATACTGCTAGGCACCTAAATGAGTTCATGCTGGTCTCAGCATTGTGTATAGGTAACAGGAAGTGTTTGCCCATGGTGAGGGTGTGTGTAGACAGAATGGGGTTGGGCCCTTCCTTACAGAGGGACCTGCGCATGGGGTGGGAGGGAGAGGAAGCAGTGCCTGGCTTAGAGCTTTGCTTCTGGCCCCGCCAGTCCCCGTTTACTCTGATTTAAAAGACAAAACAGAAGCTATAGTTTCTGGAATGATCCTGGGTCACAGACTCTTCAGAAATGGAAGGTACCTCACCACTCATCACTCCCACCCTTGATTCAGTCCAGTCAATTTCTGTTCTTTTCCATTAGATCCAATGACTTAGACGGGAACAAAGCAGTAGTTTAAATAAATATCATATCTGGCAAAGCCATGAAGCATTTTCCGCCTAGTTGTTGGTTCTCACTCAATTACTTGTGAAGCGTGTAAGTCGCGCAAGCCTCACTGCTGGGTGTGGTGATGGCAGTGAAAGGTGGTTTAGAAGAAATGTGTCCACCCAGTCTTCTCCTTTAGAGAAAGTATATTGCTCAGGGCTCTCCAGAGACACAGAACCAGTTGGATGTGTG